>NC_071647.1:2162065-2464878 GCF_014839835.1 Dryobates pubescens | reverse complement strand
CTAGGCAGGGCTAGCAGGGTTTGACTGCTCCAGTGCAGTGGGCACACAGGCAAAGGGATCCTGTGTGTCGCTCACAGGTGGTTTTAAACCACGTTCTGAAAGCGTGGAGTGATTGTTGCCTCCTGTCTGGGTAAATCCTGCAGAGGAGGGAGCAGTGGCTCTGCTCAGAGAGAGGGCAAGGGGCAATGGGTGCAAGCTGGAGCAGGGGAGGTTCCACAGGAGCAGAAGGAAAGAGTATCACCGTGAGGGTGCCAGAGCCCTGGAGGAGGCTGCCCAGAGAGGTTGTGGAGTCTCCTCCTCTGGAGACTTTCCAAACCCATCTGGATGTGTTCCTGTGTGAGCTGCCCTGGCTGATGCTGCTCTGGCAGAAGGGTTGGACTCAGAGATCTCTGGAGGTCCCTTCCAACCCCTAACACTCTGTGATTCTGTGACTGCCCTCTCTTAAAATGAAGCCATTTCCCCTTCCAGCATCACAAAGAATTACCTTAAGTGGGACTAAATTATGACCCAAAGTGGGACTAAATTATGACTCCCTTTAGCTATTTTCAGAGCCCTCATCACAACCCACAATTTTATAGATGAAATTGGGGGGGGGGGGGGGGGGGGGGAACCCAAACAAATAAGAGGGAAAACTCCTGTAATGTAAACCTGATTTTCCCCCCCCCCCCATCTTCCACATTTAAAATGCTCTTCAGGGGGGGGTTGCCCTTCAGGATCTGCTCTTAACACACTCTGTAATTCCTTGTCCTTTTATGGATTCATAGAACAGGATGGGTTGCAAGGGACCCTCAAGATCATCCAGTTCCAACCCCTCTGCCGTGGGCAGGGACCCTTCCCACCAGCCCAGGTTGCCCCTTTATTTTTTGGTCCTTGCTTTAGCTCAAAGCATTTTAGGGCTTTTTAGCAGCATTGCTTTTAAGGGCTTTCCCCAGCATTTGATCTAGCTGAGGTGATTTAAGACATTTAGTGGGTGCCTTACTTAATAGGAAGGGCTGAAAAACGCTGGCAAAAGATGCCACAAGTCTCCAGATGAAAACAAATGATGGGATGCAAACAACACCCAAAAAGGGGAAGATTTGATTCTTGCTCTCTCCAAAACAACAATTGGGCTGCTTTAAATGCAGGAATAACTGCTTAGAGGGTTAAAGATCCATCCACAGATCAATCACTTGGTGAAGGATGTGGTGCCTGAGTCCTGCTCTGGACCTTTTCGTTTTGGTCCTGTACTATTCCTGCTGCTAACAGCAGCTCTCCGTTGAAATGGAGTCTCCAGAGCCAGCTGAGGGTGAGGGACAACGAAACAGATCTGTGAGGCACGATTAAACCCGGTTTAGTACAGGCTTTGGAGAGCTGGAATAGTAATTAAAAGAGCTCAAATGTCCGAGGGCTGCTGAGCTGAGCTGTGGATGTGAGGACTAGGAACAGCTTGAAGCTAATAAATCTTGGAATTCGATCCTGTCACTGCCCGTGGGATATTTGTCAGAACAGATATTCGCCGAGTGTGGCTCCAATAGCTTACAGGAGGGATCCATCCCGACAGCAAACGCCACCCCTGAAAGTAGCTCAGGCTCCTAAATCCTGCAAAACCCACGGGGTGTGGGAGAGCAGGACGCCGAATTCCCTGCTCCGACCCACGTCCCCCCCTCCCCGCTCAACGTCCTCCAGATTGAATCGACCCTTAAAGCACAATGAGGTACCCACAGGGTCAGCTTGTAAACAGGGAGGAAGACAAAGCCCTTGCCTCCAGGAATGCACAACCCACAAAGAATTTGATGGCCACAATAAAAGTATAAGGAAACAACGTTAAAAGCCACCGCGGCGGGAAAGAGGCATTGGGCATTGAAAAGGCAATTTAACGGCGGAGGGCAGGAGAGGGCTTTGTAGGATGGAGAAGGCTGCTCGGAGCACAAGGGCTGGAGGGACATTTACAAGCACAGGCACGTGCCCAGCCACCAGAGACCCCTCTGGGTTCCCTCTCCTCTCACTGGTGTCCCATCTGCCCCAGGGTTGCCCTCTGCTTCTGAACAGAGAAACCAGCCACCACGATGATGTCTTTCAAAGTCCTCTCCCTGCTGCTGGCTTCTCTGGGCTTCGTTTTGATGGAAGAGAACGTCTCAGGGTAAGTGTTTTGGAAAGCTCGCTGTGTTTTGAGCCTCTTCCAGCTCCCCACTGGAGGCAAATGAACGCTTTCCATTGGCATCTTGGTAAGGAGGTGAGAACATGAGTCCTGAGGTAGATTGCAGATAACAGACAGCCGAGCTTACAGAGATGAGCAAGTGATAAGAAAGAGATCAAACTAAAGCCCTGAGCCTTTGAGCCAGAGCCAGGAACTCCCAGGTTTTCCTTACAAACTTCATGGCTCTGGGTTAGGAGGAACAAGCTGGAAGTCAACCAGAAGAGAAGGAAGCTGGCTGAAAACTAGAAGTGAGATGTAATCATCTCACTCGCACAAGGCTAGAAGGTATCTGGTGTTGGGATGCTTCTGAAGACAGGACCAGGTACAGGATACAGAGTTTCCCCTTCCTCCCCTGACTCCTGCTACAGAATTTCCAATTGCCACCCGAGATGATCCAAAAGAATCCTCAGCAGGGCAGGAGGAGGTGCTTCAATCCCAGAGAGTCACGCCAAAAAAGAATCAGCCTTGGAATCCCCTCCTAACTTAGGAAGCCGCCAACTGTCTGCACTGTCAGACCTGCACTGATCTCAATGTCTGTCCTTGCCTTCTGCCACCCACCCCCGGGCTTCTCAAAGGCTTCCTGGTCCCCAGGGGTGCTGTTCACTGGAGGAGGTAGCCTGAGCACACTTAGAGCCTTAGCTTGGAGTCAAAGCCCAGGTGAACCAGACCACACTGACTCCGGACAATCAGCAAACACCCAGAGCTCCTCTCCTCCCAGGTTGTCAGATCCGGGTTTCAGTTGCGTTGAACAGCAAAATGTGTCCACGTTAGTCCCTTCTCTGGCCATCTCCTCCCCTTACAGCGCAGGAATGGGGTCACCTGTACCACGAGAGATCAGAAGTGCCCACCAACCCTTGCTGCCCATGCGGTCCACCACGTGCGAGCCGAGCAATACCCTCCGCGATGCCTTCTGCTGGGCTGCGCAGGTCTCACTGTCCCTCTGCTCTTACACCCCAGAGTAAGCGTAAGGACTCCCAGCGCCAGACCAGTGCAGAGACGCTACTCCGAGGCCACCCTGGCAAGCGATTACAGCCGCGCGATGGACAATATGCTGAAGAAGAACTTCGTGGAGTGGTTGCTAACCAGGCGGGAGAAGAAAAGCGAGTAAGTGCCGCGGGCTTGCAGCGATCCAAGCTCAGAGCTGTCGTCAGCCAGCTTGATGGCTGCAGAAGAATGCGGAGCCGAGGATATTTTTCTTGGCTCGCAGCAGCGATCCTCGAGGGAGTTTGGTTTCTTTTTCTCTTTACCTTTTTCTTTCGTTTCCCTGAGTCTTAGAAATGTTTCTGCTCGCACACCGCCAAACTCTTCCTCTCCCTGCCCAAAGAGCTCCGCGGCTGCTGCCGGAGGGGCTGGGAGGGAGCTGAGGGTCGGCGGCACAGCGGAGTTTTGGCGCCCTCTTGTGGCGTCTCCAGGTACTACCTTCCCGTTTCGCCCTTGCAGCAACATCATCGAGCCGTACAAGAGGGAAGCTGAGCCCCAAGCATCGGCTGCGAACGGTCAAAGTTTGGACCTGGGCGCGCAGGAAGCCAAAGAGTTCTTCGCCTGGCTGTTGAAAGCCAAGAAAAATCAGAGGTGAGTTGGGGGAGTAGGAAGTGTGGTGGCAGGGAGGGGTGAGGTCCCTGAGTGTTGGTTGAGGTTGGAAGAGATCTCTGGGATCATCAGGTTCTGAAGGACTGTGTTGGGGCAGGTGTGGATGGTAAGGAAAAAAAATGAGAGGCTTTTGATTTACAAAGGAAATTTCACTTTGTGCTACTCTGTTCCATGAGTGAGGGAATGAAGAAGGATTAAAAAAAACAAAACCAAAACAAACCCTCCCTGATTCTGGAATTCCTTCCAAACCATAAATTCAAACCACCTGGATGACTGGGCTCATCTTTTTGTTCAGCAAATGCCAGCACACCACCTCATCAACCCCCAACACTTTGGTAAGGTTGAAGCTGAAGTTCATCCCCTCCCAACATCCCCTTGGCAGAGCAATCAGAACCAACTGCTTTGACCTAGTAAGAACCAAACCCTCTCAAAAGAAAACTCTCAGACAAAACAAAAAGAAGATAAAATCGATGTAGTTCTGCAAAACATTTTGATTTGAGCAAATCAACCCACCCAGGGGAGGAAGAATATCCCTCCCCGGCTCACACTCTCAGCATCTTGGCCACTTCATTTTTAAATGAGTCATAGAATGGGTTGAGTTGGAAGGAACCTTTAAAGCCCATCCAATCCAACCCCCCTGCAGTCAGCAGGGACATTCCTCAACCACAGCAGGTTGCTCACAGCCCCAAACAACCTGACTTGCAGTGGTTCCAGGGATGGGGCAGCTCCCACCCCTCTGACCAACCTGGGCCAGGCTCTCATCACCCTCAGCACAGCAAATGTCTTCCTTCTCTCCACTCTCAATCTCCCTCTTTCAGTCTCAAACCATCACCCCTTGTCCTGTCACAGCAGGCCTTGCTCCAAAGTCTACCTAAGCCTTCTGATTTGACCTCTTTAATTCCTGAAAGGCCTCCAGAACTTCTCCCTGGAGCCTCCTCTTCTCCAGGCTGAACAACCCAAACTCCCTCAGCCTGGCCTCACAAGGCAGGATCTGCCCTGGATCTGCTCCAGCAGGTCCATGTCCATGTATTGGGGGGGGGGGGTGTCCAGAACTGGCCACAGTACTCCAGGTGAGGTCTCACCAGAGCAGAGCAGCACAGGAGAATCCCCTCCCTTAAAGAAACAAACTGATTCTTCCCTCCTATTGCTGCTGCAAGCTCCTGCTGTGAAAAGCTGGTCAGCTAAATGTGAAGCCATGCAGGGGAGATGCTGCCTGACCCAGGAGGAATTTCTTGGTTGCTTTCTGGGGTAATGGGCACAAACTTGAGCACAGGAAGTTGCATCTAAGCATCAGGAGGAGTTTCTGGGTTTGTTGTGAGGGTGGTAGAGCACTGGAGCAGGCTGCCCAGACAGGTCTCTGTGCAACCTGTGCTGGATTCTATAGTCCTGCTCTGACAGGGGGGGATTGGACTTGATGATCTTCACAGGTCCCTTCCAACCCCTAACATCCTCTGATCTCCATTTCTGGAGTCATTCAAAACCCACCTGGCCACCATCCTGTGCAACCTGCTCTGGGTCAACCTGCTCTAGCAGGAGGGTTGGACTTAGATGAACTCCAGAGGTTCCTTCCAACCCTGTGATTCTGATGTCTCTGAGTACCCCTTGTAAAGGCTAGAGATACCTTTTGGGGGGGAGGTTGGTTTTGGTTCTGTGGGTTTCATTGAAGGTGGAGTCACCATCCCTGGAGGTGTTCAAGAGGGGCTTGGACGTGGCACTTGGTGCCATGGTTTAGTCATGAGGTCTGTGGTGACAGCTTGGACTTGATGACCTTGGAGGTCTCTTCCAGCCTTGGGGATTCTGTGATCTTAAAATCATCCTGATCATGGTAATGATGTCAGTAAGAGCTTGCTGGGCCCAGGTACCTCTGGGGCAAGGTAACCAAAGCCCAGCTGGAGTGTTCCGTTGCAGCATCATTTCCAGAGCCATCTGGCCCTGAGCACACTGAGTGCATCTCAACCCTGCAAAGGCTTTCTGCTGTGTCAGCACATCCCCAGCCTGTCAATAGCTTGCTTCACCTCCCCTCCCCCCCCCACCCCCCCCATCTGAGCTTATGTCACAAAATGTTCAAAGAGCAAACTAAACACAAGGGCAGGGGAAGAAAACAGTAATACAATCTGTTTCCAGGCATTTAAAACAACCCAGCACCAAAAGAGGGAGGCAGGGAGGGAGGGAGATGGTTCTTCTACCATCAAACCTAACAGGTTGTTGCTGTTTGGTCTTAAAATGATGGAAAGAAAGGGGGGGGGGGGGGGAAGATAAAAAGAGAGAAGGAACTTACCACACACACACACAGCCTCCACCTTTCAGGCACGATCTCAGCTCTTCTGACCATAAAAAGAACCCCAAAAGAAAATGGAATTCCTAACTCCAGGGAGTCCTGGGACCCTCAGCCAGAGCAGGGATCTGGGGGCATTTGTTGGCTTTGCCAGCCCTTGGATGAAAATTGCTTTGGAAAGCAAAAGGGTGTGGGGGATGACCCTGGCCAGGGGGAAATGAGCTGAGCTGTGGTTCACAGAGGTGTCTCGGGCCCAAGCACTCAGAGAATCAGACACCCAGAATTGCCCTTCATGCTGAAAAGACCAAATCAAAGGGAGGAGGGCTTTGAGGGATCTCCAGGGGTCAGGCAGTCTGACCTCTGCTCCAAAGCAGGATCAGCGTTGCCCTAAACTGTTCCTGACAGATGTTTGTCTAACCTGTTCTGGAGGGGGTGGGGGTGGAGGGGAGAGAGGGGGGGAAAGGGAAACCTTTGATGCTGGAGATGAAGCAGCTCAATCAGCTTCTGTTTTTTTAAAGAGAAATGTTTTATTATTCCCCCACCCCCCCCCCTTAATTGCTTAAAAAAAAAAGATGTGGCTTGCAGGGGAAAGTCCTTGGGAACAAAGAGTTTCTTTTGTGAGGCTGGAGGGTGGATGGATGCTGCTTCACCCACACTCAGCCTTTGTTTTGGATGCCTGCTTGGGTCTAAGAGGATGGTGGGGTGAAAGGGAGGGGAGGAGGAAGCCTGACAGACATGGGCACTGCTGGGCACTCCAAAGGTGCCCAAGGTACTGTTGTGTGCAAGGTGCTCACCATGTCTAAGAGGTTAAAGGGGTTTGTGGGTTTGGCAGAGGCAAGGGTGTTAGAAATTCTTTCCAGGGAGGGTGGGGAGACGCTGGCACAGGTTGCCCGGGGGAGGTTGTGGCTGCCCCCTCCCTGGAGGTGTTCAAGGGCAGGCTGGATGAGGCCCTGAGGCCACCTGGGCCGGTGGGAGGTGTCCCTGACTATGGCAGGGGGGGTTGGAACTGATCATTTGTAGGTTCATAGAATGGTTTGGGTTGGAAGGGACCTTGAAGGTCATCTAGTTCCAAGGTCTCTTCCAACCCAAAGCATTCTATGAATCTATGAGAAATGTCCCTGTGAACTTTTGAGGGGAAGGGGATACCAGGCTGGATCAAAGCTGGGGAGGGGTCTGGGGCACAGCCCTGGGAGGAGAGGCTGAGGGAGCTGGGGTTGCTTAGCCTGGAGAAGAGGAGGCTCAGGGGAGACCTCCTTGCTCTCTATAACTACCTGAAGGGAGGTTGTAGCCAGGTGAGGGTTGGTCTCTTCTCCCAGGCAAGCAGCCCCAGAACAAGAGGACACAGTCTCAAGCTGTGCCATGGGAGGTTTGGGCTGGAGGTGAGGAAGAAATTCTTCCCAGCAAGAGAGACTGGCCATTGGGATGTGCTGCTCAGGGAGGTGGTGGAGTCCCCATCCCTGGAGATGTTTAGGAAGAGCCTGGATGGGGTGCTTGGTGCCATGGTTTAATTGATTAGATGGTGTTGGATGATAGCTTGGACTCAATCTCAAAGATCTCTTCCAACCTGGTCTGGTCTATTCTATTCTAATCTCTCTTTCCTGGCATGTTTCTTGCAGCTTTACTTGTCCAGAAGGTTTGAAGGATGTTTTGAACCAGGAGTTCCTGGCCTGGCTGATGTTGACTGATCTCTGCAGACCAACGTGAGTGCCTCTTCTACCTCTCCCTCTTGTCACAAGCATCCCTTACAGCTCCCTTCCCAGCCCTTGGCCCCAGAGGTACTTTCTGCAGTGCCCAATCCACGAGTGAAGGATTTCTTCAGATGATCCCTGGCTGCTGGCACAGCACAGCCCAGCTGGATTTGATTGGAGGGTTCAGAGCTCTGGCCACAGTTTGGTTCCACAAAAGTACCTTCAGACCATCCACACAACAGGGGTGGGCAAAAGACATTTCAAACACTTAGTGTGCAGAGAAAGGGAGGTTGGTCAATCCCTTTCCTCCCCCATGAGCATCAAACCACTTCCATTTTTATTTTCCCTGTGCACTGTATGCTGCTCTGAAAGGCATCCAGAAAGCAAGAGAAGAAACTGGGATGCCAAAGGTGCAGGGGAGGGTCCTGAAGGGACTTGAGGGGGGGTGTGTGTGTGGGTGTGTGTGAAAAGCTCATCCTGTGCTTAGCTGATGAAAATGAAGGCTGAGAGAAACAAAGTCACCATCTATTAGACAAAAAAAAAAAGGGGGGGCAAGAAAAGAGCTGTTTATGCTAATGGCAAAAGTTGGCACCAGAACAAAAAGGGATGAACTGGCCCTGAATAAATCTAGGTTGGAAATAAGAGGCAGCTCTGTGCTACAGACAATTCCATGCAGCTCAGTCAGACAATGTGAGCCCAGCAGCCAGGCAGCAGAGAGAGGAAAACAAACAACTGCTGAGCTCACACCACAGCCTTCTCCTGCAAACATTGATTTGCATCTTCCCCCTCCTCAGCAGTTGCTGGTTTAGCTCCAGGCTTGTAGGTGCACCCCACCAGATCCCAGCTTTGCTATCTGTCTTGCTATCAAAATGGGTTTGCAAGGTGTCAAGAGGAGGGTGGAGAAGGCAATCAGCTCTGCCCCTCGTTCTTCCACAGGAGCCAAATGGAAATAGGTTAAGTGCAGCACCAAAGGAATTTTTTTTTTGGGGGGGGGTTTCAATCCCTTTTCTGCTTTGTTAGGGCTGCATAACTCCAGGACCTCCCCCCAGGGGCTCCATTTCCATCCTACCAAGACAGAAGAAAAGGAGGAAAAGGTCTTACACAGAGAGTTCTGTGCATGCTGTCTGTTTTACTTAATGCAAGCAATAAAGAGTTTATTCTGAAGCTCAAATAAGGTTCAGATGAGAATTTATTTGGGGACTAGCTATAAAATATTGCTCAATTGCTGAAAACCACCAAATGAGTCCTTCCAAATGAGGCTTTTAAGGGTCACAACACAGCTTGTGAGTGCCAGTGAACTGCAGCTGATGAAGCCATGGGATAGAACCATCCTGACCCAGGTTTCCAGGTGCCTGAGCCCTGCCACTGGGTGATGATTGGAAAGTAGGTGCTGGCAGCAGCTGTGGGTGGTGAAGTTCAGCCTGGGCTGAGGGAAATGAACCCAGCCAGGAGCCAGTTGAGCTACCAAAGGATTCCTAAGGACCTGCCTTCCCTAAACCAGGGCTCCACTGCACCCTGTGGAGGGCACCAGATGGGACCCAGCCCCATAAGGAAGTCCTCACCTCCCTTGGGGGGTGGGGGTGGGTCACCCCTACCCAAAGTGGGGCTCTTCTCACCCCTGGGGAGATTCAAACCTCCTCCAGTGACAGCTACCCTCAGCCCAGGGTGGGGGAAACCACCCCAAAAAGAGACTTATCCCCACCTCGAGGCAGTGACCCCCCAAGCCAAGTTGGGGCTCCCCTCACCCCCGGGGAAGCTAAAACCCCTTCTAGTAACAGCTACCCCAGCCTCGGGGATGTAACGCTGCTGCAGAGGGGACCCACCCCCCGCCAAGCAAGGACTCACCCCCATTTAGGGGTGGGCTACCCCTACCCAAACTGGGACTCCCCCTCACCCCCTAGGAGGGGACCCCCCCTAAACAGGACCTCACCTCCCGCTGGGGGGGGGGGGGGTGGTCACCCCACCCCGGAAGGACTGAACCCCCCCCCCCAAAGTGAGATCTAGCCCTCACCTGGGTGGGGGCGACACCCCCCTGCGGAGGGCACCCACCCCCTACGCAGCGCTTCTGCCCCCGCGGGGGTGGTCCCAACCCCCTGCAGGGTCCCTCCTGCCCCCCATACACACACAGAGACCCTCCCGAGGGACCTGAGCCCCTCAGCGTGTCCCCCAGCCCCGGGGGGGGTGTCCCCGCTCCCCGGGGGGGTGTCCCCGCTCCCCGGGGGGGTGTCCCAGCTCGCCGGGGGGATATCCCCGCTCGCCGGGGGGGGTGTCCCCTCTCGCCGGGGGGGTGTCCCCGGTCGCCGGGGGGGTATCCCCGCTCGCCGGGGGGTGTCCCAGCTCGCCGGGGGGGTATCCCCGCTCGCCGGGGGGGATCCCCGCTCGCCGGGGGGGTGTCCCCGCTCCCCGGGGGGTGTCCCCGCTCCCCGGGGGGGTGTCCCCGCTCCCCGGGGGGTGTCCCCGCTCGCCGGGGGGGTGTCCCCGCTCCCCGGGGGGGTGTCCCCGCTCGCCGGGGGGGTGTCCCCGCTCCCCGGGGGGTGTCCCCGCTCCCCGGGGGGGTGTCCCCGCTCCCCGGGGGGTGTCCCCGCTCGCCGGGGGGTATCCCCGCTCCCCGGGGGGGTGACCCCGCTCCCCGGGGGGGTGTCCCCGCTCGCCGGGGGGGTATCCCCGCTCCCCGGGGGGTGTCCCCGCTCCCCGGGGGGGGTGTCCCCGCTCGCCGGGGGGGGTATCCCCGCTCCCCGGCGGGTATCCCCGCTCCCCGGGGGGTGTCCCCGCTCGCCGGGGCGGGGGGAACAGCCACGTGCCGCCTGCGTCACGCCGCGCGTCGCGGTCTGATGACGTCAGAGGGAGCGCGGCGGGCAGTGGGGCCGGGATGCACCGGCGGGGGGTGGGCGCGGGCGCCATCGCCAAAAAGAAGCTTGCGGAGGTGAGGAGGGGTCCGGGATACCGTCGGGGAGGGAGGGCAGGCCCCGGGCAGGGGCAGCGCCAGGGCCGTGAGCCGTGGGGCCGGCCCGGGCTGGGGTGTCAGGCCCGTGGGAGGGGAACCGGCACCCACCGGGCTCGTCAGGGAGGTTCCGGGCCCAAGTGTGGGTTGCCAGACCCGGTGTGGTGGGTGTAAGGCCCCGGGGGAGGGGTGTCAGACCCAGCAGGGGAGGTGTCAGGGCTGTGGGAGGGGAACCGGCACCCACTGGGCCCGTGTGGGAAGTGCCGAGCCCGTGTGGGGGGTGTTGGGTCCGTGGGAGGGGCAGCAGGACCCACCAGGCCCAGGAGAGTGGTGTCAGACCCTGCCGGTCTCGGCCGAGGACCTGCCCCAGGGTCCATCGGTACCGGGTGAGAAGGGCCAGGCCCTGTGGTGGGAGATGCCAGGCTCGGTGTGGAGCCATCCCAGCCAGAGCCTTCCGTGGGCTCCCTGGCAGCCTCTCTGCTTGCCTGGGGTGCCAGGCTGGATGTTCTCTTGGTTCATCCATCTCCCTCATCCAGTGCTGGTTTCTGGTCCATCTCTCCTTCAGCACTGTCTCCATCATCCTGTTTCCTTTCTGCAGGCAAAGTACAAGGAGCGAGGGACGGTCCTGGCTGAAGACCAGCTGGCCCAGGTGGGAATAACCATGGCTGTGAGCTTGGATTTCTCCTCTGCTCTAGTGTCTGGAGCGTTCTCCATGAGCAGTGTGGATAATGATGGCACCCAACAGGCTGCTTTTCCACAGGCCTCCTCTGCCTCCCTTCTCAGGATCTCAGCAGCACCTCATTCCTGTTCCTGCCACACATACACCACAGAGTAACTGCTGGACCCCTTCTGAGCCTATGCCCTGGCTCAGGACAGCCCTTTCCCTTGGCTTATCTCCACTGTGGGCTGATAGTGGCTTGCATTCAGTGTCAGAAGCATGGAGAGCTCTGACTTTGTGGCCAAGAAGGCCATCATCATCCTGGCCTGTATGAGGAACATTATGGCCAGCAGGACCAGGGCAGTGATTGTCCCCCTGTACTCAGCACTGGTGAGGCCACACCCTGAGTTCAGTTTTGGAGTCCTTACTCCAAGGACATTGAGAGGCTGGAGTGGGTCCAGGGAAGGGTGACAAAGCTGGGGAAAGGTCTGGAGAACAGGGCTGGTGAGGAGCAGCTGAGGGAACTGGAGGTGTTGAGCCTGGAGAAAAGGAGGCTGAGGGGAGACCTCAATGTTCTCTACAACTCTCTGAAAGGAGGTTGGAGTGAAGTGAGGCTTGGTCTCTTTTCACTAGTCACAGTTGATAAGACAAGAGGAAATGTCCTCACATTGCACCAGGGGAGGTCTGGACATGAGAAGAAATTTCTTCACTGAAAGGGTTCTCAAACATTGGAACAGGCTGCCCAGGGAGGTGGTTGAATCTCCGTCCCCGGAGGTGTTGCAAAGAGGCAGAGATGTGGTGCTGAGGGCCATGGTTTAGCAGCAGCCTTGGCAGAGTTGGAGAATGGTTTGCCAGGATGATCCTGAAGGTCTTTTCCATCCAAACCAATGCTGTGTTTCTATGATTTCACTGAGTGACTTTTGTTTCCTTCCTTTTAAAGACCCCAAGCAGCACATCGCAGAGCTGAGTGTTTGAGGGCTCTGCTCCCTTAGTGCCTGCTGGGGCCTGTTTGGGGGGGGGGGGGGGGGGGGGGGAAAGGAAGAATTCACTCACTCTTAAGCCTCTGTTAACACTTCTCTGCCATTCTCTTTCAGATGTCCAAGCAGCTGGACATGTTTAAGACCAACTTAGAAGAGTTTGCCAGCAAACACAAGCAGGAGATCCGTAAAAACCCCAAGTTCCGGGTCCAGTTCCAGGACATGTGTGCCACCATTGGAGTGGATCCCTTGGCATGTGAGGAGCAGGCACTGGCCTTCACCAGTCCTTAGGTCCCTCTCACTCTTCACCCTGTACACAGCTGGGGAGGAAGCTGCTGGAGGTTGTTCTCGAGGGAAAGCTGGCGGTGCTGTGACTCCTGGAGCCTGTGAATCGCTGTGACCGACCTTTGGGTGTTGTGTACTTAAAAGGGAGAGGGGGAGGAAACGGTGATGAAAACAGGGGCTGCGTCCCTGGGGACTCTGTCCCTGGGGGCTGCGTCCCTGGGGGCTGCATCCCAGGGGGCTGCATCCCTGGGGACTCTGTCCCTTGGGGGCTGCGTCCTTGGGGGCTGCGTCCTTGGGGGCTGCGTCCCTGGGGACTCTGTCCCTTGGGGGCTGCGTCCCTGGGGACTCTGTCCCTTGGGGGCTGCGTCCCTGGGGACTCTGTCCCTTGGGGGCTGCGTCCCTGGGGACTCTGTCCCTTGGGGGCTGCGTCCCTGGGGACTCTGTCCCTTGGGGGCTGCGTCCCTGGGGACTCTGTCCCTTGGGGGCTGCGTCCCTGGGGACTCTGTCCCTGGGGGCTGCGTCCCTGGGGGCTGCATCCCAGGGGGCTGCATCCCTGGGGACTCTGTCCCTTGGGGGCTGCGTCCCTGGGGGCTCTGTCCCTTGGGGGCTGCGTCCTTGGGGGCTGCGTCCCTGGGGGCTCTGTCCCTTGGGGGCTGCGTCCCTGGGGGCTCTGTCCCTTGGGGGCTGCGTCCCTGGGGACTCTGTCCCTTGGGGGCTGCGTCCTTGGGGGCTGCGTCCCTGGGGGCTCTGTCCCTTGGGGGCTGCGTCCCTGGGGGCTCTGTCCCTTGGGGGCTGCATCCCTGGGGACTCTGTCCCTTGGGGGCTGCATCCCTGGGGACTCTGTCCCTTGGGGGCTGCATCCCTGGGGACTCTGTCCCTTGGGGGCTGCGTCCCTGGGGACTCTGTCCCTTGGGGGCTGCGTCCCTTGGGGGCTGCGTCCTTGGGGGCTGCGTCCCTGGGGGCTCTGTCCCTTGGGGGCTGCGTCCCTGGGGACTCTGTCCCTTGGGGGCTGCGTCCCTGGGGGCTCTGTCCCTTGGGGGCTGCATCCCTGGGGACTCTGTCCCTTGGGGGCTGCATCCCTGGGGACTCTGTCCCTTGGGGGCTGCGTCCCTGGGGACTCTGTCCCTTGGGGGCTGCGTCCCTTGGGGGCTGCGTCCCTTGGGGGCTGCGTCCCTGGGGGCTGCGTCCCTGGGGGCTCTGTCCCTTGGGGGCTGTGTCCCTGGGGACTCTGTCCCTTTGGGGACTCTGTCCCTTGGGGGCTGCGTCCCTGGGGACTCTGTCCCTTGGGGGCTGCGTCCCTGGGGGCTCTGTCCCTTGGGGGCTGCGTCCCTGGGGGCTCTGTCCCTTGGGGGCTGCGTCCCTGGGGGCTCTGTCCCTTGGGGGCTGCGTCCCTGGGGGCTCTGTCCCTTGGGGGCTGCGTCCCTGGGGGCTCTGTCCCTTGGGGGCTGCGTCCCTGGGGGCTCTGTCCCTTGGGGGCTGCGTCCCTGGGGACTCTGTCCCTTGGGGGCTGCGTCCCTGGGGACTCTGTCCCTTGGGGGCTGCGTCCCTGGGGACTCTGTCCCTTGGGGGCTGCGTCCCTGGGGACTCTGTCCCTTGGGGGCTGCGTCCCAGGGGGCTGCGTCCCTGGGGACTCTGTCCCTTGGGGGCTGCGTCCCTGGGGGCTGCGTCCCTTGGGGGCTGCGTCCCTTGGGACTCTGTCCCTTGGGGGCTGCATCCCTGGAGGCTCTGTCCCCTGGAGGCTCTGTCCCCTGGAGGCTCTGTCCCCTGGGGGCTGCGTCCCTTGGGGGCTGCGTCCCTGGGGACTCCGTCCCTGGAGGCTTTCAGTGCCCACCTGGACACGTTGCTATGTGATCCTGCTCTGGCAGGGGGGTTGCACCGGGTGATCTTCAGAGGTCCCTTCCAACCCCTACCGTTCTGTGGGTCCAGCCATCAGCCCAACATCACCGTGGCCATTAAACCATGTCCCCAGGTGCCACGGCCACGAACCCTGCCTGCTCCTCACGCCTGCAGGCAGCGATGCAGGGGCTTCAGAAGTGCCCTGTGCTCCTGCCTGCGCCCAGAGCTCCCAGCTTGGGTGTGTAGGATGCCTCAGGATGCCTCAGGGCTCAGCATTCCCAGGAAGACCAAACCACGCTGGTCCTGCTGGGTAAAATGGCCCTGGCTGGGGGCAGCTGGCTCAGAGGGGGAGGGCAGGCATGTGAGAGGGTCCTGGCAGGGAGGTTTGTGAGCAGCCTCCTTGCCACCAGCAACTGTTAAGAGTATTTTGTTGCCAGTGCTTCAACCACTTTCCCCTTTGTCCCTTCACAGCTGGGAAAGGATTCTGGTCAGAGATGCTGGGAGTTGGAGACTTTTACTATGAACTGGGTGTGCAGATCATTGAAGTTTGCTTGGCTCTGAAACACAGGAATGGAGGTGAGGATCCCACTGCTGTCTGGGTACTCCTAAAACTACCTGAAGGGAGGTTGTAGCCAGGTTGGGGGTTGGTCTCTTCTCCCAGGCAAGCAGCACCAGAACAAGAGGACGCAGTCTCAAGCTGTGCCAGGGGAAGTTTAGGCTGGAGGTGAGGAGAAAGTTCTTCCCAGAGAGAGTTGTTAGCCATTGGGATGTGCTGCCCAGGGAGGTGGTGGAGTCCCCATCCCTGGAGGTGTTCAAGAGGGGCTTGGATGTGGCACTTGGAGCCATGGTTTGGTTGTCAGGAGGTCTTGGGTGCCAGGTTGGACTTGATGATCTCTGAGCTCTGTTCCAACCTTATTGATGCTATGATTCTATCCAGAGACCTTTTCCCTGTGGCAAGTGAGTCAGGGTGGCTGAGGGGAGGGTGCTTGACTGGATTCCACAAGTCAGTCAGGTGGCAGTTTTGTCTTCATGGTCCCTCAAAAAGCTTTGGTTTGTTTCTCTGACGTTCCAGCCACACCACTGGGTAGCTGTGCTGTGAACTGTTAATTAACTCAGTGATTTAGTGATTCCCACAGAAGATCAGCCCTGGGTGAGGCTACAAACCCATCACTTAGGATGCTGGGGAAGGAGCAGGGATCAGAGCCTTGAAGGAACATGAAACTGCCAAGTGTCTGCTTTGAGGCAGCTGGAGGATTGTCTCTGAAGGACCACAGCAACGCTCCCAAAGAATTGGAATACCACTCTTAAGTCCCTAATTAAAAGATAGATGTTCCTCACTCCACAAGGGCAACCTGACACCAGGAGTGGGCTCCAGCAGAGCCAGCTGAAACTTGAGGCTGATCCATCTGTGGGAGAAGGCAACAGCTGACTTCTCTGGGAAGGGACTGGGAGCTTATCTCACCCAGGGCTGGATGCTGGGGACAATGAAACAGGCAGGGCAGAGGCAGTGGCAAGCACACAAAGGACCTTTGACTGCTCTTGCTGGAGTGAAGCTGGAGCTGTGCATTAATGCTTCCCTCCCCCCTTGTGTTGCCTCCTAGGTCTGATAATGCTGGAAGAACTTCACCAGCAAGTGCTGAAGGGAAGGGGGAAGTTTGCACAGGATGTCAGCCAGTGAGTGTCTGGATGGTACTGGGAAAGGGGAATCAAGCAGCATTTGGGGAAGAAAAGAGGGTGACTGATCTCAGGTGGTGCTCTCTGTTGGTTTTAACTTGCAGCAGTGGAGCCAGTGAGCCACAAAGAGCAATCCCACCACTTCTGGAAGGCCTGAGGCATAAAGGGCCTCTTGCCTTGAGCTGGAGGCAATGAAGCTCCTGCAAATTCTCTTCTCTTCCTGCCACAGTCTGCTGAAGCTGCTGTGCTGTCCTGAGCTGTAAGGCAGGGCCTGATGGATGTCATTACAGAAGAGTTTAGGGCACAGCTCACAATCACTGACTGGGGCTGAAGCTTCAAGCTTAGCACTTGCAGCTCAGCTGCTACATGTGCCTCAAGAGGCTGGGGCCAGACTCTTCTCAGTGGTGCCCAGTAACAGCACAAAGAGCAAAGGGCACAAACCAGAACCCAGGAGGTTCCATCTGAACAGGAGGAGAAACTTGTCTGGTGTGAGAGTGCTGGAGGCCTGCCCAGAGAGGTTGTGAAGTCTCTTTCTGTGAAGAGCTTCCAACCCCCCCTGGGCATTGTGCTCCTGGGCAAGCTGCTGTGGGTGCCCTGCTTTAGCAGGGGGGGTTGGGCTGACTGATCTCCAGAGGTCCCTTCCAACCCCTCCCATGCTGGGATTCTGGGAAGTGTCTCTCTAATGCAAGGCTGCACTTCTGCAAGGCAGGCACAGAGACAAACTCATTCTAAATTGCTTTATAAAACCATTCCTCAGCTCTTGGGTTACCTGAGGCTGCAGCAAGCTCCCAGGGGCTGTCACTGCTCATGGCTGCTGCACATCAAACCTTCCTCATTTCCAGGATGTAAGGAGCAGCTTGAGAGGCTCTCACTTTAAAGCCTTACACTGACTTCTGCTTCTCAGGGACGACCTCCTTCGTGCAATCAAGAAACTGAAGGTCCTGGGGAATGGCTTTGGGATTATCCCTGTTGGAGGAACATACCTGATCCAGTCAGTGCCAGCTGAACTGAACATGGACCACACTGTTGTCTTGCAGCTGGCAGAGGTACTGAGCCAGGAGGTTTTAGAAGACAACCACCTTGAAAGAACTTCATTGCTTCCATGATGAGGAGCTGTGATTAGACCAGGCCTGTGGGCAAAACTCTCCACACTCTTCTGAACACTCAGGGCTGGTGAGGAGCAGCTGAGGGAGCTGGGGGTGTTCAGCCTAAAGAGAAAAGGAGGCTGAGGGGAGACCACCTGGCTCTCTCCAGCTCCCTGAAAGGAGGTTGGAGGCAGGTGGGGCTTGGTCTCACCTCCCAGGGAGCAAGTGATGGGACAAGAAATGGCCTCAGGTTGCACCGGGGGAGGTTTAGGTTGGACATCAGAAGAAACTTCCTCACTGAAAGGGTGCTCAAACCATGGAACAGGCTGCCCAGGGAGGTGGCTGAATCCCCATCCCTGGAGGTGTTTCAAAAAGGCAGAGATGAGGTGCTGAGGGCCATGGTTTGGTAGCAGCCTTGGGGGAGTTAGAGAATGGTTGGACTGGGTGGTCTTAAAGGGCTTTTTTCCTTCCAACCCAGATGATGCTATGATTCCAAGCTATGGATTTAAGCCTTGACTCATGCCAGTGTGGTGTTTTTTCTTCTCATTGCAGAAAAAGGGCTATGTAACAGTCAGTGAGATCAGGACCAGCCTGAAGTGGGAGACAGAACGTGCAAAGCAAGTGCTGGTAGGTACAGAGGTCTCAGGGGCACAGCAGAGTTGAGAGACAGCAGACACATTGCTGGGGCTGTGTTACCACAGCATGCCATGCTCAGGGGAGCCTACACCAGCTGGTAAACTGAAGGCAGGCAGAGTGCACACTGTGTGAAGATGGAATGAGGCTCCCAGGAGCTGCAGAGATTCCTGTGGCTTCACTGCTCTCCCTCAAAACTTGTAGTGATAGGACAAGAGGGAATGGATTGAAGCTTGAGGAGGGCAGATTGAGACTGGAGATTAGGAAGAAATTCTTTCCAGTGAGGGGGATGAGACACTGGAACAGTTTGCCCAGGGGAGGTTGTGGCTGCCCCCTCCCTGGAAGTGTTCCAAGGCCAGGCTGGATGAGGCCTTGAGCAGCCTGGGCTGGTGGGAGGTGTCCCTGCTCATGGCAGGGGGGTTGGAACTAGATGAACTTTAAGGTCCCTTCCAACTCAAACCATTCTCTGACTCTATGAAATAAACTTGAAGCTTGTTAGTTCAGGCCCTCCCTAAACACACAGGGTGGGCATGGCTGGATGGCTGAACTATACTCTTTCCCAATCAGACTGAGTGAAAAATTATTGTAACCCCCTCCCTTAGCCTCCAATCAGTGTGGGGACAGGACTGGTGTGAATGGCTTCTCAGCCACTGCAGTTTCACTCACAGTTTCCACTCTGTTTGTACTAGGAACACTTGCTGAAAGAAGGAATGGCCTGGCTGGACACACAGGCAGCAGGAGAACCTCAGTACTGGCTGCCTGCTCTCTTTACAGAGCTGTACTCTCAGGAAATCACTCCAGAGGAAGCCAAAGAGGCAATACCTTGACTGCTGCATCATGTTCTGTGCCTCTCTAGAGTTCTTTTGGGGAGGTTATTTGCATATCACCTGAAACCCAGGGGCAGTGGGCTTGAAATAAAAGGTTTTGTAAGTAAGAAGTAAGTAAAAGTTTCTTGCAAAGGAACAGGAAAGCTGGGAAGGGACTTTTGCCAGGGGCTTGGTGAGACAGGATGAGGGGCAAGGGCTTTGAGCTGGAAGAGGGCAGACTGAGACTGGAGATCAGGAAGAAATTCTTTCCAGTGAGGGTGGGGAGACACTTGGCACAGGTTGCCCAGGGGAGGTTGTGGCTGTCCCCTCCCTGGAGGTGTTGGAGGCCAGGCTGGATGAGGCCCTGAGCAACCTGGGCTGGTGGGAGGTGTCCCTGCCCATGGCAGGGGGTTGGGACTGGATGATCTTTGAGGTCCCTTCCAACCCAGCCCATTCTGTGACTCTCTGAGCACGTTGCCATCTTCAGTGAAGAGAGAGGCCCAAGGCACTGTGCTGCAAGTCCTCTTCTCCTTAAAATTCCTGCTGTGCTGCTTTTTCAACTAAAGCCCAGCAAACTCTCCAGCCAGGGGTCCTGACAGGCAGCTGTTGAACTTCATCCTCTGCCTGGGGATAATGAACTGGGGGTGGGGTTGTAGCTTACTGGGATTCATTCTTTTGGTTTTCAAGACAGCAGAAGTGGGGGAAATTCCTCCTAGAATTACTTCCTCATGGTCAGTGCTGTTAAGCTAAGCCCTGTGTTTCAGAACCCCACCTCCTCTCTTGAGGATTTGCTCTTCAGTTGATGTTTTTCACCTTTTTCTACCACTTAACCACCACCCTTGGCTTGTTTTGTTATTTGGTGGGAGGTGTCCCTGCCCATGGCAGGGGGGGTTGGAACTGGATGATCTTGAAGGTCCCTTCCAACCCAAACCCTTCTGTGAATCTCTGAGGTGTCCAGCTTGAGGAGGTCCACAGGACCAACTCCTCACAGAATCAACCAGGTTGGAAAAGACCTCAGAGATCATCGTCCAACCTCTCCCCCTCTGCTGTGCCACTGTTTTGTCCCAGCTAAAGGAAAATTCTCTGAAGCTGCTGTTTCCAACTGCAAACTGTGACTCTGCCTAAAGAATCATGTCAACTCCACCATCACCTAGAAAGGTTGGACCAGATGGATCCTGGAGGGTGGGAGGGGAAGGGGGGGGCAGGGAAAGGGGTTCCCTTCCAACCTGGCATCTTGTGAATCCTGAAACCAGCAGCAATGAACACACTAAGTGTTCTTCATGTTAGTACTGAATAGAGTTAACCAGGTTGGAAAAGACCTGAGAGTTCAACCTATCACCCAGCACCATCTAATCAACTAAACCATGGCACCAAGTGCCTCAGCCAGGCTCCTCTTAAACACCTCCAGGGATGGTGACTCCACCACCTCCCTGGGCAGCACATCCCCATGGCCAATCTCTCTTGCTGGGAAGAATTTCTTCCTCACCTCCAGCCTAAGCCTCCCCTGGCACAGCTTGAGACTGTGTCCTCTTGTTCTGGTGCTGGGTGCCTGGGAGAAGAGCCCAACCCCCCACCTGGCTCCAACCTCCCTTCAGGGAGTTGGAGAGAGCAAGAAGGTCTCCCCTGAGCCTCCTCTTCTGCAGGCTAAGCAACCCCAGCTCCCTCAGCCTCTCCTCCTAGGGCTGTGCTCCAGACCCCTCCCCAGCTTTGTCGCCCTCGTCTCTCTCTGGCAAGGGAAGGGGGGTGGGGGTGGTGGTGTTGTTCCACTAAGGAGTTAACCACAGGCTGGATTCTGCCAAAACAAACTTTATTGCACCAAAAAAAAAAAAAAAAAAAAGAAGGAAAAAAACCCAAAACAACAAAAAAAAGGAAAAAGGGAAAAAAAAAACCCTCTTATGTACAATAAGTATATAAACAAAGTATCTTAGAGTGACTCTTGTGCATATATATATATCATTTGCTTGCTTGTTTGTTTCTCTCTCAACTCAGTCAGGTTTAAGAATCCGTTGCTAAAACATCTCTCTCTCTCTCTCTGCCTAGAGCAGTCAGCTGAGGATTGTCACTTTGAAAGGGGAGACATTCAGACAGGGGGGAGGGGAAGGAGGGGACGCCACTTGAGAGCTGGAAAACGACGAACTTCTCTGTTGCAGCCACATGCGAAGTGCTGGGAGTAGTGTCCACAATAAGGCATTGTCCTGTTCCGTTGTTCTCGGTGGGTGGGGAGGAAGGAGGGGAGGAGGGGAACACCACATGCATCACAAACAAGACTGCAGAACCAGCTCTGCCTTGGGAAGGCGGCAGAGCCACACAGCTCTACCCCACGATGCTACTGGATGGGGGTTGGGGGGGGGGGGGGAGGGGGGAAACAACCCAAAACAACAAAAAAAGAACCAACCAACCAAAACCAATGTGATGTTTTCACGATGGGATGGAAAGGGGTGGGGGGCAGGTGAGCACACAGCTCAACGACTTCCCCACACACACACACAGACACACACACACTGCCTCCCCAAGACCTCGTTTGGAGGTGAACACTGCTTTGTTTGCTCTCATCTGCTGTGGGTGAGTCCTGTGGAAGTTCAGCTTTCCCTGGAGGGGAAGACAGGGTTGAAGTCGAAGTCTAAATCAAAGCCAAGGGAGTTTGCTTGCTCAAGGGGAACACCAAAAAAAAAACCCCGAGGTCCCCAGGCCGTTAAATGGCACCTGAAATTCAGCACCATTTCCACCTTCCAGCTTCACAGAGCTGCTGAAGCTGCAGGCTCCTGGAGTTCTGCAAGAGCTGATCTTCCTCAGAGAGGCTGAAAAGAATCCAGCGGCACACGGAGGGCATTGCCTTCCCCCGCAGGGCACAGCAGGGGGCTTCTGCCCCCTGCTTTCAGAACAAAGAGAACCACTGGAAGCTCTCTCACCGCCATCAAGGAGCCTGCAACTGGGTTAAGCAGGTGGGAAGATGTTGAAAAGGCAACTGGGAGAGGGGTCCAGGGTAAATGTGCAACTTTGTGCTTAGCTTTCTCCTCCAAGCTCCCCTCCAAAAGAATCATTGAAAAAAATAAAGGGGAGGAAGCTTTTTATCCACCAAAATCTCTACTGCTCCAAGCAATCAGCACCAGGCTCAGGGACCTGGCCATGTCACCTTCCACCCCAAGTTCCACCCCAAACACATCTTGGAGACAATGGCACTGGCAGCCAGCAGGCACCTCACCTCTGCTCACAGTTTCCCCAGTCCAAAAGCAGCTCTGAACTGTTCAACTTTCCTCCTGCTCCTGGCTCAGCCAAGTTTGGCAAAGGAATTTTGTCACTCCCAAGATGTTCACCTCTGGAGATCTTCACCCAGAAAAGAGCCTTATAGCTAGGAGCTGCTCCTTCCTCTCTAGTGGTTCAGTTTGCTGGAGCAAGGTCGAGGTGGGGAGGGAGGAGGGAGGAAGGAGGAAGGAAAACTCTCAAACTGTTACATTGAATTAAAAAAAGAAACACCCAAAACAGGTGGAGAGCAGAAAGTACTTCAGGGACCAAAGCAGCTCTGTTCAGAGCAGCCAGGATAAAGCATTGCCAGGATGCTAAATTCAAATCAACACTGGAAAAAATAAAGCTAACACACAAGGTAGGCTGAATTTAGGTCCTTCCCCCATCTCTGACTGATGATTTCCTGGTCCCTCCCTTCCCCCACAACACCAAGATGAAGAAACCTGCAGTCAACTGAGGGCTTTTCCTGCCCTCTCCACTTCTTTCATCTGCCCCTTTGCACCCAAAGTCTCAGCAAGCCAAAGTCCCCCAGGGCTCGAGTAAAGCTTTCAAGAAAGGAGCCCAGATTCCACCACTGCCCTTTTCTCTTTGGTCTGTCTAGAACAGTGTCTAGAAGAAAGCCATCAGGGTAGGTGGGCTCCACAGAGAGGCTCCATCTCTCCCAACCCACACTGGGGCACACACAACACACACACACACACTAGGTTCTGCCATACCCTGGGACCCCTCAAAGCTCTCCCACAGCTCCACGTTCAGCGCAGGCCCCAGGGAAGGGCTCCCACTGACTTGGGAACAGAAAAGCTGTCAAGAGGATTCTCAGGCTGGATCTCATTCTTTAATCAAATGGAGGGGGGGGGGGGGGGGGGGGTGGTAAAATAACCAACAAAAAAAAAAAAGGTAAAACCCAACAAAACAAACCAAAACAAACCCTCCCCCCCCCCCAAAATCAAAATGAAACAAACCAAAAGGACAACAACCAGCGTTGGTGTTTCCAAAACATAACCTGATGCCACATGCTCCAGCTGGTCTAGCATAGGAAGTACCTTTTGAAGAGTAGACTGTCACAAGCTTGGCTTTTTGTCTAGCAGGAAGTCTTCTCATTCAGCATCATCCACCAGAGCAGCACAAGGAGACAGAAGAGAACCCTGCCAGTTTCCTCCACTCTGGGCATTGGTTTGGTTGTTGAGTCTGTCAGGGGTACTCTAGAGCGTGAAGACAGAAGATTCCCCCCACGGCTTGGCCTCTCCCACTCGTGAATGTGGCTTCTAAGCTTTAGAGCAACCTTGAGTGTCTGTCTCTGTCTCAGAGGAGCTGCTCTCAGAGTCTATTTCTGTGTTCTCCTGCTGGTGTTTCTCTTGCACCTTCTGCCGAATCCCTTGCAAGCGCACTAATAGGGACTGGTAGTCGAAGTGGCCTCGCTTCTCACCAAAGGGATCCTGCAAGACAAGCAGGGAGAGGCCTTCAGTTCCCACAGAGAAGCCATCAGGTTGGAAAAGACCTCAGAGATCATCAAGTGCAACCTGTCACCCAGCACCTCACTACTACTACTAATCCATGGCACCAAGTATCACAGTATCAGTATCACCAAGGTTGGAAGAGACCTCAAAGATCATCGAGTCCAACCTGGCACCACAGACCTCATGATCATGGCACCAAGTGCCACATCCCATCCCTTTTTGAACACCTCCAGGGATGGAGACTCCAGCACCTCCCTGGGCAGCACATTCCAATGGCCAACAACTCCCTCTGGGAAGAACTTTCTCCTCACCTTCAGCCTAAACCACCCCTGGCACAGCTTGAGACTGTGTCCTCTTGTTCTGGTGCTGCTTGCCTGGGAGAAGAGACCAACCCCCAGCTGGCTCCAACCTCCCTTCAGGGAGTTGGAGAGAGCAAGAAGGTCTCCCCTGAGCCTCCTCTTCTGCAGGCTAAGCAACCCCAGCTCCCTCAGCCTCTCCTCCCAGGGCTGTGCTCCAGACCCCTCCCCAGCTTTGTTGCCCTTCTCTGGACACCTTCAAGTCTCTCAATGTCCTTCTTAAATTGAGAGGTCCAGAACTGGACACAGGACTCAAGGTGTGGCCTGACCACTGCTGAGTACAGGGCACAATGACTTCCTTGCTCCTGCTGGCCACACTGTTCCTGATGCAGGCCAGGATGCCCTTGGCCTTCTTGGCCACCTGGGCACACTGCTGGCTCATGTTCTGCTGCTGTCCACCAGTGCCCCCAGGAACCTCTCTGCCTGGCTGCTCTCAGCCACTCTGCCCCCACCCTGTAGCACTGCCTGGGGTTGTTGTGACCAAAGTGCAGCACCCAGCACTTGGACTTGTTGAATGCCATCCTGTTGGACTCTGCCCAGAAGCTCATTCTCCCTCCTGGCAAGAGGCAGAAAGGCAAAAGCTGCACAGCAGATGGGCAACAAATGGGCAAAGACTTCAGGGTTAATTCCCACCTCATGGTGGAGAAGGCTCTTAGCTTCCTTCCCCCTGTGGGGGCAGAGGGTGAAGACTGAGGAGAATTTCTCTTTGGAGGCTCTGGCAAACCCAAGCCAACTTCTAAAGCAGATGAAAGGCCAAGCAGACATGGGGTTGGATTTCTACTGCCAGCCTTGAGGAAGTAAAACCATTGGCCAAGAGTTGGTCTCAGGACTACAGCTGGGAAGCAGAAGAAAGATTACAAGTGGAAAGTCTGCAAAACCCAGAGGCCAAAGACTTGACCACCAGAGTTTGTCCCACTGAAACTGTCACTGTCACCACTTTAAATCAAGATTTAAATCAAACCATTTACATCACCTGAGATGCAACCAAGCCAGAGGCAGAAAGAGTGGAGGCTATTTAGTATTTGCTGCTTTTATCCCCATCCCAGGTTGAAGACACATTGCCAGGGCTCTGTGAGGTGGTGGTGGAGTTTACACTGCCCTGTCTGGTTTCAGCACCCAAAAGAGGCTTTCCAGTACCTGAAAGGGGGCTACAAGAAAGCTGGGAAGGGATTTTTTACCAGGGCTTGTAGTGATAGGATGAGAGGGAACAGATTGAAGCTTGAGGAAGGCAGATTGAGGCTGGAGATTAGGAAGAAATTCTTTCCAGTGAGGGTGGGGAGGCACTGGCACAGGTTGCCCAGGGAGGCTGTGGATGTCCCCTCCCCAGAGGTGTTCAAGGCCAGGCTGGATGAGGCCTTGACCAAGCTGGGCTGGTGGGAGATGTCCCTGCCCATGGCAGGGGGTTGGAACTGTATGAGCTTTCATCTCCTTTCCAACCCAGAACTGTTCTGTGAGTCTCTGAATCTTTGGTAGAAGCCACCATGTGGCCCTGGAGTCAACAAGGCAGCACACCTGGCAAACACTCCACTGATACTGAGCCTGGAGTGACCTCATTTTAAAGAGGATGATGAGAACAAGCCCCCAGGTCTCCAGCACCTGTGCTCATGCCTCCTGCACAAGTGAGCAGAAAGCCAAGCAGAGCAAGCCCCTGCCTCTGGGAACTCAGCACACCCCAGGGACCTTCACAAACCCTGCAGAAAGCAACTGAGCCCTGGCTCCTGGGAGGAGAAAGGAGTGGGCCACAACTGCCCATCCTCTAATGCCACCAAACTTCACTAGAGAGCCCTCAGTCCTGCCCTCCCTGCAGCTGGAAGTCAGGCACAGATCTTCCTTATGGGAATCTCTCACTCCAGATACCAAGTCTCCAGCTTTGGGAATGCCATCAGTTTATGAATGACACAGGCAGGAGAAAAAGGCCTCAGAGACACAAGGATCATTAAATCAACCACCTCCAGCTTTTCTCAGCAGTGGAATTTCTCAATGAGTCAGACAAGAGGTGGCTGAGGTGGGAGGAAGAAACATCTGTTCCCATGCAAACAGCTTGGTAATCTATTCTTTCAAGTCTGCTCTCCCCCAGAAACAAGCTCCTGGATGTGTCTGCTGTATTGTCACTGCTCCCTCAATCCCATCCTCCCCCAGGAACTTTTGACTCAGCTCCTTTCAACCTCATGTGACACAGCAAGGAGCCAGGCACTGATGATGCCCCTGTGCTGAAGCCACACATTGAATCCTGGGTTCAGTTTTGGACCCTTCACTCCAAGGACATTTAGCAGGTCCAGAAAAGGGCAATGAAGCTGGTGAGGGGTCTGGAGAACAGGGATGCTGAGGAGCAGTTGAGAGAACTGGGGGAGTTCAGCCTGGAGGAGGCTGAGGGGAGACTTCAATGCTCTCTACAGCTCCCTGGAAGGAGGTAGGAGTGAGGTGGGGGCTGTGCTCTTCTCCCTAGGTGATAGGACAAGAGGAAATGTCTTGAAACTGTGCCAGGGGAGGCTTAGGTTGAAGATTAGGAACATTTTTCTTTCCTGCAAGAGTGGTCAGGGATTGGCACAGGCTGCCCAGGGAGGTGGTGGAGTCACCATCCCTGGAGGTGTTCAAGAAAGGTGTGGCCATGGCACTTGGGGCCATGGCTTGGGGGCCATGGTGGCATTAAGTTGATGGTTGGATTTAACCTTAGAGGTCTTTGCCAACCCAATCCATTCTTTGAATCCATGAATCCAGGTCCACTTCATGTACCTCTAAGTGCTGCACACTGTCACTAAGCACATGCCCTCATCTAGACAAGAAGGTTCTCTGCCACCCACCTGCATGGTCTGTCCTTGTAGATAAAGTCTCTCTTTACACACCCCCTCATAGAAGTCGTAGTATTCCATGAAGGATTTCTCCATCACACCCCTGAACACAAGGAGAGAGCAAACAGTCACCACCAAATGAGTGCCACAAGTCTCACACCACCCAGGGTCACCTCCTCCCACTGACCAGGTTTGCCCAGGGAGGCTGTGGATGCTCCCTCCCTGAAGGTGTTCAAGGCCAGGCTGGATGAGGCCTTGAGCAACCTGATCTAGTGGGAGCCCATGGCAGGGGGGGCTGGAACTGGATGATCTTCAAGTTGCCTTCCAAACCAAACCATTCTGTGTGTCTATGAACTCCAGTTTAAGGACACCCACAGAGGGTGACCTAAACAACTAAGAGGGGACAGCAAGGGAAGACACAGAGCAAAACGAGCTCCAGCATCACTGCAGCTGAAGAGCTGCTGCACACTGCTTCCACAACAGCTGGGGCCCCTCCCTCCAAGAGCTTGGGGGTTTTTTTTGCCCCCCAGAGGACAAGGAACATTTATTCTGAGACACAAGCTGGAGGATGCAGCCATTGTGCACATCCACACAGCCTCTGCCAGGGCACAGCTCCTGGGCACCACGCAGATGCAGCCACCCGCTTCAGGGGACACAAAACGACCCTTGGCCGCACCAGGAGCTCAGGAACAGCAGGCAGAGAAGATTCTCCTCCCTCCACACCCCTTCTTTTTTATGCTCCCTGCTTTCTGATGCTTCCCCCCCATGCCTGTTTTCCATACCTCAATGGCTCAGGACAGGGACACTTCCCTTCCAGCATGTCACACACCGCTACTCGGATGGTCTCGTGCCGAATGCACTCGTTGTAGTTCTTGCTGTCCCCAGGGTGCCTCTCCTGGAAAGAGAATTTGGGCCACTGAGTCCACATGACTGCAGTGGCTCTTCACCTCTTCCTCCTGGGCCTGATGAATTTCACTGGTGCATGAAGCCACCGTGGCTTTGGTCAGCTCTGGGTACACTGAGCTGATTTACACTGCCGCTGAGAAGGTTTCACATCTCCAGGGCTTTGGACTCACACAGGTCAGCTGCTCAAGGTTAGCTCACAAGCCTGCCTCTCCCTGAGATGCTGAAGGCCAGGAAAAGCTGAGCAGTTGGGCTCCTGGGTGACAACACAGCCCAGGGAGATGATTTCATGTCTGTCTTGCATGACTCCTGAAGAGCCATTCCGTCTCCTGTGCCTTGCATGCAGATGTGACAGGGATGGGACTTCACAATGGCCTGAGGTCTTTCAGCTTGAGGAGGGGAGATTTAGGCTGGACATGAGCAAGAAATCCCTTCCAGTGAGAGTGGGGAGACACAGAAATAGGTTGCCCAGGAAGGCTGGGGATGTCCCCTCGCTGGAGGTGTTCAAGGCCAGGCTGGATGAGGCCTTGAGGAACCTGATGTGTAAGGGTGTAAGGGAGGTGTCCCTGCCCATGGCAGGGGGTTGGAACTGGATGATCTTTAAGGTCCTTTCCAGCCCAAACCATTCTGTGATTGTGTTACCTTACACACACCTGAACTCAGCTCAGAGCTGGCTTCTGACTCCCTCTCAAGCTCTGACTAGAGGCAGAGCAAGCTGGAAAAGAGTCAAGTGACACAACCTACTTTTGTCCCCACTCCCACAGTGAGGAGCAGCTGAAGGAACTGGGGTTGTTTAGTCTGGAGAAAAAGAGGTTGAGGGGAGACCTCATTGCTCTCTACAACTCCCTGAAAGGAGGTGGGAGTGAGATGGGGCTTGGTCTCTTCTCACTGGTAACAAGTGACAGGAGGAAATGGCCTCGAGGTGCACCAGGGGAGGGTTAGGTTGGACATCAGAACAAATGTCTTCACTCAAAAGGTTCCCAAAGACTGGAACAGGCTGCCCAGGGAAGTGGTTGAATCCCCATCCCTGAAGGTGTTTCAAAGAGGCAGAGATGTGGTGCTGAGGGCCATGGTTTAGCAGCAGCCTTGGCAGGTTGGCCTGGATGATCCTGGAAAAGTCTTTTCCAACCAAAACCAATTCCGTGGGCTATGCCAGGAGGAGCAAGAGACAAAGAGCTGCAGAAGCAGAGCTGAGCCATGCCAAGGTCTCACCTGCTCAAAGCCAGGTTCATTGTGATAGGGGTTCTCAGTCATCAGGGACTGGATGGAGATGAGGACTGAAGAGATACTCTGTGCTGGGCTCCATGCAGGCCCGGTCCAGGTGCTGAGGCATCGAAACAGAAAAGCATCAAATAAACACCACAGGACTGCTTGGGTGAGCACCATCCCTCCAACCACCACAGCTCAGGAAGCCTGGGAAAGCACAACTCCACCTCACAGAAACCAGACAGGAAGAGAAACAGCTGCTGCAGATACAAAAAGCACTGGACACCGAGGAAGTTCCCAAGGTCAAAGTCATCTATTCTCTATTCTCTCCACCGAAGGAGCGCTTGAGTAACACAAAAGAGGCTGGGAAACAACACAGAGCATCACACGTCAGCTGAGGGGGAAAATAACACTGCTGAGTGTTTGCAGGCAACTTTAAAGCTGTGGTTACCTCCTCACGCTGCAGCCTGGAGCTACACAAGCTGCCAGGACTACCAGAAGTCAAGCCCCAACAGCTCTCAGGAACTGAAAGCTGGTTTTCAGATTGCTGCTGCTGCTGCTGCAGCCACTCAGCACAAGGACTGCCCCTGAAAGCACCAAGGGATGCTCTGCCACAGTGGTAAAACACTGGAACAGGCTGCCCAGGGATGTGGTTGGAGCCCCCAGCCCTGGAGGCATTCAAGATCCAACTGGAAGTGGCTCTGGGCAGCCTGATCTAGCTGGGAGGTGTCCCTGCTGAGTGCAAGGGGGGTTAAACAAGATGCCCTTGGAGGGGTCCCTTCCAACCTGATGCAACCTGTGTGAACAAGTTGCCCACTTCATACACACAGAGCAACAAAACCCCAACAACCCTTGCACAGAACCAGCAAGAAGCAGGGAAAAAAAGAAGCTGTTTGTGCTGCTTGCCTTTAATATCCTAGCTCCAGATACAGCCCTGCCTCCCTGTGAGCTGAGCAAGGATGTGCTGACCCACATATACTCCTGCTAAACCCTTCCCCTGGCAGCTCCCTCTGTCTTCCCCATCTCTGCTAAGGCTGAGGCTCTTTCTTCCCTCTTCAATAATTCAGCTGCCCTGATGGGGCTGCAACTGCAGGAGCAAGAAGGCAGCTGGTGTGGGAGCTGCTGGGCACTCAGACCCCTGAGACACGGACATGCCCTGCACACCCCAGCGCTCTGCAGGCATCAGCATCCAGCTCACTGGACCAGGAAGGCTCTGGTGCCAAGGAAGATGCTTCCCAGCACACTGAATCTCTCTGCCAGGCCTAAACCAGCACCTAGCAGCTGATGAGCATCAGCTGCTTGGAGCAGCATTGGTGTAAGCAGCACAGGCACAGCACTGCTGGAATCAGCTGCTTGGAGCAGCATTGGTGTAAGTAGCACAGGCAGAGTGCTGCTGGTATCAACTCCTTGGAGCAGCATTGGTGTAAGCAGCACAGGCACAGTGCTTCTGGTATCAACTCCTTGGAGCAGCATTGGTGTAAGTAGCACAGGCACAGTGCTGCTGGTATCAACTCCTTGGAGCAGCATTGGTGTAAGTAGCACAGGCAGAGTGCTGCTGGTATCAGCTGCTTGGAGCAGCATTGGTGTAAGTAGCACAGGCACAGTGCTGCTGGTATCAACTCCTTGGAGCAGCATTGGTGTAAGTAGCACAGGCAGAGTGCTGCTGGTATCAGCTGCTTGGAGCAGCATTGGTGTAAGTAGCACAGGCACAGTGCTGCTGGTATCAACTCCTTGGAGCAACGTTGGTGTAAGCAGCACAGGCAGAGTGCTGCTGGTATCAGCTGCTTGGAGCAGCATTGGTGTAAGCAGCACAGGCACAGCACTGCTGGAATCAGCTGCTTGGAGCAGCATTGGTGTAAGCAGCACAGGCACAGCACTGCTGGAATCAGCTGCTTGGAGCAGCATTGGTGTAAGCAGCACAGGCACAGCACTGCTGGTATCAGCTGCTTGGAGCAGCATTGGTGTAAGCAGCACAGGCACAGCACTGCTGGAATCAGCTGCTTGGAGCAGCATTGGTGTAAGCAGCACAGGCACAGCACTGCTGGAATCAGCTGCTTGGAGCAGCATTGGTACAAGCAGCACAGGCACAGCACTCCTGAAACCACCCCACCACATCAGTGCTCGGACTCCTGCTTGCTTGAACAACTCCATGGAACAATTCAAGCTATCACTGCCCCTTCCTCACCTGCCTGCTGCTGTTCCTACCCCCCTGCAGCAGAAGGAACCACCTACTAACACCCCCATGGCCCCAGCCCAGAGGCCCAGCCAAAACCTTTCTTTCCTGGCAGCTGAAACTGTCACAGCTGAGGCTGTCCCACCACAGCCAGGGTACCATGAGAGCTGTTCAGCCAAGCAGGACTTTCCCATGTTGACCTCAAGCAGGAGGAGAAGCAACATTTGGAGCAGTGGAGCCTGTTTGAACAGGCAGCACAGGAGCAGCACTTGTAAATCATTACACCCACTGCTCAGTCCCACTTAATACACGGAGGTGGAAGCCCAGAGCAGCCAAATGGCTCTCTCAAGGAAGTTCTTAGTGGCTTTTCATTTTGATGTATTTCTTTTGCAAGCTCCACACAGAGAGAGGAAATTAAAACCACAAAAGCCTACATTGAAATAACATTTAAGGATCAGGCTGCAAAGCACAACAGCAGAAGCAGCAAAGTGCTTGGTCACAGGCTTTGGAAGGGGAAGTAGGAGACAAATGGCAGCAGGAGAAGAGTGTGCCAGGGGAGGGTTAGATTGGGTATCAGGAACAATTTCTTCCCTGCAAGAGTGGTCAGGCTTTGGAAGAGGCTGCCCAGGGAGGTGGTGGAGTCCCCATGTGTGAAGGTGTTCAAAAAAATGTGTGGCCATGGCACCTGGGGCCATGGTTTAGTAGTGGCCGTGGGGGTGCTGGGCTGCTGGTTGGACTGGATGATCTTGGGAGGACTTTTCCAGCTGAAACAATTGTGTGATAGTGGCAGCACCTACTGAGCTTTGTGCTTCCTCCTGCTCTGCTCTCAGGTGCTTTCAGAGACAAGTTTGTGCTACACAGAATCACAGAATGTTAAGGGGTTGGAAGGGACCTCCAGAGGTCATCCAGTCTGACCCAAGCAGGATCACCTAGAGCAGGTCACACAGAAACACATCCAGGTGGCTTTTGAATGTCTCCAGAGTGGAAGACTCCAAAACCTCTCTGTGCAGCCTGCTCCAGGGCTCCAGCAGCCTCACCATACAGAAGAGCCTCCTGATGTTGAGGTGGAACCTCCTGGGTTCTACTCCCTGCTCTCTTTGCTGCTTCCAACCTGTGCTCCCCCTGCTCTCTTCTCAGCTGCTTCCAACCTGTGCTCCCCCTGCTCTCTTCTCAGCTGCTTCCAAAGACTCAACTTCAGCAGAGGAATTGGTTCTGCTTTATGACCCTGACTCCACACACAACTTCCCAGAAGCATCAAGGTGCATCCAAGCACATCTGAGGGGCAGGGTGGGGGCGGGCACGATGAGGGCACCAAGCACTGAGAAGGATGCAGGAGGCAGCACACAGCCTGCAGCCACCTCCTTGATCTTTTGTTGCCTTCCCCCATCAAAAGAGCCAAGGCCTCCTGCTTACCCTAGGATACTCAGGCAGACTTTCCCATTGCGGTAGAAGTTGGGGTTAAACCTCACTGTGTTATTTCCCGTTGTCATCAGTTTGACCCTGGGTGGGTGGATGGGATAATCTGGAGGACAGCGAAACAGGAACAAGAAGAAACCCCCTTCATAAGGCGTGTCAAATGGGCCTGTGATCAATGCATGAATCTGCAAAACAAAAGCCCATCCTGCGCACCACTTCGAGACTCCGCGGCACCCCCCTCCCCCCTCCCCCCAGTCCTCCACAGAGCCAGCCCCGAGGCAAGGAAACCTCCACCCAGGCAGCAGCCAGAGGCAGCGTCCTCCCCAAGCGCGCACACACACACACCATGTGCAGGTCATGCTCAACCCTCCCCATCCTCCTCCTCCTCCTCCCTTCTTCAGGCAGAGCTGCTGCTGCACATTTCTCTCCCCCCCCCCCCCGAACGCTGCTTGTTTTTCTCCCCTCTGAATATTTCTTTCTCCCTTCCCCATTCCTCTCCTTCCCCACATCTCCCTCTCCCTCCCTTCCCCATATTTCTCCCCTTTCCCTTCCCCACACCTCCCTCCCCTCCCCATACTTCTCCCCATCTCTCCCCATACTTCTCCCTCCCTTCCCCCCATACTTCTTCCCCCCTCCCCCCATACTTCTCCCCCCTCCCCCCATACTTCTCCCCCCTCCCCCCATACTTCTCCCCCTTCCCCCCATATTCCTCCTCCCTTCCCCCCATATTCCTCCCCCCTTCCCCCCATATTCCTCCCCCCTTCCCCTCATATTCCTCCCCCCTTCCCCCTCCCCATATTCCTCCCCCTTCCCCATCTCTCCCTCTCTCTCTCCCTTCCCCACGTCTCTCTCCCCCCTCCCCTCTGCCACACTCAATGTGCAAAGCAGGTTTCCAACATCAAGGTTTGGCCAGAGTCCACAACAGCTGCCTCCCATCTAGCTCTACCACAGTCCAAACCGGGCTGAATCACAATTCAGCTGGTGGGCTCTGCTCAAAAACCAAAACAACAAACCCTTCCTCTGCACCCCCCCCCCCCCCCCCAAAACAAAACCCCAACCCAAACTTCTCTGAAGTCAGAGTTCAAATATGAACAAAATTAAAATCAAATCTAATTTTAGAAAGAAAAAGAATTTTAGAGATCAGAATTTCTGCCCAAACTGAAACATTCCTTTCATTTTATGGCCTCCTGCTGATTTTGCTCTTATTGAAACCAATCATTCCATCTCCCCTGCCAGGATCTGAAATTAAGATCCCATTCTCTCCATGCTAATTACCCTCCAAGAGCCCAGTGGTAGAGCAGGGAATCTATTCCCCTTGGGCTGTTAGGGAAGTTGACTCCCCAAGAGATCTGAGCAGCCTCCTGTAAGGATCCCCCCCCCCAGAAGCCTCAGCACTGGTGCTCTCTGCACCCTTCCTCCCCTTGAAGGGCATTTGGGCACTTGGGAGGCTCCCAGCTGAACTCCCAACAGAGCTGCAGCGAGGAGTTGCCTGTGGCAGAGATCTTTCCCCCTTTAGTGCCACCCCCAAAAACCCAGGGCCCCTAAATCAGGCAGGAGCTCACATTTAAGGGAGTCCTTTGGCAGGGGGGTTGTGGAGAAGTGTGCAGCAGAGGTTAAATAAACAAAGCAGACACCTCCCACCCACACACACAGAGCTCTGGGGACACAGCACAGAGCAGGTGACATTGGCTGGAGGAAGGGCAGCAAAGGAATACCAGAGGAAGAGCACAGCTGGAGCAACATCTGCCTCCCAGCTCACTGCATTCTGTCATAATGGGAAATTCCCAGTCCTGGAGAACCCTGAGAGCCAGGAGAGGCCACAGCCAAGTCTGCACACCTAGGGAGGAGGTCTGCTGGAGGCATCGCGGTGGCAGAGGCTGCGTGGGCCAGACCTGGTAGCGACAAGAACCCAAGAGGGCAGCTCCCCAGCGGGGCAGGGTTAGGATGCAGGGACACATCTCCACCAGCAGCCAACAATTAACCATCCCCAGTTTCCACAGGTGGGTTGCAGACACTCCCAGCACTGCTTGTGGTTAACAGGGGAGCCTCTCAGGCAGGCTGGAGATGAGCTTTCCATGCAGCTCTCTCTTCTTCGAGCTGCTCCTCCAGTGATGGTTTTGAAGTATCAAGTAGAGTGAAAGGAGCTGGATAAGCACCCAACCAGCTCAGAGAGCTACTAGAGCAGACTTGGCTTTATCTGTGGCAGCCTCTCAGATCCAGTTTCCTCAAAAGCCTCCTCCCATTTTACAGGCAGCTCAATGTCACCAAGCAAACTGCAGCCTCATTATGCTCTCGTGCAAGGCTCCCTCTGACTCCTCTCCAAACATGCAGGGAACGCTCTGCTTGGGCAAACCCTCACAGCAGCCATCTGCAGCAACATCCAGAGAAGCAGGAAAAGTGGAACCAGCTCCAAATCTCCTCTTACCTTGGTCATGTCGTGGGGATCAGGCACAACAAACATTCCCGGGGGCGGCTCCTTGTAAATGGACATGATATCCCTGAACAAAGGAAACAGGAATTAGCCATCATCTCCCTGGGGCTCATCAGCCCTCCAGCAAGGAAGGTTCTAGAGGAGAAATCCCTGCACAGATGCAAAGGGAAGCACTTTCAAGATGGAAATGATCAATCCAGACTGGAGGTAAGGTGGGATTTCTCAGCAGGGAGGGTGGGGAGGCACTGGGACAGGTTGCCCAGGGAGGTTGTGGATGCCCCCGCTTCCAGGAGGTGTTCAAGGCCAGGCCAAATGGGGCCTCGAGCAACCTGAGCTAGTGGAAGGTGTCCTTGCTCATGGCAGGGGGGGTTGGAACTGGCTGATCTTGGAGGTCCTTTCCAAGCCAAACCATTCTGTGAACTCATGAACTCATACAGAGCTAAGCCATCTTTCTTTTGCCTCTGACTGTTTCCTGGCTGACCTCTTTCAACTTATCCCCCAAGAGACTGGGGGCATTTCAAGAGCACAGACAGCACTCGATGAACCCACCAGACCAAGCCCATCCTAACTGCTTCAGATTTTCACTGAATGGTTTGGGTTGGAAGGGACCTTCAAGATCATCCTGCTCTGAGCCCCTGCCATGGGCAGGGACACCTCCCACCAGCCCAGGCTGCTCAAAGCCTCATCCAATAGTTTCACCACAGATTGGCTCAAACTCCAACCACAAACTTCCCTGGAGGCAGCTGTTTAAAAGGATCCCTCAGGTGGGTTTTGTTGTGTAAAAGATGCCTGCCCACCCCCTGCTTTCCTCCTTCACACTCAGACCATTCACAGGACCTTTATTTGTACAACCCCAGCCAGTTGTTGTCTCCAAACACACCATGACTCAAACTGCCTTTGAGAACTTAACTGCTCTGACAAATTGAGGTTTAATCAGTGGGTTCAAGAGTAGTTAGGCTGCACCTACACACACAGACTGGCTCACAACGGGCTGCTTTCCTTTGGAATGTGGACTAAACGAATGGAAAAGCAACAAATCACCTACAGCTGGTTACAGATAACCTGAACAGCACCTTTCAGCACCAAAAAAACACCTCCCTCCCATAATCAGAGCTACACCAAACTGCCAAGACAAGCTCACAGATTGCATGGGGTTGGAAGAGAGCTCATCTTGTCCAACCCCCCTGCAGTCAGCAGGGACATCTCCAACTAGATCAAGATGCTGAGGGCCACACCGAGTCTGATCTTGAATGTCTCCAGGGATAGAGCCTCAACCACACCCCTGGGCAACCTGTTCCAGTACTTTCCCACTCTCACCACGAAGAACTTCCTCCTGCTGTCCAGCCCTGCTCCAGTTTCAAACCGCTGCCTCTTGTCCTGTCACTACATGCCCTTGGGAACAGCCCTTCCCCAGCCTTTCTGCAGGTCCCTTCCAGATATTGAAATGCAGCCAGAAGGTCTCCCTGCAGCCTTCTCTTTTCCAGGCTGAACAACCCCAATTCTATCAGCCTGCCTTGGGAAGCAACCTGAGTTCAGAGAGGTTTCAGGGTGGGAAACAAGGGAGAGCAACAGGAGTGCCTTGCTCTCCTGCCTCCTGTTATGAAGTCAACACTGTTGGCTTTTGGATGATTGGAAGGTGCCCAAATATCTGGTGCCATCTTTGCAAGACATTATACAAGCCCTAGAACATGGATGAGCAAGAGCCTGGCAGGCAGTGATACTTGCTCTGAAAGGAAGAGGAAGGACTTGTTGAAACAGTGCCAAGCAGGTCTAACAATACAAGCTCATACTGCTCAAAATATCAAAGGCTAATGACAAGGCAGCTTTAACCCAGATGAGCCTTGAAAGAGTCAGAGCCACCAAACGGGTGGGCATGGGCAGGAAAGGAGGATGGCTACAGGCAGGTTTGGCAGAAACATCAGAACTCGATCACTGATGGAGATTTGAGAAGCCTGCTCCCCCCTCCAGCCAGCCATCCCAAGGGCAGGATGAGAGCCGTGCAGCAAGGAGCTCTGCTGCCAAGCAGCTCTACATGGGTGGTACGGGAGTCCACAGCTCCAGGGCAGGCAAGCCAAGCACCTGGGCAAGGAGAATCCCAGGGCACAGTGAGGTCCGGGGTCTGCCCACACGACAGCATCAGGACGCTGGGAGGGACCGAGGACTGTCCCCAGACTCAAACCTAAGTCTCCATTGCCGTTGGTGAGGAAATGGTGAGGCCCAGGGGACCGTTGCCGTCTCGGGGGTACCGAGGACGAACCAAACCTCTGTGCTGCGTTATGAGCCCGGGCAGTACCCCCCCAACAGACACCGGGGCAGGGAGAAGGGGGCTCCCCGGTCTCCAGCTGGCTAGGCCCGGGAGAAGCCCCATGAGGCCAAGCAGAACGGAGTACCGGAGCCACCCCCCCCCCCCCCCCCAGGCGGTTAACGGCAGCCGGCAGCGCCCGGGCCGTGCTCTCACCGTTTGATCCGCAGAAGGCAGGCCGGGCTGGGCCGCTCGCTGTCCCAGTCCCCGCTGACCGTGGGGTCCCAGAAGGCGGAGTGCGTAAGGAGCGCGGCCCCCGCAGCCGCCGCCGCTGCCGCGATGGGGGCGCCGCCGCTCCCCGGGGCGACGCCAGCGCCGGGCGTCGCAGCGCCGAAACCCGCCGCCGCCCACAGCTCGGCGGGGATGAAGACACCGGGACTCCCCGCGCCGCCTCCCGGGCTGGACGAGGAGGAGCCGCCGCCGCTTCCCGCCGCCGCCGCTGCCGCCGCCAGCACAGCGGCGGGGGCCGCTTCCTCAGCGGCCGGACTCTCCGCCATTCCGCGCCCGGCCTCAGGGTACGCCGCTTCCGGGACTCCGCACCAACGAGCCCGCCGGCCAGAGCGGCCTCCGCCGCGCTCCTACACCACCGAGCGGCGGCCAGAGCGACACCTCCCCCGCGCCCCCCTCCCACCCCCGGCGCAAACTCCCCCCAGACACCATAGAGTCGTTGCCCCCCCTCCCCGAATTACGCCAGAGCGGCCCCTCTCAGAGACACGTCATAGTGGGCTCGAGCGTCCCGCTGGGAGCAGAGCGCCCCCTACTGGATGGAGGTCTCCTGGGGATGGAGGCAGCAGAAAGTTTGGGGCTTTTTTTTTGTTCGGAAAAAAGCTCTGTTTGGAAGCGGCTGCTGCAAGCGCAGGGTCGCGTTTCAGCCCGGATCTCGGCCTCAAGCCCTGCCCAGGGTGCACAGCTTCACCCCACCAAGCCCCAGGAAACCAAACACCCCCCGCCCGACTAGTGTGAAGGGGTGGAAGCCACTACCCCAGCTCACAGGAAACCATCAGCTCTGATGGTAGCACAAAGATCTCATCCCTACACCACCTGCCAGAGGGTTTGCAGTAACCCTGTGTCAGCTGTGAGCAATTCTAGCTCCAAGGTCACTTTTGCTTCACCACCAGAAGAAATTATTTGTGCAGTTTCACATCTGCAAGGCAGAGTAAATGGAACTCACTGAGAGGCAGAAAACTGTTGCTTTCCTGAGAAGGTATCAAGCGTTGAGTGTCTGACACACAATCACCCACTTCCTACCCTGGGAAGATTCCCCAAGCACAGTATGGCTGTTGTAGGGTTTCTTGCCTGTCCCTAGGAGCCACCCTGGCTGCAGAAGTAGGATTTCCCCTCCCTAGCTCAGCCACTCTCCTTCAAGTTCTTTTTGGTTTCACAGCTGCATTTCTCCAACTCATAGGAACAGAGCTTTTGAGTCAAACTCTCAGCCCCCTTCCCCTTGTGGGGTGTAGCAAACAGAGCAGTTCATGTACCCCATTCATACCCCCAAGGAGATCACAACCCTGTTCAGAGGCTTTAAGGACACACATTAGCTCCATTAATTCAATTACCCAAAGCAGATAACAAGGGAAGCTCCCCCAGTGATCCACTTCCTACCTTCCTTAAAGGCACAGCTCTTGCCACAAGGTCCAAACCTCAGGTTAGGTTGGAGCATTTCTCCTCCCTATCTCATTTCTCCTCCACTCTCTACAACAGCTGAAGCAATTAACTGTCGAGGGGAGAAAAGAAACACAACTTAGATGTGGTCCTTTGTGTACAGGGATGCACTGAGGAGGCAAATGAAGAGTGTGACCTTGAAACCAGTCCTTTGTGAAAGGAAACTCTGTTCTTACACTGCTAACTTAGTGATGCCACCATTAATCCACTTCTAAGGCACTCACCTCACGCTCTTCCAGCTGTGAAGAATAAAGGCACGGCCTTTTCAGTAAGGGCATGTGGAAAAAACACCACTTTGGCAGCTCCTCTAGAAGGATTTGCTTGACTAGGGCCATGCTTGTTGGGATCTCTGCACAGATTGGAGCTGTTCAAGGACACTTCCTCTTATCTAGCCTACTTCACATCACTTTTCCTCTGCTCCCAACATCATTTTATATCTCACTTCTTTACCAATGGGTAGCTCTACGGCTGGGAGATTTCCTCTCTTCAACCAATCTCCCCCCCATCACTTCAACCAAATAAAGGGGAGGGGAAAAAAAATGGGGAGGGGGAGGAAAAAAAAAAATAAATAAAAGCCACCAGTTTATTTAGAGAAATCTTTTCTTTAATTGTCAGTCTGGAAGGCTGTGATGGAAGCAGACTTGAACCGCAGAGGACAGAGCGATGGATGCCGCAGCCAGGACCACAAGTTGTCACATAGCAAAGAGGATAAGGAATGCCACCATCAAACAGAAGAGACCCATGGCCTCAGACAGGGCAAAGCCCAGGATGGCATAGGAGAAGAGCTGCTGCTTGAGAGATGGATTCCTGTGTGTTGTACAAGGAGGGGAACAAACCAGAGAGAGAAGAGGGGGGGGGGTGGAAAAAAAAAAGATTAACTGTGAGAAAATGCCCCAGACCACAGCTTAGAGCACAGAAAACCAGGGTTATGTCACACAGGCAATGGACTCTGGAGCACAAACCAGATTTAGGGCAGGTAGCCACTGGTTGGAATGAGGAAGCCATGATTTTTAGCCCTGGTTTGAGGGATGAAAACATGTTGAACCCCCAAGGCTAGTTTCACCTGCCTTGGCGGTACCAGACAGCAGCTCCTGCTTACCAACCAGTGCTTAATTTCTTCTGGGACTAAGCAGAGCTCCACAGAGCAGCTGCACAGTTCAGAAGTACAGAGTGGAGTCAAACAGTTCAGGAATCAAGGACTCCAACAACCACTTAATATCCCAAGCACTGCTCCAGTTAATGCTGTGCCTGCTGATCCCCACTCCCCAGGTAGAGCTGGACAGAGAAAGCTCTACTCATCAATTCAGTTCAGTGCTGGGAGATGGGAATCTATTCAAGCCAGCCTAGCACCTTACTCACCTGGCATAGCCAATGATCAAGCTGCCAAACACCGTCCCAATACCTGCTCCTGACCCAGCCACCCCAACCGTGGCAGCTCCAGCACCAATGAACTTTGCAGCAGTGTCAATGTCCCTGGAAACGGCGCTGGTTTGGAACTCACGGCGGGTCAGCTGTGGGTGGGAAACACCAGCTGGCTGTGGGATACAAGAGGGGGGGAAAAAAAGCACCAAAATAACATTTTTAACCATAAATAGAACTATTTCCTTAGTAAAACATTAAGAACATTTAACCTCAAAGCAGAGGAAGATGAGGCAAGCTTATTAAACCAGCCCAAATGTGGGCTAGAAGCTGTGTCCTTGTATGAGCCACTCTCCTGAGATACAAACTTACTACTTTACCACAGGAGCAGCACCATCTACCATAGGCAAGCAAGCACAGCAGAACAGAACCAACTTTACCAGGTTTGAGTCTCACCTGTACAGTCTGGATCTCAGGCCTGCTGAAAACAGACACAGAAACTGGTCTGGCCAGAGCCCTGGAACAGCACCGGAGCTGGAGCAAAACACAGACAATTAACTCCTGGAACTGGATGTGTCCACACTAATCCTTGGAAAAGCACAATTATTTTATGAAGAGCAGTCACAAAAGAGTGTTTTTAAAACAACTCAAGAATGAAACAAGCCTAAAAAGCAAAGGCATGTGCCTTAAAGTATTCCCATTTTAGCCAGCTGGATCATGTCCATGAGTGATGATACCACCACAGACCACACAGTGCAGCACAAGGAGTGTCACATCTGCTCCAGCTGTTCAGTCATTACCACAATCCTATGCATTGTATTCCTAATCCATACCTTGAAAGAAAGGAAGGAGTGAATGTCTCTGTGGGTAGTTAACTTATCTTTGGAGAAGCCCTTGGGCCTGCAGTTCAATGTACACCTACTAAGATGGTAGGAATCACCCTCCGGTCACCAGAGGTCACCTTGTTTCCCCTCCTCCTGAAATCCTCAGTAAAGCAAACCCACCCCAATCCTACCTCAACTGCATTTTGGGCAACCAAACATCACACAGAGAGGCTCCACAATTGTCTATGCCCACTAAATATCATTAAACTTCTCTGAAGAAAGACGACTTACCAGAGCTGGAGAGCTGAGGAGAGCCAACGGAGCCTGCATTTTGCTTAATCTGTTATAAAACAGAAGGAATTGGAAATCCCAGCTCTGTAACCACCACTCAGCATTCCCCCGCCCCACGACTGATACACAATCCCTCTATCTATAGCCACGTCCCCGAGCTGTGCCCGAAGGCTTTCCTCACCGCCCCCACACACAGCTCCGCGCTCTCCCGCCGCCCGCCCTTCCCCCGTTAACCACAATTTGGGTCCTGCCCAGGGCAAACTCACAGCCCCACATTTTACCCTTCCCTGACCCGCTCGAAGCCCCCACCAAAGCCCAACTCAGCCCGCCCGACCCCGGGGAGGTGCGTGGAGACAGAGGAGGCGCCGATCCCCGTCGCGTCCTCCGTGGCTACCACTTCCCAGCGAAGGGCACGGTACGGCCGCATACCGACCCTACCGCCCGCCCGGGCTCAGGGCTGCTCCTTGACCAGCAGAGCCTCCCCCACTACCAGCGGGTGAACCACGGTGGCCGGAGAGGGGCAGCCGGAGAGGGGCAGCCGGGCCGGGAGCGGGGCCCACCTGCGCAAGGTCCGCTCTGGGCTGCGGCGGTGGCGGCTGTGAGAGAACCGCGGCGCCCCCGCCCCGCTCACCTTGCCGTGTCCCCCCGCGTCCTCCGCGCTCATTGGCTGCTGCCGCGCTTGGCGCGCTGCACCCTGGGACAACGTCCGCGCTCCCTATTGGCTGCGGCTGAGCAAGCCCCTCCTACCAGCATCCGGGACAGTGCAACGCGGCAGGAGGGCCGTGTCGCGATCTGGGTTACCATTGGTTGATTATTTCCCCTGCCTGCTTGCTGATTGGCTAGAGGGCGTAGCGGTCTCCCAGGGAGCCATGGGGCGCTCTGGGCAGTTCCCAGCACCATAGAGGTGACCGTAGAGGCGGGGCGACAATCAGGGCGGGAAGGGTCAGCCGCTGGCGGCTGCTGCATCCCTGCTGGCACTCGCCCTCTTCTGGTCTCGCTCCCAAAAGTTTTGAACCTTTAGACCTTTTCCTGTCGTTTATTAAAGAGCCCGTTTCATCCGTGGCTGGAACCGAGGTTTAATGCCGCTGCCCTCGGGAGGGAAAATTGCCGGCCGGCCGTGGTGCAGGGGCACGGCCTGGCTCCTTGTCACGTTACCGACAGCCTCAACTGTAGGGCACCGCCGCTTTATGAGCCGAAGGGAGGCGGGCTCGCCCGAGGCCACCAGTGTCCCGCCCACTGGAGGAGGAGAGCTGTTGGAAGGACCCTCCCAGGACCGTAGCTTGTTACCAGGAGGTTAAGTTCCCGCTTTGCCAAACAATGTGAGCTTTTAAGCACCCCCTTCCCGAGCCTGGCAGCCCAAGATCCTCGACAGTGGTGCTCCCGCTTTCTGCCCTCCCCGCAGAAGGAAAACGCCGACACGGAAGGGCGCTACCGTGGCTGAGGGTCACTCCCGCACCCAATTACGGGTCCCAGCAACGCGGTCGGGGCCGCCCAGGGGGAGGTTTCCCGGGCGGGGCAACAAGGGAAGGGTTCCGCCTTTTCCTGGTTCTCCGATTTGTCCTCGCAGTGCCGGAGGTTTCCAGCCGTGCCTCTCGGTGAGTGAGGCGGGGGGGCGGTGGTGACGGGGCCCGGTATACCCCTCTTGGAGTCTGATGTTTTCCACTGGGGGCCGTACGGGAGGCCAGGCCGGGGTGGAGGAACGGAATGCGGAGCTGCCCTCCTGCGAAGCGGTGGCGACACTTTCACTTTCATTTCGTGGTTCGGGGGAGGAACAGCCGGGTCTACCCGGGATCCTACGCACCCCAATACTAACGGGGTCCCCCGTGGCACGGGGTGCATCGGGGGTGCGGTGTCCTAGTGTCCGATCGCGGCTGAAGTTGATGTCATTTTGGGTGGGGCGGTTTTCTCCATCACTGGGGCGCTGCCGGTTAATGAAAGAAGGAAACGGCACCAGCGAGAGAAAAGATAAAAGCTCACAAGGTCCCCGGCGAGAGGGTGGCCCGTGAACACCGGAGGAAGCGGTGACTGATTCCGTTTTCCTCCGTGTCAGCTGTACCGATCCCTCATGAGCTCGGCCCCAGCAGCAACACCCCGGAGGAGTGCCTGTCCCTGTCCCCTCGGGCGACAGCAGCCCCACGGGGCCCCTCCTTCCCTTCTCGATGACTTACGAGGTATTGGGTAACAAAAATAGGAGCGTTAATCAGATGTCCTCCCCGCCTCTACGTCCCGGCGTCGTTTCCTCTGCCATCAGCAGGCTTGGCATGGTTTGTTTGCATTCCAGCTCATTATTTTCTCCCAAAACATCTCTTTTAATATGTTTTTGGGTTTTTTTTTTGCAGCAGAATACATTGTGTTGTTGCCTCCAGGCATGGAAGTGTTGAGGACCAGGCAGGATGAGGCTTTGAGCAACCTGCTCTAGCAGGAGGTGTGCCTGGCCATGGCACAAGGGTGGAACTTGATTTTAAAGGTCCCTTCCAACAACTTCCTTGTAACCCTTGTCCCAAAGTGATGCAATAACATGGTTAAGATGCTGTCCTTTGTTTCTCTCTGGTGGCTATCAAGAGGTCCATGAGCATGTCAGGATAGAAGAGTTTGATGTCAGGCAGATAGAGTGAGGCTGAGATGATTCACATGCTGTTTTCTATGCTTTACTGAAACAACTGGAAGTAAAACTGCAGCTGTGGATGTCCCAAGGAATGGACCATACCCTCTCTCCTGAGGTCAGCCTTTGCTCATTGCTGCTGTCACTGAGATCAGCTTAGAAGGTTCTGCTTTGGATTCCTGGAAGTAAGCTCTCCAGGATTGGCAGCAGGGTTTTCTCAGCAGTGATGTGCCCCTTGACAGACTGCCAGGGCTGGAGCTTGGCTGCCTGCAGGACATAGTGGCAAAGAGGCTGATTTAGTGCTCTGATTCTAGCCCTGCTTCAGCTCCAGGCAGTGTGGGCACTGTTCTGATCGATGCAGCCACTTCAGATCCCACCAGCAGACAACAACATCTTCCTGCTGCTGTGAGGCACCATTGCCTCTCCTCAATACAATCCACTGCTTCTTTCCTCTTGTAGACTGCCATGATGGATGAGACCTCTGATGAGCCTCCCACTTCAGCTGTCTTCTTAGACAACTGCAACTTCACCCAGGTCATCTTTAACAACGTGGAGAAGTTTTATGTTCCTGGAGGAGATGTCACCTGTTACTACACCCTCACCCAGAACATCATTCCTCGTGGGAAGGACTGGGTGGGCATCTTTCGGGTGAGTGAATCCTGGGAATCCAGATGTGCCAAGTATGAGAAGGCAGCAGCAGGCAGAAGCAAAGAGCTTGGGCTTAGCTAGAGGGAGAAGCAAAGAGCTTGGGCTTAGCCAGAGCGAGAAGGAAACAGCTTGGGCTTAGCCAGAGCGAGAAGGAAACAGCTTGGGCTTAGCCAGAGCGAGAAGGAAACAGCTCGGGCTTAGCCAGAGCGAGAAGGAAACAGCTCAGGCTTAGCCAGAGTGAGAAGGAAACAGCTCAGGCTTAGCCAGAGCGAGAAGCAAAGAGCTCAGGCTTAGCCAGAGCGAGAAGGAAACAGCTCAGGCTTAGCCAGAGTGAGAAGGAAACAGCTCAGGCTTAGCCAGAGCGAGAAGGAAACAGCTTGGGCTTTGCTAAGGCAAGGTTGGGGAATTATTTTAGTAGTGTCCTTGTGTGATGGAACATCTTTAATGTTAGGACAAAGTGCCAGGCCTGTTGTCCCTTCACCAGCTTCAAGACCAATCAAACACTCTGATTGTCCTTTCCTGCACAGACCACAACTCTCAGAAGTCAGGATAGTGATGCAGAAGTCCTGATCCAGGTGGAAATGCAGTCCCATTACCAGAGGATAAACGGGAACTGTGTGATGTTGGTCTCAAGCTGCACCAGGGGAAGTTCAGATTGGATAATAGGAAGAATTTCTTTTCCTGCAGGAGTGGCCAGGCACTGGCACAGGCTGCCCAGGGAGCTGATGGAGTCACCATCCCTGGAGGTGTTCAAAATCTAGTAGATGTGGCAGTCTGGGACATGCTCTGGTGATCATGGAGGCATTGGGTAGAAAGTTGGGCTTGATGATCTTAGAGGTCTTTTCCAGTCTTAGTGATTCCATGTCATGTAACAATTTTGCTGCTGCAGGTGGGATGGAAGACGACCAGGGAATATTACACCTTCATGTGGGCTCCTGTGCCCAGTGACACCCCCAGGGACACCAGTGTGCAGCAACAGATCCAGTTCAAAGGTGAGTTGGGAGCGTGGATCCCTCAGGGAAGTGGCCTGGAATTGCACCAGGGGAGGTTTAGGTTGGACATTAGGAAGAATGTTGTTGCTGCAAGGGTGGTCAGGCGTTGGAAGAGGCTGCCTAAGGAGGTGGTGGAGTCACCATCCCTGGAGGTGCTCAGGAAATGTGTGGCCATGGCAGCTGGGGACGTGGTTTAGTGGCCATGGTGGTCTGAAGTTCATGGTTGGGCTTGATGATCTTAGAGGTCTTTTCCCACCAAAAGGGTTGTATGCTCCTTTGATTCTAGGGGTGTCTGTGCAAGTGCACACCCAGGGGCACACACACAGAGCCCACCCCACCTTTGCTGGCACCACATTCAGGATTAGAGGACAGCTGCAGAATCATGCTTTGGGGGAGCCACATTTCAAATCCCACAATCACCACATTGTGAATCTGCTCGATTCTACCACCCTGGCTGATACTGTTTGTGGCCTGCAGGGACAACACTGAACTGGGAGGTCTCTGTTGTCTTACTTTGATGCTGAGGCCATGAACAACCTGGGCTGGTGGGAGGTGTCCCTGCCCAAGGCAGGGGGTTGGAACTGGCTGATCTTGAAGGTCCCTTCCAACCCAACCCATTCTATGAGTCTATGACTGATGACTTGGATAATGAGTAGCTGCACATGACGGGGTGGTTGTGTTTGCCTGAAGCTTACTACCTACCAAAAGATGATGAGTACTACCAGTTCTGCTACGTGGACCAGGATGGGGTGGTCCGGGGAGCCAGTGTCCCTTTCCAGTTCAGAGCAGAGACTGAGGATGATATCCTGGTGGTCACCACACAGGTCAGTGTCCCCTCTGTCCCTGCTTTTTGGTGCTCTGCTTTTACTGGTGTGCCCTCACTGCTGATTGGGACCTCTCCTGTGAAGATAGGCTGAAGGAGTTGGGGCTATTCAGCCTGGAGAAGAGAAGGTTCCATGGAGACCTTAGAGCTGTGTTTCAACATCTGAAGGGGACCTACAGGAAGGCTGGGGAGGAGCTGTTCAGAAGGGCCCTGTGGGGACAGGACAAGGGGCAATGGTTTGAAACCAGAGTAGGGTGGGTTTAGGTTGGACATCAGGAAGAAGTTCTTCACAATGAGGGTGGTGAAACACTGGAATAGGTTGCCCAGGGATGTGGTTGAGGCCCTGTCCCTGGAGACACAGTTTAACACCAGCCTTGGTAGAGTTAGGGAATGATTGAACTCCATGATCTTTTCCAACCAAAACAGTTCCATGATTCTGTCTCCAAAGATCAGGGGCAGTATGTGCTGAAGGTCCAAGAATTAAGCTGATGGTCAGCACTGGACAGACTGGGCAGAGTGAAGCAGCAGTCTGGTCTGTGTTAAGAGTGAAAGCACAGGGAGGGGTTCCCTTTTGCAGAGCTCATCTTTCTTTACTCTTCATGCTATGCTATTTGAAATGTAACATTTCAGTGCTTCTGTGATGAGCAGACAATGTCATTGCTTGGCAGGGAGAAGTGAAGGAGATTGAGCTACAAAACAAAACTTTGCTTCAAGAAAATGAGGACCTGAAAGCAAGTTGTACAAGTCTCCAGAAACAAAACCTTGGTCTGCAGGAAGAGCTCCAGAAGACACAGGTCAAAAACCCCAGAAATTTAACATAATTAGTCAGAAGCTTTAAGTCTGAAAGATGAAGAGGGACTCAGTCAGGTCTTGTTCCAGGAGGAAATGAAGATGATCAGAGAGCTGGAGAGCCTCCCTTACGGGGACAGGTTGAGAGAGTTGGGGTTGTTCAGCCTGGAGAAGAGAAATCTCCAGGAAGACCTTAGAGCAGCACTCCAGTACCTGAAGGGGCTCCAGGAGAGCTGGGGAGGGACTTTTTACAAGGGTTTGGAGTGACAGAACAAGAGTGAATGGATTGAAGCTTGAGGAGGGCAGACTTAGACTGGAGATTAGGAAGAAATTCTTTCCAGTGAGGGTGGTGAGACACCGGAACAGATTGCCCAGGGAGGCTGTGGATGCTCCCTCCCTGTAGATGTTTGAGGCCAGGTTGGATGAGGCCTTGAGCAACCTGGGCTGGTGGGAGGTGTCCCTGCCCATGGCAGGGGGTTGGAACTGGAGGATCTTGAAGGTTCCTTCCAATCCAAACCATTCTATGAATAAATGAAGTCAGGGTCTGAAAAGAGCCATCATGAGGCAAAGGAGACCTTTTCCTCCTTCAGATGGGCTGAGGTGAGGGTTTCTGCAGTTCCAGCTCAGAGCAGGACTGCTGCTTGAACTCTGTTTCCCTCCTGTCAACCTCACTGTGATTTTTTTTTTTAGGAGCTGAAGAATAGCTTAATCTCTCTGAGGAGCAAGACAGAGATGCTGGAGCTGGAGCTGGATTCCCTGAGAAAGGAAAATAAACATCTAAAGGAGCTGGATGACTGCAGAGAGGCAGAACTGAGCCAGTAAGTGTATTTCCAGCATGACCCACAGCAGGATTTCATGTAAGCACCTTGCCTTCATGGATGACATTTCCATCCATGAAAGCAGGGTGTGTTTTGATTTGTTGTTGTGAGCAGACTCAAAGAGCAAATTCAGAATGTGACCTCTGAGAAGGACCACCTGGAAGCCAGACTGAAGACAACCATGGGTCGCATGGACCAGCTGCAGGTAGCAAACACAGAGGTGTCCTCCTCCTCTGCTTCTAATCAGCTGCCTCTGATGGAACCAGCTTCCCTCTGAGAGAGCACTGAGCAACCTTGACAGGAGAAGCATCAAACCACAGAGTCATAGAAGGGACTGGGTTGGAAGGTACCTCTAGAGGTCATCGTGTCCAACCTCCCTGCAGCCAGCAGGGACATCCCCAACTAGAATCATAGAATCAAAAAGGTTGGAAAAGACCTCAGAGATCAGCAAGTCCAACCTGTCACCCTGCACCTCATGACTAACTAAACCATGGCACCAAGTGCCACATCCAATCTCTTCTTGAACACCTCTAGGGATGGTGACTCCACCACCTCCCTGAGCAGCCAATCTCTCTGGGAAGAACTTTCTCCTCACCTCCATCCTAAACCTCCCCTGGCACAGCTTGAGACTGTGTCCACTTGTTCTGATGCTGCTTGCCTGGGAGAAGAGACCAACCCCCACCTGGCTACAACCTCCCTTCAGGTAGCTGCAGAGAGCAACAAGGTCCCCTCTGAGTCTCCCCCTCTCCAGGCTAAGCAACCCCAGCTCCCCCAGCCTCTCCTCACAGGGCTGTGCTCAAAACCTCTCACCAGCCTCATTGCCCAAAGATCAGGTTGCTCAGAGCCCCATCAAGCCTGACCTTGAATATCTTCAGGAATAGGGCCTCCACCAGTTCCCTGGGCAACCTCTTCCAGTGTTCCACCTCCCTCATAGTAAAGAACATCTCCCTGATGTCCAGTCTACCCTTTTTCTAGTTTGAACCTTTAAGCCTTTGTAAACAGTCCCTCCCTGGCTTTTATGTAGCCCCCTTCAGGTACTGGAAGGCCACTCTAAAGTCTCCCTGGAGCCTTTTCTCTTCCAGGCTGAACAACCCCAGCTCTCTTAGACTGTCTTCAAAGGAGAGGTGCTCAAAAATTGTCAAACTTTGATCTGATTTGACCTCCAGGGAACCTCAAGAAAGCTGCAGTCTGGAAGGAAGGGTTAGAAGGGGGTTGAGCTGAGAGAAACTGTAAGGATTTTCTTCCCTATAAACATCTTCTTTGCATGCTCATTGAGTTAACCAGAATCAGATTCTTGTTTACCTCCTGCTAGCTAAGGATCCAGGCAGGAAACAGCTTCTGTTTGGAGAAACATTCTAAAATGATGGCCAGTAGCTGAGTGAAAACAAGGCTTGTAGCTGGGAGGTATGTGGAGGGAGGAGGTAGACTGAAAATAGCTTGGTTGTTAGGTCTGGGACATGGGAAACCCAGAAGGATAGGCTGCAGAGTCTGTTTTTCTCTTTGTTCTCTGACTTCCCAGACTTCTAACTGTCCTCTTGAAACATAAAAAGCTCTTCAGAGAACACAGGGAAGGATGAATGCTGTGTTCTGATGAGCACACCAGCTCTGCTTTATCCCCATGGAACTATTCTCAGTTCCTGCAAAGGTTTTAATGGGAAAATGTTTGCAGAAAATCAGTTCAAGCAGCTGGGGGGTTCCAGAGCTTTGCCTGCTGCCTGTTTTCCTCACCTGTGGCTGTTTGGTTGTCACTTATTGCACCTTCCTCTTTCTCCCTAGTCTCTAGTGTTGAATTATGAGAAGGAAGTGGAAAACCTGTCTCAGATGGTTCGTGACAAGACAGAGCAGCTTGAAGGTTTAAAGGAAGAGAATCACCGGTTATGCATGACTGGAACTCACCAGGTAAAGACTTCCTTGAGTGCTTGGGGGAGCCAGGGTGGAGAAGCTGAAGCATCTTTGGCAGTGAGCAGGTACAAATAACTGCTCAGCATTAGGAGAATTGCCCTAGGGAGGCTGCATCTGGAATACTGTGTCCAGTTCTGGGCCCCTCAGTTCAGGAAGGACCTCAGGGAACGCCTTGAAAGAGTTCCATCACAGAGCCACGAATGGAATGGAATGGAATGGAATGGAATGGAATGGAATGGAATGGAATTGACCAGGTTGGAAAAGACCTCAGAGATCATTGAGTCCAACCTATCATTCACCACCATCTAATCAACTAAACCATAGCACCAAGTGCCTCACCCAGTCTCTTCCTAAACACCTCCAGTGATGGTGACTCTACCACCTCCCTGGGCAGCATATTCCAGTGGCCAATCTCTCTTTCTGTCCTGAAACCAGCCATATTAAGCATCTAGCAATCACTGAAAGTCAATAATTCATGTCTGAATAGTATTTTGAGATCCATTCTTTCTCAACAACACTGGTTTCACAGTCTTCCCCCTTTTCCCTCTCAAATCCCAAAGCACCTGGGCTCTGTTAGAGTCTCCTCCCACCCCAGGTGTGGCCACTTTGCCCTCCCCACCAGCTCCCCTATTTAATCACCACCAGGAAAGGCAGAAGCCCTAAGCTGAGCCCATCTGGGCTGGAGGATCCTCCTCTCCTCACTGGTGAGTGCCCCTGGAGCACACTGGGTGATGGTGGTGGTGACAACAAAGGCCGGGGGGCCTGGTGGCCCCCCGGTTAGGTAGGAAACAACATTGATGACTGCTCTAACATCATCCACGGGTGCTGGCTGGGCCTCTTTACTGGGGCTGAGCTCCTCTGGGTGGTATCTTGGCTGGTTGAAGGTCTGAAGGGGAGCAAAAATGGTGGTGTAGAGCAGGAGCTGTTTAGGCAGGGTGGAGCATGGTGTAGAAGGAGCAGGAGCTGCGTGGGGAGATGAAGGGAGGGTATGGTGGGGGTGGCAGGGGGGTTAAACTAGATGATCATTAGAGGCTGCTTCCAGCTCTGGTGAATCTATGCAAAGATGCTGAAGGCAGTGGAACATCTCCCTTGTGAGGAAGGGCTGAGGGAACTGGGGCTCTTTAGTCTGGAGAAGAGGAGGCTGAGGGTTGACCTCACTCATGTTTATGAAGATGTGAAAGGGCTGTGAGTGACCTTCTAAAGATAATTCTCTCTGTATGTGCTACTCAGGAGGCTTTTGGAGGTTCTGCTCTTAGTTGGGCATTGAAAATGAGATGCCTGAAATAGATGATGTGATTACCTCTGCTGTGACACCAAATGTTCAGGGTTCTTAGAGAGATACTTTGAGAATGGCTGCAGAAGCCCTGAGTACTCCACCTGATCTAATTTACCCTTTAATTCAAGAGTCAGCTCCCAGATTAATTCCTAAGGATGTACTTATTATCCACCATCAATGCAAGTCTCACAGCACCAGGAAACCTGGCAGACTGGGGTAGCTCTCACCTGCCAGGCTGGATTTTTCCACTGCCTGTGTTGTTTTTTTCTTCAGCCTTGCTCTTTCTTTGGGCTGCCATATGTCCCTTTCAGAGGTCATGCTGCAGTGAGAATCCAGAGGGTGAGTGAGTGGTGACATGGAGATATCCTAGGTGACAAAGTATGGAATGGTGAAAGTGAAAGGTTATTTGCTGATAGGAAATGCAGCATGAGGCAGCTTGTATTGTGACAGGTCCAGTGTGCAGAGCTTTTGTTATTTGCATTTTATTTTGATTACAGAATTGGTTTATTTGCCAGTTCCTTGTGATTTGCTGGAACATGCCCAGAGGAGAGCCACAAGGATGATTAGAGGGCTGGAGCTCCTCTCCTATGAGACAGACTCAGAGAGTTGGGGCTCTTCAGTCTGGAGAAGAGAAGGCTCTGAGAAGACTTAATTGTGGCCTTCCAGTACCTTAAGGGGGCTACAAGAAAGCTGGAGAGGGACTTTTCAGGGTGTCAGGGAGGGATAGGACTTGGGGGGGATGGAGCAAAAATAGAAATGAGTAGATTCAGATTGGATGTGAGGACGAAGTTTTTCCCCATGAGGGTGGTGAGACACTGGCACAGGGAGGTGGTGGAAGCCTCATCCCTGGAGGTTTTTGAAGGCCAGGCTGGAGGTGGCTCTGAGCAACCTGCTGTAGTGTGGGGTGTCCTTGCCCATGGCAGGGGGCTTGGAACTGGCTGAGCCTTGATGTCCCTTCCAATCCTGGCAAATCTATGATTCTAAATTTACTAAATGACACCTTTGCTTCCTAGCAACAAAAGCAGGACTTAATGAAAGAACTTGAGGAGCAGAAGCATTTGGTTCAGATTCTGCAGGCCAAAAAGAATGAGGCTGATGAAGAAAATCAGGTGAGAGCTTGGCACAACTCCCTCATGTTCTCCTGTATTGAATATGATGCTAAGCTCTCTGTCCAGTGCTCACTCCCATTAATCCTTCTACCAAAAGATCACCAGCTGTGCCCTGAGGGAGCTGGATCTCTTTAGCTTGGAGGATCTGTGTTAGAGCAGAGTTTGCCTGACAATGGTCTCCTGAGCCTCTGGAAATTCATTCTGCCCCCTTGCAGAAACTAAAGGAAGAGAATGATGAACTCCTGAGGCATCTTGCCCCGGCTGAAGAGGTTTCTTCCTTCCCTGCTGTTCCTCAAGCTCCAAATCCTGAAGCTGGAAGCCTTCTCTTTGGAAATCCATATTGTGGTGAGCAGATTTGGCCTTCTGTCTGAAACCACAAACACACAGCAGTTAAAGCCTCAGCAAATTATCCTCCCTCTGAAACTGAATGCTGCAGAAAAGCCATCATTCTAGCAGCACCTCTGGGCAGATGACTTGGCAGCTGCCAGCTGCTGCCAGGTGTTGAGTTCACTGAAGTCATCATCTGTCTGCTCATTTTCTGCCAAGAGACGACTGTTAGCTTGGAGACAGCTAAGTCTGTGGCTGATGTCCAGTTTCCATAATACTAAATAGAGGGATTTAGATCCAGAGCCACATCCTGATGTTGCAAGAATTCCTCATTAGCAGCACATTACTCAGTTAATTGTTTTGCTGTGGCTAAACTGACCTCCTTCTCTTCTTTTTCCAGCTGCAGGAGCAAACCTGGGGGCAGGAGCTGCGGGCGTAGTAAGTAAAATGGACACAACTGGAGGGGAATTAGTGACTTACGGGTATGAATTAGTGGTTGGAAGTATAAAAAGCTCCAAGCTGAGCTCTGTAGCCTTACTGGTTGAATCCTGGTAAGGTAGCAGACAACAAAATGAGGCCATTTGTTGAATTAATGGGTTACTGTGTCGCAAGGAAACTTTAGTGACCTTAAAGGATCAGCTCTTGGCAGCATCTGAAGGTAGAATGAGCAGCAGGTAGCTGCTAAATACCTTATCATAGTATCAGTGAGGGTTGGAAGGGACCACAAGGACCATCTAGTTCCATCCCCCCTGCCATGGGCAGGGACAGTCCATGCTAGATCAGGCTGGCCAGAGCCTCATCCAGCCTGGGCTTAAACACCTCCAGGGACAGCACCCCAACCACCTCTCTGGACAACCCATTCCAGGGCTTCACCACTCTCATGGTGAAGAACTTCCTCCTCACCTCCAGCCTGAATCTCCCCACCTCCAGCTTCATTCCATTCCCCCTAGTCCTATCACTACCTGAGATCCCTGAGAAGTCCCTCCCCAGCCTTCTTGTAGGCCCCTTTCAGATACTGGAAGGCCACAATTAGGTCACCTCTGAGCCTTCTCTTCTTCAGACTGAACAGCCCCAACTCTTTCAGTCTGTCCTCATAGGAGACATATTAAAAGACATGGACATATTAAAGACATGGGCAAGTGCTTTGCAGGATGGAAGGCTAAAGTGCCTCTCAGAAGCTCTTGGTTTTTAAGTGTCAAAACACTTACTTGGACCAGCCCAAAGATGGTTGAAAACTGAAGTGTCAGGAGTCGGAAAGACTTGTCCAAAAGTAGTGATGATATCTGGCTGCTAAACTTTCCTGCTTTTTCCTCTTTAAATATTCTTTTTTTGGTAACTGGTTTTATTTGCATTTGCTTTGGACTTCAGGCTTCCCTAAGGATCTGCCCCATCTGCAATGAGGTGTTTCCTGAAGATGTTGAGACCAGTCAGTACGAGGCCCATGTGCAGAGCCATCTTCTGGAGTGCCCACTCTGCAAAGAGACCTTTGAGAAATCTGACAAGCAGGTCTTTGATGACCATATTTATTGCCATAGCCTGGAATAATTCTCCATTTCTATCTGCTCTGTAGAACAGACAGCAGAGGCTGCAGGATAGAGTAAAGCACAATCACTGTGTGAGCTTCATTCATGCTAAGATCACCCAGACAGGACTGACCCTGCCTCTACAGCTGTAATGCTGAGCTGCTGTTTCATGCAGCATTTGACCAACACATGGATCAGGTTCAGACATCCACACCCTGAAACTGAATCACTGTCATCAAACTGTAATCCTCTGTCTTGGATCAGGATATTTGCTTGTGAAACCAAACCCTGTCACTAGTGATTTAGTTGCAGGTTCTTTAGAGCAGGGTTGGCCCTGTCACTGCTGTGTACTTTGAGGCAGGGATCCAAGTAATGGGATCAGAAGTTTCCTGTCCTTGGCTGATCTCTATTTAATGGTTTTATTCTTTAATAAAGCACTGTGATTGCTAACCAAGGACTGGAAATGTTGTGTCAGCTTTTAGCATCACCCCTTCAGACCTGCTCTCAGCTTCTGGAATGCAGAATAAGTTATTACCAAGTTTGAAAAGTCTTCACTAAAAAGGCATCTCTTCTTTCACATCCATGGTAAAGCCAAGTGAAAGAGGCACACTGAGGCTGTCTTTGCAGATGTGTAGGGGTCTCAGGCTTGTCCTTCCAGTAAAGCAGGCAGCAAGGCTCATTCCATGGTGAGGCACATGCCCTGTCTTCTCCATTCATCTCAGGAGAAGGAAAGTCTGAAACTTCTGGAAGAGGGAAGGTTGGTGTGGAGCCTGAAGGAAAAGCAGGAGCTGAATGGTCTTGGCAGCACAGAGGAGAAAGGGCCTCTTGGGGTGTCCTCACTGAAAGGAAATTCTGGTTGTTTCTTTGGAGTTTCTAAACCTCCTTGATTTAACAAGAAGAGCCCAAAACATTGTGACTGAAAACTAAGTGCCTTGGGATGGTACAATGCTTTGTCCACCTAACTGTTTTCACTTCTGCTTCAGGATTCTCAATTTATCAACAGCTTCTTTTTCTTCAGATCTCAACTGGGAAAGGTTTCTGATGCAGCTAGGTGAGGCTACTCCCTGCTGAGTCTCTGAAGGAGCCTGCATCAAGTTAAAAGAATTACTTGAAGCAATAAAGACTCCAAAGGGTTTTGCTGTTTTGATTCTGCACAAACTTTTTTTATCAGTCTAGGTTTCACTAGAGTTCTTTCTGTCTTTGTGATGTATTATAGGGGTAAGCTTTATTAAGAGAGAGGGGGAAAAAAAGAAACAGAGCTGTTAAATTAAACAAAAGCACAGAAAAATAAAAGCTATATGGAGGAAAGAGGGAGAAAAATGTCTGTGTCTGTCTGTTCTTAAAGGAATAAACTGGCCTGGAAAAGAGCAGCCTGAGGGGGGATCTGATCAATGCTGATCAAGACTTCAAGGGTGGGTGGCAAGAGGATGGGGCCAGGCTTTTGTCAGTGGTGCCCACTGACAGGACAAGGGGCAATGGGCACAAACTTGATGATAAGAAGTTCCATCTAAACATGGAGAGGAACTTCTTGAATGGAAAGATGGTGGAGCCCTGGAACGGGGTGGTGGAGTCTCCATCTCTGGAGCCATTTAAAACCCACCTGGATGCCTTCCTGTGTGTCCTTCTCTAGGTACCCCTCGAGGGAAAAGGAGGCAGGGTGTGGGGCTGGGGGTGTCCCAGGTTGGACTCGGTGATCTCCAGAGGTCTCTTCCAACCCCTTCCCCTCTTCATTCTGGGAATTGCTGGGGTCTTCAGGGAGCTATTTGCAGGCTTTCAATTGCTTGCTGAAGCTTCTAACAAAGTACTTAAACGCCTCTCCGAACAACTTCGAGCAGGCAGCAGTGCACTGTGGTGTCCCTGAGGGTGAGAAGATTGTTGCTGTTTAACAGAAAGCAGCATCTCTAACTGGCTGACCCTCAGTGGCTCCTTGCAGCACGGGGACCTAGCACGAAATCCTCACCAGGACAGAGCAGGGAGGTCCCAAGGATTTCCCACTTGCCTCCTCCTATCGTTTCCACGGATATCAGTGGCCCCGTTGTGGTGCCAGCCCTGGGACACAGGCAGCGAGAGGGTGACCGGCAGAGGGGGTCAGACTGCCATAAATCTCCGGAGGCTGGTGGCCTCTGGAAGTGTTCTTTAAGGTTTGTTCATTTCTTTAATAACGCCGCAGACTCGGACTTCCAGCACTTCCAGCCACATCCTTGGGCCTGATGCAGGTCAGATCATCCTTACCCTGGCTAACCAGGGACCAATTTACCCCCCTGAGCACAAATTGCGTCATATATTTTCTGACCCAAGTTTTTCATTTTGCTTGTAATTTACAGCATTATTTATGTTGCAGCTGCATTTGGCCTTTGGAATCCATAAGAGGCTTCAATCCTCTCTCGATTTTATGGTTTAATACAGAAGTAGCTCAAATGGCTGATAATTAGGGATAGTTACTCTTTGGATGGGAGCCAATATTGCATTGCTATGGATTGGATAAGGACCTTGAAATCAGCTGTCAGAAGGGGCAGTAGGGGTTTGGCACAATTTATGCCCCAACTCGTGGAGCATCTGAATGGGCATTCATATCTCAAAGGAAGAAGTGGCACTGGGTGGGACACACATCTTTTTAAACCCTTCCAGAGGTTATTTTAGTCCAGCTTAGGAACTGGCCCAGTTTGCTTCCCAGCAGCAATCACTGCTCTGATGCTGTGTGGCATTTTCTGTTCCCTCATCCAAGCAAACCTCAGCTCTCTCTTCACTTGGTCCTTCTGCTTTCCCCTCATTTTTGTCAGATCCTTTGCCTTCCCTTTCCAAGAAGCTGAATCCTCTCGTGGGCTTTCTTCTTTACACAGAGTTTATTTTGAGTGTATCACAGAATCCTCAAATCCCAGCATGGTGGAAGGCTGGAAGGGACCTCTCCAGATCATCCAGTCCAACCCCTCTGCTAAAGCAGGGCCCCCACAGCAGGCTGCCCAGGATCGCAATGGCCAGGTGGGGTTGGAATCTCTCCAAAGGAGACTCCACAACCTCTCTGGGCAGCCTGCTCCAGGGCTTCATCCTCCTCACACCAAAGAATTTTCTCCTCCTGTTCAGATGGAACCTCCTGCATTCCAATTTGTGCCCACTGCCTTATTCTGTTGCTGGGCACCACTGAGAAATGTCTGGCCCCATCCTCTTGCCCCCCACCCTGTAGCTCTTACTGAACATTGAGAAGATTCCCCTCTCAGGCTGCTCTTCTCCTGCAGAATAATTTGGCCCTTCAGAATCTCCTCCAAAACCATGGTGCTAAGATTTAGAAGAGGGGGAGGAACTTCTTTAAGGGTGACAGAGCCCTGGAATAGGTTGCTCAGAGAGATGGTGAAGTCTCCATCTCTGGAGACACACAAAACCTGCCTGGACGAGTTCTTCTGTGACCTTCTCTAGGTGAAGCTGCCTTGGCAGGGAGGTTGGAATCGAAGATCTCCAGAGGTCCCTTCCAACCCCTACCATTCTGTGATCCTGTGAGGCAGAGGCATGGAGCAGAGTCCATCTGGCAGTGCTGCTGCTTCACCTTAATGAGGCTCCCATGGAGAGCAGAGGAAGCTGAAAGGAAATAAAAACATTCCTGACAAAAGGAATGGAAACAGACAAGGTGCAGGTGAACAAAGGAGGAAAAGGAAAGCTGATGGAGTGGTTATTCTCTGCAATCACTTTGTCGGGTTGATTTTAAGACACAGCAGAAGAGATCAGTAACTCTTCACAGCAGCACAATGCCTCGTCGAGGGCTCAGAGTGGTTTGGCCATCAAAGTCCTTGTCTGAGGGCTCAATCTTGTGGTCACTTGGTGAGCAGAGGTGCTTCTGTATTTGGCCTGTCATGGTGGGAAGAGGATGAGAGCAGAGAAGGGAAGGGGGAAAAAATGTTCAGCATTACATTTAAGCCACACCAGTCTCCACCTGAGGTAAGTCCAACCATGGAGCTACCACCACCGTGGCCATCAAACCATGCCCCAGAGTGCCACATCCACACATTTCTTGAACACCTCTGGGGATGGTGACTCCATCACAGAATCTCTTTGGTTGGAAGAGACCTTCAGGATCACCCAGTCCAACTGCAAGGTCACCGCTAAACCACGTCCCTAAGGGCCAGATCCACACACCATTCAAACCCCTCCAAGGCATGGTGACTCCACCACTGCCCCGGGCAGACCATTCCAATCTTTGATAACCCTTTCAGTGAAGAAATATTTCCTCATCTCCAGTGCACCAGCAGAAGCAGAGAGGGTCAGTACAAGCAGAGAGGGCTGTGTGGGTACAGAACAGCATGAAACCCAAATGCTGCTGTTTGTCACCCTCTTTGTGCCGAATTAAATCACCACATGCAACGCACGGAAGGCTCCGAGGCTTCATTGTTGTGTTGGTTGAAGGGATTGGGTCCCAGAATTACATCAGTTGTTTTTTCTCCAAGCAGCTATTAGCCTCCTCCATTATACTAACAGAACTGGTTTCCATCCTCTGCCTCATTTATTCCAAAGCAGCATTATTGAAGTGAATGGGGGTCTAAGCCCTGGATATTAGAAGAGCTGTTGGGTCTCCTCATAAATAACGAGTTGTCAAGGATTTTAATGGAAACCCTCAGAGTGCTGTAAATCTGTGCAGTTCTGCCTGCATCCCCTCCCTCATTTCCATCACAATATCACTCCGGTGGGACTGCGGCTTGCAGCATGTGCCAGGCAGCCGAGACTGGGAGGACATGAGGTGGGGGAAAGGAAGGGAGCCGCGGGGGGGTGGGAGGGAAATAAGAGGCTGGAGATGGGGTAGCGGGGATTCAGAACAGTTGGCACTGCGGAAGCATCTGCTGGGTGGCCAGTTTTGGAGTCACCTGGTCTATTCAGAACGGAGAGGGGAAAGGGTTATGCATCCAGGGGGAGCAGAGAGGGGAACAACAGAAGCAGGGATGCTTGTGGAATAAAGACGGATGTGTTGTGGTTTACAGCGCGCTCCGCTGGGCTGTGAAGCAGTAAATCTCAGCAAGGAGAGGGGTTTGGTAGGGTCTGATCACATTTTAAGTGGGAGAGCAAGTGCAGGGGTACTGCACAGACCATCTGGGGATGCCCCCTCCCTGGAAGTGTTCAAGGCCAGGTTGGACAATGCCTTGAGCAGCCCTGTCTAGTGGAAGGTGTCCCTGCTTATGGCAAGGGGGTTGGAACTGGATGATCTTTAAGCTCCCTTCCAACCCAAACCATTTTATGAATCTGTGACCTCTTGCAAAGGTGATTTCCCTTTTCAAGATGAATTTGGCTTAGGTTGGAAGGTGCCTTAAAGATCATCTACTCCAACCTCCCCACCATGCACAGCCTGCTCCAGAGTCTCACCACCCTCATACTGAAGAACTTCTTCCTAAGATTGACTCTAACCCTGCTCTCCCTCAGCTTCAAACCATTCCCCCTTGTCCTGTGTCTAGACACCCTCAGGAAAAGACCCTCTGCAGCCTTCCTGTAGTTTCTATTCATGTATTGGAAGGCAGCTCTAAGATCCCCTCAGAGTCTTCCCTCCAGGCTGAACAATCCCAGCTCCCTCAGCCTGTCCTCATAGCAGAGCTGCTCCAGCCCTTGGATTCATCTTTGTGGCCTCCCCTGGCCTCCCTCCAACAGTTTCATGTCTGGCACTGGGAGTCTAAAATCTAGCAACACCCATCAGCAACTCGGATCCTAAATTAATGATGTTAAATAGAGCTCCTTTCAGATGGCAAGCTCTGAAGAAGTCAGCCTTAGAGACATGCTCTAATTAAATGTCACCCCTAGGTTACAGCCAGGGAAACATTTGCACACACACGAAGGAATCTGGCCAAAGCAGCTCAGAAAATTTGTGGCATAATCCCCCCCACCCCCGCCCCTGCTTTTTCCCTCTCCAGCTTTAACATTCATTTGGAGCAAAGCTGAACAGCACAAGAAGTGAGGCAGGATGGATTAAAAATGGATGGCTGCCAAAAGGGATTGATGCCCTTCAGACTCCAGGGAGTTTTTAAACCCTTCCCAGTGGTTTTCCCAGCCAACCTGGTGGGGTTCATCAGGCTGTACTTCTCCTCTAGTGATCCATGAGAGATTCGCCAGTGGGAGCAGCTGCTTGGAGAGCGAGCTGATAACTCAAGCCCTGAGGCGCTTACATCTGTACCTCTCATCCCCTGCCTGCTTCCCTTTCCCCAGTAACAGGATGAGCCTGGAATATTGCATGGGCTGTTATAATGTGTATTCCTCTGGGGGCCCTGGGCATGATTACAGCCTCTAAATGCAACGGGGAAACAAACAGTGACAATGACAAAGACAAACCCACGACAGTCAGCCTGAAGATGCTGAACCTCTTTTTTTTTTGCACACTGGATCTGTTTCTATTTAATGATAAGGCTCTCCTTCGTACTAAGGGGCTATTTAATAACGAGTTTCATAAGCCCTAAGTGGAGTCAATGCCTCTTTGGACTAAAAGCTGTAAGGCTTCTTCTGAGAGCAGCTGCTGCACGTGTTCTGTGGTACAGCTTGAGAGAGCCATATGGATTTTTAATTCCTAAGAGTTATGACTTGGTTGTAGCAGTATAGATGAACCCACGCTTGCCTTAATGGACTCATTAGACCTGACAATCCTTCCTTAAAGAGGGCTATTGTCAGGACTGACCTGATCCAAAATGTGGGAAAGGTTTGGAAAGGAGGCTCTCCATTATGTGAGACAGGGGATTTCAGTATTATTCCTGGCAGCTAAGGGTTCACCTTCAGGGAGTTCCTTCGCTGTTCATATAAGATCATCTCCATGAGATGTCTTCTGTCCTTTCAGAATTATAGCTAGAAAATGTGTTTTGAGATGTTAAGAGTTAGGGTTTGTAATAAAGGTCCCTCTACAACTACCTGAAAGGAGGTTGGAGTGAGGTGGGGGTCGGTCTCTTCTCCCTAGTGCCAGGTTATAGAACGACAGGAAACGGCCTCAAGCTGCAGCATGAGAGGTTTAGATTGGAGACTAGGGGGGGTGTAAAATTCTTTGGTTGGAGATTAGGAACAATTTCTTTCCTGCAAGAGTGGTCAGGCTGCCCAGGGAGGTGGTGAAGTCACCATCCTTGGAAGTGGTCAAGAAATGCGTGGCTGTGGTACTTGGGGACGTGGTTTAGCGGCCATGGAGGTGTGCTGGGTTGGTTGTTGGACTCAATGATCTTAGAGGTCTTTTCCAAGCCAAACAATTCTGTGATTCTTTGAAAGCAGGGAAAACCAGGGACACAAACTCCCTTGCAAGCTACCTTCCTGAACGTCCCTCTGCTCCCAAATGAAGAAATGTTGTCAGAATATTCAGAGTTACAATCCTAGGAACAGTAACTTGGAAAGACATATTAACTCATATTTCTCAGCACACCTCTCTAAGACAAACCCTAACCCTGAGATCCTTGGAAAGGATATTAACTTTGAAAGAGACACTAAATCCAGCCCAAGGCCTATGAGGAGAGGCTGAGGGAGTTGGGGTTGTTTAGCCTGGAGAAGAGGAGGCTCAGGGGAGACCTTATTGCTCTCTACAACCTGAAGAGAGGTTGTAGACAGGTGGGGGTTGGTCTCCCAGGCAAGCAGCACCAGAACAAGAGGACACAGTCTCAAGCTGTGCCAGGGGAGGTTTAGGCTTGAGGTGAGGAGAAAGTTCTTCCCAGAAAGAGGAATTGGCCATTGGAATGTGCTGCCCAGGGAGGTGGTGGAGTCCCCATCACTGGAAGTGCTTAAAAAGAGCCTGGATGAGGCACTTGGTGCCATGGTTTACTTGATTAGATGGTGCTGGGTGAGAGGTTGGACTTGATGATCTCTGAGGTCTTTTCCAACCTGGTTGATTGTGTGATTCTATTCTATGAAATCCTATTTCTCAGCAAACCTAAGACGAACCCTAAACGTGAGATTCTTGCACTTCACCCTGCATGGCCTAGAGAAAGAAAGACCAAAGCTAAACCAGATGCATCACTGCAGGACCCTGAATAAGGTAAAAATCCTTTAGTCCCAGTAAATGCTCCAACCCTCGTGTTTACAAGCAGCAGAAGAGGAGAACCAAGCTGCTTTAATGTAAAAGTTATATGTACCTATATATCACTTGAATGCATCGTATTGAGTATGCCACAGATTGCTCAAATAAATCTGAGGAGCTCACTGGCTCTTTAATTCTACTAGGAAATGTTGGGGGGGGGGAGCAGAAATTCTTCATCTTATGACAGATAATCAGGATTGTAAAACTGAAAATGAATTGTAGTAAATCTGCTGCTGGCTGCCATGGAAATGGGAGCAGGTTGGTTTAAAGGCATCAGTATCAGAAAAAAAAAAGGGAATCCAAGCTTTTTGTGTGTGTGTGTATATGTTGGACAATGAGTTTAGAACAACCTGCTCCATTTTCAGCCACCTCAGTCTGTTTCCATGGCAGCAGGGAACTGAATTGGTACAACTGTGGCAAGCCCTGGATGTAAATGGTGCTGCTCATTGTGCCAGCAAGCAGCAGCAGACCTCAGGGCTCTCGTTACCAGCTTCTCGAAGCTGGTAGTTTTGTATCATTAGTATTCATTTAGGGTGGTTTGGTGCTGATGTAAGATGAGGCTGCTCTGAGGTCTGTGCATTGAAGTCCAGAGTCAGGGCAGCACCGAGAGCTTCAGCGCAGATTAATGCCTGAAAACTTCTGGTTTCAAAACTTCTGGTTTTAAACCAAGCCCTGAAGTTCAAGCAGCTGCAGAGGGTTTCACCACCAGGTTTGCTGCCTCCCAAATAAACTCTTGGTGGGTGATGGATGATGCTCACTGCTGTTCAGGGTTCAACACTGGGCTCCGGCAAGGGCTTCGTTCCGTCGCCTGGCCCCCACAAAATGGCATCCCGCAGCAGCCCAAGGGCAGGGCCTTCCTCTGCCAGCCCTCCCAACGAGGTTCATAGCTCTGGGGTCAGGACCGACTTTGTACCACAGGCTCCCGCCCAGCCATAAGCACAACACCCAAATCCCTCCAGGGAAACCTTTCCTCCTGCCCTGCCACCCTAACGTAGCCCATCCAGAGGCAGCGCCTCCCAGAACCCCCCGCGCGAATATGCAAATCAACCCTTAGCTCACGGCTGTGATTGGCTGTGGTCTATTCTCACAAAGCCACTCCTCCCTTGATCAGGCGGGGCCGGTAGCGGCCGTTGGCTTCTGGGCGGGAAAGAGGGGCGCTGAAATGCGCGTGCGCAAAACCAGCGCAGCCCCCTTGCTGCGAGCGCGTCTTCTTGTTGCCGTGACAACGCCTCTTCTCCCCCTCCCTCATTTTTTTATCCAATCAGAGACCAGCTTGGCCGCTTGGACCAATGGAGAGGCGCAATGTCACTAAAGGGGCGGGGCAAAAGAGGGGTTATGCAGGGCGTTTTGCCCAATCAGAAGGTAGGAACGGGCAGGGGTCGTTTCTGTCATCCGTAGCCCCAGCCCCGGCCCTTTACCGCAGCGGCTCCGTGGGGCTGGATATGCGTGGTTCTCCTCATCAGCCCCTCGGATGCCGTGCCGGTGTCTCGGTGTAGGCCGAGGGGGCCGCGGGGTGCGAGCTGCCCTTACTGCTAGCCCCGCGATTCCCCCGGGCCTGCTGAAGGGGGTCCGGGAAATGGGGGGGGGGGGGGGGGGGGGGTCTGTGTCTCTGTCTGTGTCAGGACGCTTCTGGCATGTAGTCCCTGCCTGGCAAGGCTCCCGCTGGCGCTGAATTAATGCCGAACCCTGTGTGACAAGCGCAGGGGTGAAACCTGGGGGAAAGTGCCTCGAAAGTTGCGCTGCGGCCGCAGCTGCCTCTTATTGGGTCGTACAGCCTGCTCCTGGCGCCGGGCTGGAGCGCTGCGAGAGCGTTTTCTAACCGTCTCTTTCAACGGGGAGGCCAAAATAATTGCGGTGTAGCCGATTCCTGGAGGAGTAGTAAATTTACATTGGCACGGGGGTCAGGGAATTATTTTCACATATCACTTGGCTTGTGAGAAATCAAAGGGCTCGATTGTCCCCGCGTCTTGTTTTGTACGAAGTTTGGCAGCCTGTCCCAGCATTCCCACACTGATGCAGTTGACTTGAGGCATGTGCTACCAGTCATTAGTCGGAGTATTTATTGGCCCCAGTGTCCCCTGTTGTTCTAACACTTGCTCTTTGCGAGTATGTGCTCTCCCTGATGTTTAATCTTGCTAAAGTACTGGCCTGTGATGGTTGCACATATTTCTCTCATAATGACTGAAGTTAGGCAAGAAGTCAAAACTTAATATGTTTGTGAGCCCTTGCCAGGATTTGCTGGCCTCGTGCCTCGAGAGGAGAACGCGAAGAAGCACTGCAAATGGCTCTGTTCCCAATCCAAATAAAGCATTATTCAGAGTTCTATTCCAGGAACCTTTGGGTTTGTTTTTTGTTGTTTGGGGTGGTTTTTTTTTCTTCACCACTCATCAGAAATATCAATGGAACTGTTTGTTCCAGCAGTTGTTGCAGGGCTAGCGATGAAGCTTCTGAAACAGTCGGAAATTGTTGATTTGTTGGGAGTAATTTATGACTAATTGCCTGGATTATTATCTAAAGCAGGCAGTTTGTAAATAATACATCCAGAGTGAGCCAAAGCAGTCCACCTTGATTGATTGCCAAGGTCTAATTGAACAGTGGTTCTGCATCTCCCTCTGAGTCCAAACAGAGAGTTTGAAATCACAAATCTTCATTCCCTGTAAACTGCTTCCGCTCTGCGATGGAGCACGGGGTTCTGAAGGCAGGTCTGGCTGTGGGGGAGCAGGAGAGAAGGAGGCATCAATGGTGTCCCTCTGTTCCCCGTCCCTCCTCATAGCTATGACACTTTGTAGGCCAATAAGCACACCAGCCAAACACAAGACTTATAACTGTAAGCTGGACTCTGGCTGCCAGGGCAGGAGCAACTTCATCACCACATTTCAGAAGGCCATCAAAGCCTGGACAGCATCTGATCTGCCAGCTCTGCATCTCAAGGGTAATCCTTCCATTGCATGTTTCAAGATTGCTGCTTCGACACTGAGCTGCTGGTTTAATGTCTGCTTTAGCCTTGCCTTGATGTGGTCAGCCAGCCATAAATAGCATCCACTGGTCATTCAGATTCGTCACTGTCAGAAGAACTCAGGGCTGTCAAAAGGAAAAATGTCTGCTTTGCATGCTGCTCTGCAAACTCCTGTTTGGAAATGACCTCTAAGATGTTGAGGTAGGATCACCTTGACGAGAATTCAGGGCAGTCGGGAGAGATAAATTGATCAAGGAAAACTTTATCCCTCGTCAAGGGGAAGCAGCAGAAAGAGGGAAGTGATTCTGCACCTCTGCTCTGCTGAGACCCCAACTGGAGAACTGCATCCAGTTCTGGTGCCCCCAGCACAAGGGAGGCATGGAACTGTTGGAGAGGGTTCGGAGGAGGCCATGAGGGTGATCAGAGGGCTGCAGAACTTCCCCAGTGAGGACAGGCTGGGAGAGTTGGGGCTGCTCAACCTGGACAAGAGAAGGCTCTGGGGAGACCTTAGAGCAGCCTTCCAGTACCTGAAGGGAGCTACAGGAGAACTGGGGAAGGACTTTTGACAAGGGCTGGGTGTGCCAGAAAGAGAGGCAATGGCTTTGAGCTGGAAGAGAGGAGATTGAGATTGGAGATGAGGAAGAAATTCTTCACAGTGAGGGCAGGGAGACACTGGAACAGGTTGCCTAGGAAGGTTGTGGATGCCCCTTCCCTAGAGGAGAATTGGAATTAGATGATCTTCAAGGTCCCTTCCAACCCAAACCATTCTGTCAATCAATGAAAAGAAAAATATTAACAAAAGTTATAAGAAAAAGAAAACTTGGAAGGGAAGGGGGAGAAAAAAAGTCCTAAATACTAAGATATTTTGTTTTATGAAGAGAAGTCATGGCTTAGACTGCTGGTTGGGAAAGGTTCTGGTGTGCAGTTCTGGGTCATTCCAGCACAGAATTAGCTCTGCTAATAAGTGATTGTAGAATGGGGCCTGACTGAGAAAGAGGGTTATCTTCCATTGAAACTGCTGATTTCTCAGAAGTGATGGAATTGGAATGCTGATGAGATTGCAGTGAAGTGAAATTGAAACTGTTGAGCCTCATTTATTGGGTTCTTTAGAGTAATGGGATCAGTATAGGGCTGATCATATTTAGTGCCATTAAATCTTCTGTGCTTAATTAAGATGCTTTGTACATTATGCAGTGTGACCAGGATCATGTAGAGAAGAAGGGAGGAGGCTAATACCTTTCTAACCCTGCATCTTGTTCATTCATTTATAGGATAATGTATGCATGCATCTGACAAATTATTCCATTAACAAGAACAGAGTTAATTCTGCCAGAGAAAAAGGCACTGGTGGGAAGGGGTAAAAGGGAGAGAACATTTCTAAGCTGCTCCCAGAGGGGGTAGTGTTTACCTTTCCTTCTCATCTTTGTATGCCTGACAGGAGCAGGTAGATAGAATCATGAAGGTTGGAAAAGATCTTTCAGATCATCATCTCCAAATGTTAATCTGATGCTGCCCAGTCACCACTAAACTCTGTCCCTCAGCACCACATCTCCACAGCATTTAAATCCCTCCAGGGATGGGAGATCCACCAGTGCCCTGGGCAGCCTGTTCCAGGGCTTAACAACCCTTTTGGGGATGAAATTGTCCAGCCCAAACCTCCCCTAGGGCAACTTGAGGCCATTGCCTCTTGTTCTGTCTCTTGTTACCTCTTGTTCTCCGGGCTAACCATCCCAAGGTCTCTCAGCCTTTCCTCCTCACAGAGATGTTCCAGTCTCCTCAGCATCCCTCTTGGACTCTCTCCAGTAGTTCCCTGTCACTCTTGAACTGAAGAGCCCATAAGTGGACCCAGGACTCCAGATGTGGCCTCACCAGGGCAGAATAGAGGGGGAGGAGAACCTCCTTTGATCTGCTGGACACACTGTTCTTTGTGCACTCCAGGAGACCATTGACCTTCTTGGCCTCGAGGGCACATTGCTAGCTTGTGATTAACTTCTTGTCCACCAGCACTCCCAGGTCCTTTTCCATAGAGCTGCTTCCCAGCAGGTCACCCCTCACCTGCGCTGGTGCAGGGGGTTATTCATTCCCAGCTGCAGGACCTTACACTTGCCCTGGTTGAACTTCAAAAGGTTCCTCTCCCCAGCTCTTCAGCCCGGCCAGGTCTCACTGAATGGCAGCACCTCAGGGCAGGAAAACACCAGTTCTGCTACATTTGTGTTTGCTGTCCACATTTCCACTGTTTTTACCCTTTTCCAGGAAGCTGCTCACTTTTCCTGACTGCCTGCAGGAGCATGGTGCTGATACCAGCCAGATGTGGCTGTCTGCAGCAGATGTTCATATTAAAATATGGATAACTGCACATGCTGTTATGAAACATAACTATCCCCATCTGCTCCTCCAGTCACACCAGTGCTCACTCTGCAATACACCATTTGACACTATCTTGGATCATAAATCCAAGCCCCAGTTGCTTGAGGACCCTGAGAAAAAAATCTCTCCTTCATCCTGTACCATGATCGTTTATTAACCACTCCTTTGTTTTTCAGCCTGCCTTCGCTGCGTTCAGCCTCTTTCTTACCCCCTCTTTGGGACTGGTTTGGCTCTGTGCAGGCTTCTGAAGCTGGCTGGTGGGTGGGTGGCCGGCAGAGGGGGATCGACTACACCAAATCGGTGAGAAAAGAGGGCTTATGCTCCTGGAGCCATGCAGGGAGCATTCCCTGCCTGCTGGAATCCTCTTGTCTGTGGCCAGCGCCACTCCAGGTCGCTGCAGACAGAGCTGTCCATTACCTGCAATGGAAGGGGATTCTCAGGGCACAGCAAGTTAATGACAGTTCTTCCTTTTCTACTCCCAGCAGATATTGAATTGGTATCCCATACATACTGCATAGAGCTACAAAGATGCTGAGGGGACTAAAAACATCTCTTTTATGAGGAAAGACTGAGAGAATTGGGGCTTTTTAGTCTGGAAAAAGAGAAGACCAAGGTGAGGATCTCATCAATGATGATCAGTGCTTAAAAGGTGGGTGGCAGGAGGATGGGACTAGGCTTTTTTTCAGTGGTGACCAGTCACAGGACAAGGGGTAATGGGCACAAACTTGATGTTAAGAAGATGAGGAGGAAGTTCTTTAATTTAAGGGTGATGGAGCCCTGGAGCAGGCTGCCCAGAGAGGTGCTGGAGTCTCCATCTCTGAAGACATTCAAACCCCACCTGGATGTGTTCCTGTGTGACCTTGGCAGGGGGATTGGACTTGATAATCTCCAGAAGTCTCTTCCAGCCCCTACCACACTGTGATACTGTGACCAACCTGAGGCTGTTCATTTCAACCCAAGTGTGTTACTTACTTGTTTCCCTCTAGGTTTGATTTCACACTCTAGTAGGGAGCTCTGAGTTATTCAGTGGCTGATTTTTCCCCCTCTGACTCAACATTGTGTACTCACTCTTTGGAGAAGTTAAGGCAAAACATCAAAAGAGCAAAAAATTCCTGACATGAATGTTAGGATGATTTAGGAGTGAAGGATAGAACACTGCTAAGCTTGCTGTGTGTGCAAGATGGTTACTCAGCAGCCTTCAGGATATGAGCACTGTCTCAGAAGTGATGTATTGACTCAACAGAAGGGAAAACCTTGACAAGGAAGATTCTAAGCTTCTGCTGCCTTCACTTTGACTCATCCTGACATTCCTGGAGACAGCACAGGACAAAGCTCCTGCCAGGCAGAGGATTTTCAGGATCTGTTTGCAAGCAGCTCAGAAATCCCTAGATCAGGTTTGACAGAACTGAGGGGTGCCACAAGCTGGTGAGGAAGGGTCTGCTTTCCTTCACTGTGTGGTTCCAGTCAGCTTCCAAAGCATCTCCCTCTTCTGCAGTCTTCCAGTGGAAAGGGGTTTGGAGGCCTTGATCTGCTCTGTGGAACACAGTCAGTGAGGGAAACAAGTTCTCTGTGCTGAACTGGAGCTGAACAGTGGAGTGCTTGCAGCACAGCTTGGAAAATGGTCTGTTTAGAAGGCAAGATAACCAAACCTGTGCATTTATGACTCTTCATAAGACTGTAAAGAGCATAAAAAATGAATACATTAATGTGTACTCCTAGGCTCATGAAGAGTAAAGAGTGGAAGAGGTTTTGGCAGGGCTGGTTGCTTGGATCGTTCCATCAGGGGTCATTCATTTTGCTCTTAACCCTAAGAAGAGAGCTCTCAGCTCCTCACAGGTATGCCCTTCCTTGGCCTAGTTTTCATCTGACTAGAGGCAAAAAACCACCTGATGTCTCTGGCAGACAGTGCCATTGGGTAAGGTTTCCTATTCAAGCTCAATATCAGAAAATATACCTCCTTTTTCTTCTTTTCTACTAGCTATTTAGCTAAGGAAGCACTGTCCACATCCAAAGCACTCACCACATCTGCCTGCATAAAAGAAGGATTTGAGGCTGTCAGTTTAGATTTCCTCTCCCAACAGAATAATATAATCCAGAGTGCCTTGCTCTGCCTGATCCTCACCCTCGTGTCCAGAGCCTGCTGCTGCTAAGTGTTCAGTGTTCACCACTCAAACTTCGAACTTCACCTGTGGAATTCTGGTGTCCCCATCGTAAGAAGGACACAGAACTGTTGGATTGAGTCTAGAGGAGGGCCATAAAGATGATCCAAGGGCTGGGGCACCTCTGCTATGAGGATAGGCTGAAGGAGCTGGGGTTGTTCAAGGTGGAGAGAAGACTCCAGGGGGACCTTAGAGCTGTTTTCCAATACCTGAAGGGATCCTACAGAAAGGCTTCAGAGGGACTTTTCCTGAGGGTGTCTAGAGACAGGACAAGGGGGAATGGTTTGAAGCTGAAGGAAAGCAGGGTTAGACTGAAGCTTAAGAAGAAGTTCTTCAGTTAGGGTGGTGAGACTCTGGAATAAGCTGCCCAGAGAGGCTGTGGATACCTCCTCCCTGGAGATGTTCAAGGCCAAGTTGGACGAGGTCTTGAACAACTTGGTCTGATTGAGAGGTGTCCCTGCCCGTGGCAGGGAGGTTGAAGTAGGTGATCTGTGAGGTCCCTTCCAACCTGAGCCATTCTGTCACTCTCTGATTATGTTAGAAACCTGCTGTTGGTTTGCTGAGATTCTTAACAACAGCAATTTTGTCAAACCTGCTGCAAAGGTAGGTTCCACTGTCCAGTTGTTCCCTATTGAATCCTTTTAATTCAAAGTACAGAATACAGAGTACAGAATTAACCAGGTTGGAAAAGAGCTCTGAGATCATCAAGTCCAACCTATCACCCAGCACCATCTGATCAACTAAACCATGGCACCAAGTGCCCCATCCAGTCTCTTTTTAAACACCTCCAGTGATGATGACTCCACTTCCTCCCTGGGCACACATTCCAATGGCCCATTCAATTTCTTCCTAACATCCAACCTAAACCTCCCCTGGTGCAACTTGAGACTGTGTCCTCTTGTTCTGGTGCTGGGTGCCTGGGAGAAGAGACCAACTCCCACCTGGCTACAACCTCCCTTCAGGTAGTTGGAGAGAGCAATAAGGTCTCCCCTGAGCCTCTTCTTCTGCAGGCTAAACAACCCCAGCTCCCTCAGCCTCTCCTCATAGGGGTTGTGGTGAAGACCCCTCCCCAGCTTTGTTGCCCTTCTCTAGACACCTTCCAGCAGCTCAACATCTTTCTTAAACTGAGGGGCCCAGAACTAGATGCTACTCAAGGTGTGACCTAAGCAGTGCTGAGCACAGGGCAGGATGATTTCCCTGCTCCTGCTGGCCACACTCTTCCTGATGCAGGCCAGGATGCCATTGGCCTTCTTGGGGCCACCTGGGTAAGCAGTCATTGCGTGATAATTAATCATCTGACAAAGGGCTGAAAACCTCAGCTCCATCAGAACAGCAAAATTAAGCATGGATTAAAACGGAACAAAATGAAGAGGTAGCCAGTGTCTCATCCTCATTTCTTTTAGCCCTTTTTTTCCCCTGTCTCAACAGAGTCACTTTTGTAACCTAGACTGAGTGGATGCTCTGCATTTCACCGACCTCAGCAATGCTGCACCAAGAATGGATTTAGCCCATGCCATCAATCTGGGTTTGAATCAGCTCCTGATACAAGCTATTTAGCCTTGCGAGATGGATGTCTCTGCCTTAAGGAAGATCATTCCAATGCAGAACATCAATAAAATATGAATCTTTTCATTCTTCTTCTTCTTTTTCTTCTTCTTCTTTTTTTTTACCTTTTTAATAGAAATTTTTTGGTAGAAATGAAGCTCCCCACTCCAAGGCTGTTCCTATGTAAATAATATTACAGGAATTTGTAGGTGGCTGGAAACCACCAGAGATACAACATGAAGTTAATTAGGTCACAGGGGTCATGAAATAGCTCCTTCCTCTCTTGTCTAGCAGCTAGACCCTCAGCACTGTGGTTAGAAATGGGTAGATTCAGATTGGATGTCAGGAAGAAGTTCTTCCCCTTGAGGGTGGTGAGAGCCTGGCACAGGTTGCCCAGGGAGGTGGTGGAAGCCTCATGCCTGGAGGTTTTGAAGGCCAGGCTTGATGGAGCTCTGAGCAACCTGCTGTAGTGTGAGGTGCCCCTGCCCATGGCACAGGGTTTGGAACTGGCTGATCCTTGAGGTCCCTTCCAGCCCTAACAGTTCTACGATTCACTGCTGTTTGAATATCCACACAGAGGAGAGGAGAGGGACTGCTGAGTTGAAAGGAGCTTTACTTGCAGGTTGAATGAGAGACATCAGTTTTTCTGGAGACCTTCTAAAGGAGGGAAGAATATTTGAGTACAAAGGAGAAGGGAGAAGCCCTTGTTCAGCATAATAATGAGAGGTTGAAGGGCAGCAATCAAGACAATTTATACCTCTCTCTCTTATTCTTCAGCTCAAATACTGGGTTCAGTTTTGGGGCCCTCACTCCAAGAAGGACACTGGGGGGCTGGAGTGGGTCCAGAGAAGGGCAGGGAATCTGGGGAAGGATCTGGAGAACAGGGCTGGGGAGAAGCAACTGAGGGAATTAGTGTGGAGAAAAGGTGGCTGAGGGGAGACCTCCTGGTTCTCTACAGCTCCCTGAAAGGAGGTTGGAGCTGGGTGGGGGTTGGTCTCTTCTCCTAGGGAAAAGTGACAGGAAGAGAGGAAATGGCCTCAAGTTGTACCAGGGAAAGTTTAGGTTGGATATTAGGAACAATTTCTTTCCTGCAGGAGTGGTCAGGCACTGGAACAGGCTGCCCAGGGAGGTGGTGGAATCCCCATCCCTGGAGGTGTTCAGAAAACACATAGACATGACATAGACAGGGACATGGTTTAATGGCCATGGTCATGCCCAGTTTGAAGGCCTTACCCCTCCTCCTGTAACTCCATACCTTTGTCACAAGTCCATCCCCAGCTCTCCTGTAGCTCACTTCAAACACTGGAAGGCTGCTCTAAGGTCTCCCAGGAGCCTTCTCTTCTCTCCTCTTTTCTCTTCTCTCCTCTTTTCTCTTCTCTCCTCTTTTCTCTTCTCTCCTCTTTTCTCTTCTCTCCTCTTTTCTCTTCTCTCCTCTTTTCTCTTCTCTCCTCTTTTCTCTTCTCTCCTCTTTTCTCTTCTCTCCTCTTTTCTCTTCTCTCCTCTTTTCTCTTCTCTCCTCTCTTCTCTTCTCTTCTCTTCTCTTCTCTTCTCTTCTCTTCTCTTCTCTTCTCTTCTCTTCTCTTCTCTTCTCTTCTCTTCTCTTCTCTTCTCTTCTCTTCTCTTCTCTTCTCTTCTCTTCTCTTCTCTTCTCTTCTCTTCTCTTCTCTGAACAACCCCAATTCTCTCAGCCTGCCTTTATAAACACAAGAGCTAAACTCCTTTCACTCCTATGAAGGAGAATCAGACTCCTTTAAAAACCTGATCCAAAATGACTACAAGCCACTGCACCTTTTTATTCAAGCTGAAGAAAACCAACCAAGCTGATATTAACAGGGAGGGGGGGAGGCAAAAAAAAAGAAGCCCCTGTCTGCTTGGTCTGGCTGCAAAGCACATTTTCAATAAGTTTATGCTCTAACAATCTGTATCAGTTTCATCTCAGTAGATCTGATGGTTATTGAACAGTGTTCAATGTTCTGGAGGGTGCCAGGCACATAATTGTTTTTACAACACTGTAAAATGAATCAGACTGAAATTAGTGTCACTCAGCAGAATCACTTTCCTTCCCTTTAAATTACTTACTCTGAGGGTTAATCAAAAAGAAAATGAAGTTTTGACACTGCCCTTCAGCTAAGGGCAAGTACAGGTTCAGTTGTCTTCACTTCATTTGGCCAGGAAGAAATAGCTTTACAATAGCTGCACTTGTACCTGTGCCACTTCCTTGCTGCTCAGCCTTTGGGGGGGGGGGAAGGGGGGCAGGATGGATCTGACTTCTTAGCATTGCCCACTGGGAACTCAAATGGGCAGAAAGAGGCAACTGAAGCCTTTTTATTAGTAGTAGTAGCAGTATTATTTTAACTCCTGTGAAATGGGAGCCAGCAAAGAGGAGTTACAGGGGAAAGTGGGGGCAAGGAGATATTTCTGTGGGGAAGGTCCTTGCAAGAGCAGGCTGGCAGCCTTCATCTGTCATGGAATCTTCATAGAATCATAGAGTTGTTAGGGTTGGAAGGGGCCTCGAGGATCAGCCAGTTCCAACCCCCCTGCCATAGGCAGGGACAGCTTGCACTACATAGAATACATAGAATAAACCAGGTTGGAAGAGACCTTCAAGATCACCGCGTCCAACCCATCAACCAATCCAACACCACCTAAACAACTAACCCACGGCACCAAGCACCCCATCAAGTCTCCTCCTGAAAACCTCCAGTGATGGCGACTCCACCACCTCCCCAGGCAGCCCATTCCAATGTGCAATCACTCTAATCACTGCAATCACTCTAATCACTCTAATCACTAAATCAGGTTGCTCAGAGCCACATCCAGCCTGGCCTTCAAAACCTCCAGGAATGAGGCTTCCACCACCTCCCTGGGCAACCTCTTCCATCTCAGAATCATAAACTCACAGAATTATGGAGTCATATGTTCAAAAATCATAGAATTATAGAATCATGGAATAACGAATTATAGAATCATAGATGTAGAGAATCTTAGAATCATGGAATTAGAGAATCACAGAATTATAAGAACATAAAATTATGGACTCACAGAATCACAGAATTAGAGAATCACAGAACAACAGAATCATGAGATCTTATGATAGGGGTAGGAAAGGACCCCTGAAGATCATCTAGTCCAACCTCCAAACAAAGTCCAACCCCTGACACAAAGCACAGGGATGTCCTCCCCCCTCCTCTGGTACAGAGTGAGCTCAGAAGCTGCAGATGGAAGAGGTGAACCAGCAAGAGGTAAGTTGTTTTCCCATCTCAAACATCATCTCCTTGATTTCTCAGGTATAACTTGGCTCCTTGCTAAGCCAAACCCAACTCCCTTTGTTCTGCCCACTCTTAATTGTGTCGTTTGGAAGCAATTCCAGCACACATCTCTGCCTGGAAGGCTTTCAGGTCTCACTGTCTGTGACTTATCACTGTCTTCTGATTGTTCACTGTAGCAGGTTTATTCTTCTTCACTCCATCATCTTTCCTGCGCACACAGGTTTCAGTGGCATTTATTAGTGGTGTGGTTTTAGGGCAACATCTTGCCTGGTGAGTTATGCCAATAAGAGCTGGGGCAAAGGAAGATGATCATGAGCTATAGTTATTACCTACAGCACAGCTGTCAAGCCAAGGGTCTGAGAAATGATCTAGGCTGGAGGATACCTGGAGTTTCAGTAGTGCATAGTCCCTTTGCAACAATACAAAACAAGATGGAAGGGTTTATCTGTATCTGAAAGTTGCATCAATTTCCCTTCTTTTTGCTTTTCAGCTGCTGGAGATGATATTTGTCCTCTGGTAGCTTTGTTTCAAAAGCTAGAGGTGCAGGAAGCCTCAGTTTCCAGGACCATTAAGGTTATCTGAGGGATGGAGAACCTCTGCTCTGAAGACAGGCTGAGAGATTTGGGATTGTTCAGCCTGGAGAAGAGAAAGCTCCAAGGAGACCTTAAAGCAGCCTTCCAGTACCTAAAGGGGGCTACAGGAGAGCTGGGGAGGGACTTGTTACAAAGGCCTGGAGTGACAGGATAAGGGGGTAATGGTTTCAAACTGGAAGAAGATGGATTTAGATGAGACCTTAGGAAGATATTCTTCCCCATGAGGGTGGTGAAGCACTGGAACAGATTGTCCAGAGAAGTTGTGGAGGCTCCAAGCCTGGATGTGTTGAAAGGCAGGTTGGATGGGACCTTGAGCAAGCTGTTTTAGTGGGAGGTGTCCCTGCCTGTGGCAGGAGACGTGAAACTAGATGATCTTTAAGGTCTCTTACAACCCAAGCCTTTCCATGGTTCTATAACTCCATTTTTTATGCTTCCCTGAAAGAAGTGGAACATGAAGGACATTTTGATCCCTTGGGTTTGAGTTCAAAGGACCCCTTCCTAGACAGCTGGTTTGCCAAAGTGAAGCTGCTGATGGTCAGTCCTCACCCAGCCTACCCCCAACAGTTCAGTTTTCACCCAGTGCTATCATTGCCACGTGGACTTTTTGCAGTCCAGCACAGGCCACGTGGACAACCTGCTGCAGGATTAGGGCTGAGCTCTCAGGATACATCCATGAAACAACAGAAATGTGAGTAGCAGCAGAAGACAGACTCCCACCCCAGCTTTAGGACAAGTGACAACAAAAGCAAAAGCAGGACAACAGAGGCTGAACACAGGGCAGGAGCCAAAACATTTGCTCAGCATCTTCCAGGAGCCTGAAACTTCAGCTACCAGCTGGTGTGGGAAGGTGCAAGCCTCTGCTGGGGTGCATGGAGGAGCTGTGCTGCTCCTAAGGCACATTCCTGCTGCTGGGAAGATGTGATTGGGATTTAATTAGTTGCAGTGTGTATGGGATGGTTTCTTTCGTTACAACATATATCTGAAGATTTATATTCATGCAGAGACAGGAGAGGGATGTAGCTTGTGGAGTGCTCTGACTCCTTTCTGCTGGAACTCTTCTAGATTTCCTCCCCTACAGCAGAGCCAGAAGCAGCATTTCAGTGTCTAAAATCCTGTAGCAATCAGTGGGGGTCTAGTGTAGATTTTTTTCCTCATTCTCTCCAAGAGAAAACCCCTCTACCTTTAGCAGCTGTTGTGCTCTGGGGACAGTACCTCCTCGACAAGCAGCATAAAAGGGGGAGCTGAAGCGAAGAGATGATTACAGTCAGCCAGCCATGAGGAAACAATATTTACTTCTTCATCTCTTCGCTTGAGCAACAAGCAATAGTGCCTCTGACACGTGTTCAGTAATAAATGGAGACTCTGAAGCCCCTGATGGCGATGTCACACACCCTGCCTTCAACTGTTGGGGCCTGGGCACAGAAAGACAGAATTACACCAAGTCACACGGGTGGTAACATTGCTCACAACCACCAAGGACCAGCAAGGAGCATTTATTGGTCCTGGCATTCATAAAAATGAGGAGGGAAAAAAAGAGATCCAGGCCTGCCTTGTTGTCTTGTGGTACGTGACTAGTCAGCAGGAGAAGTTGTACATAACGACAGTGGAAAGGCAAGAGGAATTGGGAAGCAGCTGTCAGCTTGGGGAAGGGCTCTTGATGTGGTGGAGATGCTTCACGAGGAGGGAGAAACCAGATCTGCCTCTCCTGCTGGTGAGCACAAAGTGCTGTGGGTGCAGGTATTGGCAAGTCAAGAGGATCTTGGTGACGGGAAGAGAATGGGACAAGGGGCAATGGGTTTAAAACTAGAGAAGGGTAGAATGAGACTGGACATTAGGAGGAAGTTCTTCACTATGGGGGTGGTGGAACACTGGAACATGTTGCCCAAGGAGGTGGTGGAAGCCCCACAGCTGGAGACATACAAGGTCAGGCTTGCTGGGGCTCTGAGCAATCTGATCTAGTTGGGGATGTCCCTGCTGACTGATGGGGAGTTGGACAAGATGACCTCTAGAGATCCCCTCCAACCTCCATGCATTGTATGATTGTAGTGACTAGCCAGATACAGCGTGAATGTGTGAGTGGATTGCACAGGGTCTCCCTCCTCTGCTGGTCAGAATGATGCTGGAAGGACATTTGTGAAAGGGAATGACTCAAAATGTTTTTTGAAGGACTTTCTATTGTGGTAGTGAATAATCTTGGCACGGTGAGCCTAGTTTCCCCCTCTATTATGCTTTGGAAATGCCACTTATTCCCCAAGTGCATTGATCAGCAGCAGAGGCTGGATGAAAAAAGAAGGAAAACTATAGTCTGATCCTACTAAAATGCTCAAAAAAAGCTGTGGGGTGTCACAGTGGGGGAGTGAGGAGCAGCTCTGCTATGTTCCTGGAGCTGAGTGCATCCAACCCACAGTCCCTCTGGAAATGCCAGTGCTGAGGGTTTCCAAAGGCTGCTTTTGAAGCTTGATAAACAAACAAACAAACAAACAATCCAGATTCTGAAAGTGGGGGATTTGGGGAGTGGAAACCGTGATCCACAGCTCCAAGCAGAGCATAAACTCTGGGCACAAAACCACGGAGAACTGTCTCTGGGTAAGAGAAATGGACTTGTTAGTGAGAATAAGGGTAAACAACTCAGAGCAGACAGAAATAAAGGGTAAAAAAACCCAAACCAAACATGTCTGCTTTGCTTAGAACTTTCCTAAAACTTGTGTTTGATGTCTTTCCCCTCCCGTTTATAATCTGTTGAATTTTTTACCTCCTGAACGTTTAATAAGTAAGAAAGAAGCTTCTTTCTCCTCCCTTGAAGGACAAAAAGCCTCAAAATGATGCTGAGGAAAGGTAAAAATCGGCTTGGGAGAAGTTTGTTCCGTTCCCATGAATGTTTCATGAGGACACAAACGATTCCACAGGGAAAGTTTTGAGGGTTTTTTGTTTACAACTTCAAGGGTTTGTACCCTGTTCACAGCCAGGATCTCAAGGATCTCCACACCCCACAGAGTAAATTTGCCAAGAGGAAGGGGAAGAAAGGAAGAAAGGAAGAAAGAAAGAAAGAGAAAGAAAGAGAGAGAAAGAGAGAGAAAACAAGAGAGAAAGAGAGAAAAAGAAAGAAAGAAAGAAAGAAAGAAAGAAAGAAAGAAAGAAAGAAAGAAAGAAAGAAAGAAAGAAAGAAAGAAAGAAAGAAAGAAAGAAAGAAAGAAAGAAAGAAAGAAAGAAAGAAAGAAAGATAGAAAGAAAGAAAGAAAGAAAGAAAGAAAGAAAGAAAGAAAGAAAGAAAGAAAGAAAGAGACAGAAAGAAAAGAAAGAAAATTAAAGCAAGAAAATGAAAGCAAAATAAACCTCAGTTTAACTGTGGAGGTACCTGCTCACGGTTTAGTAGTCCAAACCAAACTGTTTCTTAATTCGTGACTACATTGGCACATTTGAGGCACTTTGAGGGTACCTTCAGGTTTGTCTCCTTATGGAATAATCCGGATCATCAACATAAAACCCAAATTAGTTGCCTCCGCGGCTGGCAACTCGATTGCTTTGTCAGCTCAGGAGGGAGGAGGGAGGTTGCTTCTTGAGGGCACCTTCCCCCCCTCCCAATGCACCTTGCCTCCCGGGGAAGGGGATTTGGGGGTTTGGAGGGGCGAGTGCACCCCTACAAGCCAGCGGGGGGCTACCTCGAAGTCCCGGGAGAAACCTCAAAACTGGAGAGGAAAAATCAGCCGTTTTCCCAGGATTGCTGAGCAAAAAATCCACCAGGTAACGCTGGAATGTGGCAGGGAGGGAGGAAAGAAAAACCTCCTCTGCCTTTTGGGGGGGAATTAGGGGACTTCAGGCAACACGGGGACTAAGCGAAGGAGAACAAAAATAGAGATTAACAAAACTCCAAAGCGATTTTCTAACTGTTTCCTTGTTTTGCCGTGTCTCGGCACTTTGTGGTTGGGATTTTGGGGCGAGTTTTTTTCTTGGTTGGCTCTCATTTTTTGGCATTAATAAACTAAAGGAAAGGACACAGAGAGATTTTCTTCACCTGCCGCATCAATTTCAGCGGAGAAAATGTTTATTTGTGGCTTTACCAACACGGAGCTTTCACAACCTGCAACCCCGTGCTGCCCTGGCAGTGTCTTTCTGCACCTTCCTTTGGATGCAGGGACAGGTAGTAAAGAAACAGATGGTCGGGATGATATTTTTGTTAATGGTTATTATTGATCTGATCAGATTTATCAAGCTAATGATCGCTGGCAACGTGAACAATAGTAACACAACGATTCACTTCGTATTTGTTCACATACTAATTAACGTAATAGATTGATAAACGCTCTTCGATTACTTAAACCTCTCAGGGAAGGTCTCCGAGGGATGTCGGGTCTTACTTATAATTAGAAAGTCTTGATTATTTAATCTCCAGGCACCCAAGAAGCGGAGTTTCCCCCCGCCTTCGGAAAGCTCCAAGCTTTGCTCCGTGTCCCCAGCACCGGGGAAAACAGTAAATACAAAGGGAATTCGGGTGGGAAATAGGCTCGGGGGTCCTTGGGGATGGTGTGAACCGATCCAGTACCGGGTCGACAAAAAGGTATTCGGTTAAAAAAGAAGATATAAATATATATACAACTATGGATCTACGGAGATCTTGTGGTGATCTGATCGTTCCGGATGCTTCGTGGCACAGCTCACTGAGGCGTGATCCTGCACGGGAGCAGCGAAGGGAAAATACAAAGAATTTCCTGACTTTTTAGGGAAAACGAGTGGAAAAAGGCTCAGAGAGTTGATGCTGGCGGTGACCCGAGGACTGAGCCCTGCGCTGCCCTTGTTTCTCTGCCACCGACCCTATTTAGCAGGAGGATGTTAAGAGCAGGGAATATTTCTCTCAGTTTCTCCCACTTTTTTTTTTCCCGCTGGGAAGCAATGGGAATGTGAATTTCTGCGCCTCGACCGGCTCCCCGAAGGAGCTGGAGTTATTCCTCAGAAACAGTCTCTTTTTTTTTCTTTAACTGCAACCGCGGTAAACTTTCCAGATGTGATTTCTCCAGTTCTGAACCGGTTCTTTCTGGTTCCAAATCGCTGCTTCTGTTATCCCGACCCGACCTCCTGCTCCAGCTCCCGATGGTGCGTGCGGGATTTCGAACTATTCCTGAGCTCAAACGGCCTGGAAAAAAAACAAACCTGTGAGCCCACAAACCGGCAGGACTGGGGAAAGGAGCCCCCAAATCCTTCCTTCACGGGATGGAAAAAAAAATGGGAGGAAAAGAGATTGCAAACGGCAGAGTGGGGGTAAGGTGGTTTCCTTATGTTTTTCCGTTTGGAAAAAGATGGGATTCTGTTTCTGCAAAGCGAAATACACAAAACATCCGAGCCTGTCCTTCGGGATTGTTCCCAACAATCCCACATGTGGGATTTAATTTAATCGGGCACTAAATCGACGAAGATTTGGGTTTATCTTTCTTTGTTTGTTTTCCCTGCCATTCTGGTGGTTTAAATGGTTCACGACCACATATTTGTTCCCCCAAACCGAATTCATTCGCTTCTCAGATGGCCAAGTCCTAACAGCTAGGAACGTGTCGTGGGGAAAATGGGTATTCAGCGTCCAAAATGCCAGGAAATACCTGGATTTGGATGTCGGCTTCTATTTAAGGCTAGAAGAAAATAAGTTGAGTTCCCCGGAGCCCCCCGAGCATCCGGGAGTTTGGAGCGCCTGGAGCTCTGGAGCTCTCAGTGCCCTGGACCCCCTCCCAAGCTCCCTAAGCCCCGGCTGCAGCCCGGAGAGGGAGGTTGCTTCGTGTCTCCTCGCAGCCCCCTCCTTCTTTCTCTGCCTCCCTTCACCTTCCTTCTCACCCTTCTCCTCCCAGCCGCCGCCCCTGCAATAAGGAAGGAGGTGGACAGGGGGCTGGAGGGAAAGAGCGACCTTTGAAACCCCCCACCCCAGGGTGGACCCAGGCGCCCTGCGAGCAGGACTGGGGAGGGCCCAGAGCTCAGGGCCACCCCTGGGGTGGGTGGACAGAGCTGGGCATATCCACCAGGCTTACTCCCCGACCCCTGCCATGGACCCTGTGAAAGGGAGCAAGGAAAGGGGTGCAAACAGTGAAGAGTAGAGGGGAGCAGAGCCCGGGGAAGTGGATGCTCCGGGAAGGCTTTGCTGCTCACCCTGGAGGGGAAGTTTTACACCTCCCCAGCAGGGTGAGAAGGGGAGGCAAAGGAAGCCAGGAGATCATCAGGGAAGAGGAGCTCTACAAACCCAGTTTGGATTCAGAGTGTTTCAGTGATACACATCTTTCTTCTTCCCTTCCTGCCCCGATGCTCACATCTCAAAGTGGTTTCCAGAGACAGATAGGAATCCCTGTTCTCAATCCTTAACTCAAGAACAATCAGGAATGTGTAAAACAGCACTAAAATCCACCAGAAAAGGGATGTCTCTCCCTGTCCTCCATGAAGCTGCAGCTCAGGGTGCACTAGAGCTCTAGGTCAGTCCAGGAATCGTGCTTGGTGCTTTTCCATGCTGCATCCATCATTCCTGACTGGGAATCACCCTACACCACAGGGAAGCTGGCAGCTGAGGCAGGAGACCCCTCCTCAGACTTGGCCTGGCAATGATAATGGCAATTGTAGTGGTGAGGGCATTGCACAGACCATCTCCCAGTGGTCATAGAAAGCTCCTGGTTATCTGTGAATCCCCAAGTCTCTGTCACACACTTGTCGTGGTCTCTGCTCTGCCTGGGCAATGTTCCTTTTAGGACAGGTTACCCTTTTAGGTAACTACTTCTAGGCATTATTGATCCACTACCAGCCTCAGGAAGGCAGAGCAAGCCTGACAGAAGCACTTGGCCTGTTCTGAGGAAGTCCAGAACCCCAAGATTTTACCTGCTCTGAAGATGTGAGCCTCAAAGGCCTGGGGGGATTTTGCCATGAATTGCAGAGACATCATTCCCATTGTAGTGGTTACCACATAGACTTTAGTCACCATCCTGCTGGCCTGAGCACCTCCAAGCCCAGCCTGGGACTAGGGGCAGCCATAAGTCCATCATCTGTCTATGATTTATGACCCATCCTACTGTTCAGTGAGATTTCCCTTAGTGCAGGGCAGTGAATCAACCTAGGCCCATGAATTAGGACCTGTCCCTCAGTAGGGATCACCCAATCAGTAGATCAATCCAAAAGACAAAGGCCTCATGTTTGGATTTCTTCCCTAGGGAGAAATCCCAGGTGAGGTGCAGTGAGAGGCAGCTGAGGGAACTGGGGTTGTTTAGTCTGGGGAAAAGGAGGCTGAGGTGAGACCTTCTGTCCCTTTTCAACTCCCCAAAAGGAGGCTGGAGCCAGGTGGGGGTTTGCTTTCTTCTCCCAAATAACAAGTGATGAAACTAGAGGAAATTGTCTTAAGTTGCACCAGGAGAGGTTTAGGTTGGACATAAGCAGAAACTTCTTCGCTGAAAGGGTTCTCAAACCATGGAACAGGCTGCCCAGGGAGGTGATTGAATCCCCATCCATGGAGAGATTTGAAAGAGACAGAGGGAGATGTGGTGCTGAGGGACATGGTTTAGGCCCAGCCTTGGTGAAGTTAAATAACAGTTGGACTCGATGTTCTTAGAGGTCTTTTCAAACCAAAACCATTCTAAGATTCTACCAAAGAGACCAGAACAGAGAGCAACAACCTACTGAGCATGACAGAACTGGACTGGAGCAGAGGCATGGTCCAGCTTGCCTCTGTATGAGCTATGTGACAAGGGAAGGGGATTCCTTTGGTTTTCATCTCCAGGCTGTCCTATCCCCTGGATACCCAGGGGTGATGTGCCTGGTATAGGAGACCTGCTCCCACCCTGACTGGATACTGGATACAGCAGATTTGCCTCTTTTGGGGCACAGTTTTGAGGATAGACCTTAAAATCCTCCGAAGCAGAGCTAAAGATCCAAGCACAACGCAACTCCCATTTTCTCTCACAGCAGCTGAAAGGAATTGCTTTAGCTGAGCAGGAACTTGGGAAAGAAAAACAGAAGTAGTCCTTGGTATATCCAGGGATGGGAGCACACTGCCAGGGTTGGTGTCCGCAGGGAAATGAGCTGCTCCAGCTGGGGGGGATGGGTGGGACTGCAACAGCCATGGCGGTGCACGATGATAGGGGTGTGTGGAGGGGGGGTTGCAGAGATGTGTATTTTGTTATATGTTAAAGAAAGGCTATTTGTAGAGCTGGGCTGGACACAAACTCAGCACAAACAGGGACATTCAGCTTTCATTTCCAGGTCTAGGATGTGCAAGGGTCTCCATCTGCAGCAGACAGAGAGACTAAACACAAACATGTTGAATCATACATCCTCTTTTCTCTCTCTGTTCCAGGGTAGGAAGCATTTGATTCCTAAGCTGCACCCAGGCCACATCCCCTACAGGCATCTGCTCTGTGGGTAAAGCCATTACAGACTCCCACCATGCTTCTTCCCCTCCCAGAGGCAGAAGCAAGGTCACGATTGGTCCCCTGTGAGGTTTTGGCCTCCTTGGCTAAGGAGGAAGGATGCAGGGGCTAGGAAGAGGGCTCATAGAGGGTCATTTTCCAAGGGGGTGGATAGGCTTGTGGTTTGGGAGTAGGGGACTATAGCAGCTGCAGCCTTTGGGGAGCCACTATGGCATTTCATTTTGTGTTTTGGTGAGCAGAAAAGAGAGATTCAAAGTGGAGCTTTCAGGTTGGACAGCCCAGGAGCAGCACAGCAGCAACCTGAGGTGGAGCTCAGCCCTCCTGGTCTGTCATAAAGGAACTAAACAGCAAGGAAGGAGCCTCCAGTCAAGCCCAGGAAGGGGAGAGGAAACCTGGGAAGTGAAAGGATGGTGAGAACTGAGTTAAGCAAACCACCCCGAGCTTGAAATCACCCCCCCCCAAAAAAGAAGGAGGGGGGTCTCAGATGTGTGCTGCAGTGATTGCAGCGCTGGGGCTTCAGTGCAGAGAAGGGATCAAAAAGAGCAAAGAGAAGTCAGGCCACACTCTCTGTTCCCCTGCCAGCTGATTTGTTCAAAGGATCCACGAGAAATGGGCTATAAAGTACAGATTCTGCCCTGCCAGGCATCAGGGAGAGAAATATTCGCACCTACGTCCCCTTCCCCAAGCTTCTGGGGATGTCTGTGGGGGTGGGGAGAGAGGGGGCTGGTGGTGAAAAGGGGGAGAAGGAGAAAGAAGGAAAGGAAGGGAGGAAGGGAGGGAGGAAGGGAGGGAGGAAGGAAGGGAGGAAGGAAGGAAGGAAGGAAGGAAGGAAGGAAGGAAGGAAGGAAGGAAGGAAGGAAGGAAGGAAGGAAGGAAGGAAGGAAGGAAGGAAGGAAGGAAGGAAGGAAGGAAGGAAGAATGGTAGGAAGGAAGGAAGGAAGTCAGGAAGGAAGGAAGGAAGGAAGGAAGGAAGGAAGGAAGGAAGGAAGGGAAGGAAAGGAAAGGAAAGGAAAGGAAGAAATAGGAAGGAGAGGAAAGAAAGGAAAGAAAGGAAGAAAATAGGAAGGAGGAAAGAAAGGAAGAAAGAAAGATCAAAATATTTGCCTTTATTTGATGTTTTTTTTTTTCCTTCCCAGAAATATTGCCAAAATCAGAAACCAAACAGCTGGGCTCCTTTCCAGACCCAGAATTCAATTTTCCAACAATTGATTATTTCCAAACGTGAAGCCTTTAAGTAGTTCCAATTATTTAGTTATTTATTTTTACCCTCCTGCCTTCAAGCTGCTGCGGGCGTTTGGGTTGGTTTTGAGGCTTTGAGTTTGTTTGTGTTTTGTTTTGGGTTTGGTTTCCCCACCCCTCACCCCCCACCCCCCACCCCCCTTGTATTTTGTAACGCCGGCCTCGAATTCAATTACTTAAAAGCAACCCAGGCGATAAAAAACTTCTTCTGCAGCTTTTTCGGCTCCCAGAGGTACAGAGATTAACTGAGTCCTATCGAGACGATAAGAAACTAATAGTCGCAAACCGATAAACAACATTCAACAATTTAAAGCCTGATCGGAGAGGAATTAGTGAAAGAAATCCGTGGTGGGGGTTGGGTGGGTTTTTTCTTCCTCAATTCTTTAAATAATTCCATTCCTTTTGTTTCATTGCGACCTTAAATATCGGGCTGAGGTGGGGGGGAGGTTTTTCTCCGTAAAATTGACAAAGCAGGGAAATTTTCACCTCACGTTGGAAGCCGCATTTTTAGTTGTTTCCACAGCAAAAAAAAAATCTGCTCGGGAACAAAAAAACAACCCCAATATCTCCGAAGAAGCTGAACTGAAAGGAAGGGAGGTCTGAAAAACAAAACCCAAAACGGAGGTACGCTCCACATTCGGAAACCTCGCCAGAAATTAACCGAAGTGCGGAGGTTTGTTTGGGAGGGGAGTGGGGGGGAAGGAGAAGGGGGGAGTTAAAAAGGTGAATTTCACCCCGAAGCCCATGGAGAATCGGCGGGAGGTGAAGGGGAAGCTGCGGGGACAAAGCCCACCCGGCTGCCAGCCAGGGAGAAACAAGGATTTAAATCAGATTTCCATACCTCGGTGGGTCCATAATTTGGGGGGTTAGGAGCGTGAATCCCACTCCTGCTTTTTTTTTGGGGGGGGGAGGGGGGAATGAAATAAAATAGCGATAAAAGGAAATAAAGTAACACAAACCACGAGGAAAATCTGCAGCCTGTCCGCGGATCCTGTTCCAACCTCAACCTGGGGCATCTCAGGAACTTCTCCCTTCGATGAGGACCGAGCTTTGCCTGTGATCCCGGGGGAATCGGGGTCGGGGCGGCGGGACCTGGACAACCCCGACGGCCACCACCACAGCAAAGCCCCGAAAGTCAACAGGCTCTTAACTTTCAACTTGGCCTTGACCTCGGGATTCGGCCCGACCTTGCTGTGCAGGAAACCAGGGTGAGACGGGGGAAAACTGGTGCCCCGTCGGCAAACACCCACCCGGCCGTCGCGGCCACCGTGTCGCAGCGCCCCGGTAGTGGGCTGGTTCAAAGCAAACGGGGAGAAAGAGGAGGTAAAAAAAAAAAGGCATCAAAGAAAGAGTGCACTCGTTAAACTACGGAAAAGGAAGAAAGAAGCTTTAAAATCAGAAAGGTGAAGGCTGAAAACATAAGGGGGGGTTGGGGGAGGGGGTTTGTTTGTGTTTTTTCTTTCCTCCAGAAACAGAATTCTCATTTTCGATGAAACTGGAGGATTTTTAGCGGATGAGAAAGAGTCAAGGTGCAATTTGTACTACGGGATTTCTTTCTTTCCCTGGGAGAAAGGAGGGGGTGTGGGAGTGGAACTCGTCGAGGAAGCCGGGGCGAAGCCCCTGCAGATCCAAGGAGCTGGAGGGAGCCGTGGTTTGGAGGGGACATAGCTGTCCCCGTAGCAAAATGCGGCTTTTCTCCGCCTGAAGGAGCCCTGCAATCATCAGGAACCCCTATTTTCCGCCACGATTTGTGCCCCGATGTGTCAAACTCCCTCGTGGCTCCTCTGAGCGGACAAGTCATTGCTTTGGTGGCCCAGAGACGTGGCAGAAGGAGAGTTTTTGTTGCGATTTGGTGGTCAGAAAGCAGATAATCTCTCTGTCTCTTCGATAAAGCTGCAGAAATCTTTCCATGCCTTCACATGAAGAAAACAAGGCATGAGCTCAAGACGCCTTTTGAAGGGGATTCTGGTAAAATTTTCCCTCAGACAAGGCCTTTGGGGGAAAACCAGAGAGAATAAAGAATGAGAAACAGCACTCTGTGTGTTTGTAGCATGTGCACAGACAGCTCCTACCTGAATAATTTATCACCACACATACAGGCACAGACCTCAGTGTTTTCGCCCCAAACTTTCCCAGACCCATGTAGTCCCTCATTGCCACGTCTGTCTGTCCTGCCCCCAATTCTTCTGCCCATCTCTCCACCTGTCCAGTGCTTCTGGATCCCTAAGGAACTCTCAATTTAATTTCCCCACCTAATTTTCCCGCATTCTTTCCCTTTGGGATGTTGTTTCTAACCGGGATCCACACCGATCTGCAGACACGGATCCACACCAGCGACCTGCTTGGGTGCAAGGCGATTGTTCCCACCACCACCTTTGCAGTTATTTTGTCAGGGTCCTGGGGACTCCCTTTCCCATCTCTCTTTGCTACGAGGGCCGTGCCTTGTCCCTCTCCCCAAGGATACACATTTCTGACAGTGGGAATGTGCGTGGGATAAATCCCACCCTTATCATTGCTGCCCCACGGCTGTCAGAGTGGACAAAGGAGGGGGTGAGGGGGTGTCCCTGCTTGTCCTCGGCTTGAACCAGGCTTTTTTCCAAGGGAAGAAGCCCCCAGACCTGGGTAGGGAGAAGGGGGTCACATAGCAAAAAAACCCCCACCAAACCCAGAACCAAACAAACCAAGGTGATTTTAATCTCAGCCCGGATTTTTCCACCCGGGGACTGTTCGTGATCTTTCCCCTCCCTCCCCTCATCCTCTCCGCCGATTCCCCCCTTCTCCCCCGCCCCCATTCTCCCCTTCCCACCCTTGCCATTTTTTTTTTCCTTTTTTTTTTCCTCAATATGCTGCTCCAGAGGCACCTCCCGTGTCCCCTCCTGTCACGTGCAGGGGGGTCCCCCCCCTTCTTCTTCCTTCTTCCATTGCAATAAAAGTATTTTCGCAATTTCTGCAGCCAGGGTTTATGGGGGATGGACTTTTTTATTTTCCCCTTTTATTTTTGTGTGTGTGTGCGGGTTTGGGGTTTGTTGGGTTTGTTTTTTTCTCTTTCTTTTTTTTTTTTTCCTCCCTCCTTCTCCGTCCTTTTCCCTCCCCCCACTTCAAGCAACAGCCAATGAGGCGGCCGCCGCTCGTTGCGTCAGGGCAGCCCGGCGGGGAAAAGCAGCTCTCGACTGCTCGCAGCCTTTTAAAAAGATCCAGGGACCCCCCCCTCGGACAGTGCCCGGGTGCTGCCGAGCAGGCTCTCCCCATGCCCCGGCCCCCAAACCGCCCCCCACTATGCAGCCCCCTGAGCCCCGTGGCCCCCCGGGCCTTGAGGGGCTCCTGGCAGCCGGCGGCTTCGCAGGCGGCCAGGGCAGGGGGCTGCTTCCTCCTCCCCCCCCAGCTCTCGGTGGTCCATCGCCTCCCCCCGGGATGAATCCCGGTTACCCGGCGGAGGGACCGGCCGAGCATCCCAAGCCGTGTCCGGCTGCCGCACCACCACCACCGCCGCCCCCTCCGGTTGCCCCGCCGGGTCCCACCGCCTCCACTGCTCTTCCGTATGGATATTTCGGCAGCGGCTACTATTCCTGCCGCGTTTCCCGCAGCTCCCTGAAAACCGGCCCGGTTCAGGGGCCCTTTCCCGGTGAAAAATACCTGGACACCCCCGCCGGCAGCGAGGATTTCCAGAGCCGCCCCACCGAATTCACCTTCTACCCGGGCTACGGGGCTCCTTACCAACCCGTTACCGGTTACCTGGATGTATCGGTGGTACCGGGGTTGGGGGGTCCGGGGGATGCCCGGCATGAGACTCTGCTGCCCGTGGATAGTTACCATCAACCGTGGGCTCTGGGAAGCAGCTGGAGCAGCCAGATGTGCTGCTCCAAAGAGCAGGGACAGGCCGGGTACCTCCTGAAATCCGCCTTTGCAGGTAAAATCCCCGCGCAGGGGCTGGGAGAGGGGGTTGGGTGCACCGGGGGGAGGGGGGGAGGGAAAGGTGAGAAAGGTGGGGACCAAGTCTTAAAATAATCTGCTGGAGGGCGGGTTTTGCTGTCCAGAAACATTTGTTTGCGAGTTGGCTCCAATTAGCGAAAAGGTAATGATGATAATAGTGATTTAGATTACCAGGGAGGCAGATTAGTGGGGGCAGAGGGGGAGGAGGGCAGTATCGGGGTTTAGATGGTGATACAATCGGAGTTCAGTCGGCGACACTATCGCGGTTCGGACACGACCCCACCAGCAGCAGCCCGCTAGGAATCGGGGTGCTCTAAAGAGAGTAAAGGATGTTTATGGCCCCCACCGTACAGGCGCTGTAAATGGGGGGGTGGTATTCTTCCCGCGCACCCCCTCCCACGCCACGCCATTGGTATTGAACTTGACCCCGGCCCTGCTCCGCCGCGCACCAACCGCGGTAAACCCGCGGAAATTAGAGGGTCTCGTCCATGTTGGTGTTTCGCCAACAGACGGATTTCTGCGCCCCCCTCCCCCAGTAACAATAAATTCAAGGCATAAAAGCAATATTTAAATATCAGTGAAGAGAATATATAACTTAGTTGTATTTAAATACTATCTGTGTCAGGGAAGCTAGAAGGAAGAAATGGGGTGATAGGGAAAGAGGGTGCTGCTTTCAGGGAAAGGGAATGGGAGGTGGGTGTAGGGTGTCCAGACCACCACCCCCCTCCTCCTGACTCCACTCAGCCCCATTTCTCCTCATGCCCAGACTCCGCCGGGCAATTGCCCCCCGACGGCTGCTCCTTTCGGCGGGGCCGTAAGAAGAGGGTCCCGTACAGTAAGGGGCAGCTGAAGGAGCTGGAAAAGGAATACGCCAGCAGCAAGTTCATCACTCGCGACAAGAGGAGGAAGATCTCCGCTGCTACCAACCTCACGGAGCGACAAATCACCATCTGGTTCCAGAACAGGCGGGTGAAGGAAAAAAAAGTCGTCGCCAAAATCAAAAGCAGCAGCAGCAGCAGCACCCCGTGAGGACACGGTCACAGCAAGCTCCGAAATGGGCCCCGTCTGACCTCGCCCTGTTCTTAGGCTGGACTGGGGGGGGTTCTGGTACCCTCAAGCAGCGGGAATAAGAAGCCCCCACCCCCGGGACAGGCTGAGTCGGCCCCGCCGCCCGGGACAGCGCAGGGCGCTGAGTATCGCTCCCTGCCGCTCCTGGGGGCGGTGAGACCGATCCCCCGCCAAAGGAGGGCGATGAGGAAGATGTTCGTGTCCCCGTCCCCCCTACCCCAATTCCTGCTCGCTTTGCACGGACCCTGTACAGTTTTACTCTTGCTTTACAACGCCTCTGCCACGTCGTCGTGCTCCCTCCATTCTCTCACCGCTTCGGTTTCAACTGCATCCTCCGAACGCTTTAAAACCCTCCCCAAAGTGGAAAGAAAACCAAAACCCCAACACAAAACTGGCCTAATCGAGTTAATTCACCCCAATAAGAAACTCCTGGCTCTCCTACGGGGCTACCCCAGGGTTGGGGGGCTGGATCCCAGGGAATTCGGTCTTGAGCGGAGAAAAGCCGTATTTAAAGTAGAAAATGCCTTTACATTCAGGCAGGGGGAACAAAAATGCGCATTCAAGGGAGAATCTAGTCGATTCGGGTGTGTTCTACAGAAACACACACCAATTGTTTGCCTGAATGTATAGAATACATGTCTGATATATCCGTACCCGCAGGCACACATTTATAGAGGCACGCTGGTGGTGGTGGGGAGGTGATTTTGCGCGGTGATATATAAAATATACATAACCGTATGCAAATGCACATATTTAGCGTTATTTTACCTTTCCTCCTATACGATATTTGTGTTCATGTGTTTCTCTCTCCCTTCCTCCCTCCCTCCCCGTCTCCTCCCCCCCTAATACACTGCGATATAGTCCTGGATGTGTGGATATAAATATATACTCAGATAAAGGTGTATATACACGTGTTTGTATACTTACATACAGGATACTTTATGGGTGTTTGCGCCTATATTTTGATACGGGGAAACGCGACTCGCAGCATTCCACCCGCGCTTTCGTTTTGCTGGGCTGATTTCCCTGCGTTTTGTACACACGTTTCCCTGCTCCTACTAACACCGAATCCGAGCCGATTCGTTTTGTAGCTTGTGCTGAGGTAGTCCCCGACTCACGCTAAATGATCTTGGTTCGTATGAAGTCCTTTCGTCATCCTTCAACAGAATAAATAGGATGAAATCCAATGTATTCCAAACAGACTTTTTTTCCCCCCTCCTCCTCCTCCTCCTCTCTTTTCGGGTTGTTTGCAGCTCAAACTCCACCTTCGCAATTTCTTTGTTTAATTTCTCAGCGTTTCAAGGTTCTCAGAGTCGCCGCCTTTAAACCTGCTTCTACACCACCCACCCCCCCAAAACGCCTCCTTAAATCTGCCTCTACACCCCCCAAAACCCTTCCTTAAATCTGCCTCTACACCCTCCAAAACCTCCTATAAACCTGCCTCCGCACCCCTAAAAACTACCTTTAAATCTCCCTCTACACCCCAAAAAGCTCTTAAAACCCGCCTCTACACCCCAAAACCTCTCTAAAAGCCCCCCAAAAAAACTCCAAAACACCCTTACCACGACCAAAACTTCGTCCTTTTTTGCCTCTGTTTTCTTTCTTTTAGGGAAAAAAGAGGGGGGGGGAAAGCTTTTTCTTTTTAACTCCGTTTATTTTTTCTCTCTCTTCTCTCTCTCTTTATTTTTTTCAATAGAAGCAGCAAATCACAGCGTGCTCTAAATAATAAATTTAAAGGGAGGTTTTTCATCTTGTTGTCTTGTTTAATAACTTTTAAAAAATACACTTCAGGTTTTCTCGCTTCCAGCAGGTTCCTGTTGGAGAGCAAAGCAGAGCCACACTCTTCCCCCCCCCCAATTTTCCCCTCCTTTTCCCCATTTCCCCTCGATATTCCCGGCCCCTGACCTTTGTCGAAGGTGCCGGCAGCACCCCAGGGTGCAACTTTTCCCCCCGCTTTGGGTGGGCCCCTCGCTCTCTTCCCCCCCCCACCCCGTGACGTCACACGTGACATCAGAACCTCTGGGAGGGAATCAACCAATAGTGCTCGGGCTGAGCGTTCCGAGAGGTGACGTAAGCAGGGGCTTTGGGGCAGACACAATAAATCCCCCAAGGTGGTGGGGGGAGCCGTCGGGGGTTTGGGGGAAGGCTCTGCGACATCGGCTCCTATCCACACACACACAAAAAAAGGAGGACAAAAAAGAGGCTTTTGGGGCAATGTGAGTGCGCAGGAAAACTGCGTGTGCAGACCCAGCCCGGGCTATAGATCCCTGTGCTCTCCTCTACGTTGTTGTGTGGGGACTGGTTGCACTTTGCTCTTCCCCATTCGGATCTTGCTCCGAATTCCTCGGCTTTGAAGCAGTTCGGTTTTTCTTTTTCTTCATTTCTGGCCTGGAGGGAGAATCTTGGCCCCGAATCCCGGTGGCACCGACCCCGTTCTCAATTCCCTCCGCACTAGTGAGCCGTCGAAAATGTTTGTCTCGTTTTCCTGAATGGGTGGGCGGATGAAAAGCTCAAAATCTATTTTTCTTTCACTAATAATGAAACTTTTCGCCCTGTTTTCTGTGTGCCTGCAGACACCTCAGAGCAGAAGCAGCTTTACCCGACAGGGAGAAGCTTCTCGGGTGTCTCCCAAAGACAAGGAAATAGTATCCGAGAGAATAAAAGAAATCTGGGTGCGACTTTCAAACAAACCCAGGGGGGTTATGGGGTTGAAAGGGGGACGATCCTCTCAGAGCTGCCCTCGAGGGGACCTTAAGGGTTAATTCTGTTGGTGAGGTTTCTGTTATCCATCTATTTGTTCTAATCTTTAAATTGTTTCTACGCACACACAGAGAGCATCAAGAAACTTTTTCCCGATATCCCCAAACCCACACTGGACCTCCTGGAAACGCTCTTAACACCTTTAGCATAGTTAAGATCCCCACCTTAGTGGGAAAATGGGCTGAAACTGGGGGACGTGACTTCCCCCCCACCCCCATTCCCTGTCCTCAGCTCCAGCCCCGAATCCGAGGCGGAAAATGCAGATGGGAAGGGGCGGAGGAGAGTCTCGGGGAGAGCTGTAAAACCTTTACACGGCGGCCTCAGCAAAGGGCGAGAAAGACCCGACATCCTCGTAAAACGCCGGGAAGGAGCCGCTGCCGGGGGGCGCCGGGCCAGGTGAAGGCTCCCACCCCCTCCCTTTGCCGTTGAACTTGAAACTCAGAAAACCTGGGGCAGAACATCTACAAAATCCGGGGCAGAGCAATCCAAAATCTAGGGCAGAGCGATCCAAAACCTGAGGAAGAGCAATCCAGAATCTGGGGAAGAATAACCGCAAAACTTGGGGCAGAGCAACCCCAAATTCTGGGGCAGAGCAATCCAAAATCTGGGACAGAGAAGCCCGAAAATGTAGGGCAGAACAGCCCCATAACGCGAGATAGAGCAACCCAAAATCCATGGCAGAGCAGCCCAAATCGTGAAGCAGAAAACCCCAAAACCTAGGGCAGAGAAGCCCTAAAATCCTGGGACAGAGCAGCTCTGGGAGGTACTAGGTGGGCGATGAGGTGGACGGGGATCTGCTATGGTTTTAGTATGAAATTTGCTTTTAAAATAGAGTCACTGGAGAGGAGCCATCATCTCCCGGCCACCCTGCCCCAAAGTGGGCACACACCACGCTGGCATCAAAATCCACTTTTATTTCCCCTTGTGTCACCAGTGATGAACCTTCTCGCCCTGATTTCTGTGTGGTTTTAGAGGTCACAGAACTTCTTCTCCTTCTCTTCTCTTCTCTTCTCTTCTCTTCTCTTCTCTTCTCTTCTCTTCTCTTCTCTTCTCTTCTCTTCTCTTCTCTTCTCTTCTCTTCTCTTCTCTTCTCTTCTCTTCTCTTCTCTTCTCTTCTCTTCTCTTCTCTTCTCTTCTCTTCTCTTCTCTTCTCTTCTCTCTTCTCTTCTCTTCTCTTCTCTTCTCTTCTCTCTTCTCTTCTCTTCTCTTCTCTTCTCTTCTCTTCTCTTCTCTTCTCTTCTCTTCTCTTCTCTTCTCTTCTCTTCTCTTCTCTTCTCTTCTCTTCTCTTCTCTTCTCTTCTCTCTTCTCCTTCCCCACCCCCCTTTGTTTTTTTTTTTTTTTCTCCCCTTCCCTAAATCAAATGGAAATGTGTCAAAATCCACCTAGGAACTTCAGAAAGACAGAAACAGGCACAATGGAGTCACCTCTCCAAGTCCTTCCTTCACGCCTCCCCCCCTTATTCCCAGCCTTTGACTCCTTTCTTTTGTTCAAGTTCATGCCCAATGCACAAAGTGTCTGGGCTGCTTTTTTTTTTTCACTCTCTTCCACTTTCCCCCTTCAAAGGATTTTGTCATTGAACTTGAGCCCACGTTGTAAACATTCTTGGGTCTTACAAGCATCTTGACGGGATGTCATTAACAGGGACCTCAGACTGCTCTGTCTTTTCCCTGCTTCTCCTTCAGCTGAATCAAAGGTACATTTTTTTTGTGTGTTTAATGTCCTCACTCCGTTTGTTTCCTAATTCGAGTGAAAAAAAACAAACCCAAAAGACTAAAAATAAAACGACATAAAAGGGAGCTCTGCCTCTTTGCCTCTTTTCCCTCTTTATTTCTCTTCAGAAATGTTTCTTCTTCTTAACGTTTCCAACGTGATCTCTTGGTGTGTGTGCTTGCTGGACATCACCACGGAATTTTAAGCCTCTAAACAAACCGGGAAAGCTCCTCAGCCCGGTTACACCAAACAAATCGAAGATTAAATTCGTTCCCCCTCAAGCCCTGCCAGGGAAATGTCTTTTGGATAGATGACAGCGTTAGACCCAACAAAAGCAAATCAGAGTTCATTTTCCACCGGAATCCATGTTATCTTTCTCTGCTAGATGATTTAATTGCTTTTGATATCATTAAAGAAAAATGCATTTCGAGCGATGAAACAGGTTTATTGCGTGCAGCAGCTTCCCACTGATGCTCTCACACCGCTCTGGAAAGTGCCACTGGAGTGGAAATCGTCCCCCAACCAGCAACCAAAGCTCATCGTTTCGTTGGGATTTGTGCTCTCATCTCCGGAAGTCAAGCATCCAAGTGAGAAATCTTTCCATTTTTCCGAGCTGAAATTTAATGGGATCCAGGGTTTCTAATGGGTTTTCCTTCATCCACACTCCAACCCATCCCAGTCCTACTGCAGAGCCCCGTGTGCTGAATGCTAATGTCCACGGGAGGACTGTGAAACACCCGCATTAGGGACCTGGGTCCGATTTTCTCTTGCAATCAAAAGACAGAGAAAAAGACATTCTTTTCAATTCCTTTCAAGCACCCTTTGGTCTTTATTCTCGTGGCTAAACACTTCTCCTTTTTTATCCTTTTTCTCTTCCCCCCACCCCCCTTTTTTTCCCCCCTTTTTTTCTTCTTTTTTTAACGGACAATGAACCAACAACCCGAGGTTGCCCATTTGCATTTTGCCGCATCCTTCGGCTTCCATCACCCTCTTCGGCATCAATTTCCCTGCAAGAAAGTGCAAGAAAAAGGTGATTTCTCCTGCTTTCGGCCAGGCAGGAGTGGGGGGAAATAAAAAAGAGAAAGAAAATGTAACTTTCACACACCCACACACCCTCCCCCAACAGATTCTAACCGAGAAACGAAGGGGGGAAACCCGATTTGTTCAGTCCCACAAATATTTGCTCTCTCCGAGCCAGGGAGCGGCTGTGGCCCAAGGGCTGGGCTACGGCAGGAGGGGGAAATAAAATCCCTGAATCACAGCATCACTTTTAAAGCACAATTTTACCTAAAAAATATAAATTAACATAAAATAGAGCAGCTCTGGCTGCACACAAGCTCACCTTCAAGTGTTTCCTGTCCCCCTTCGATAATTTGCAGCCTGCTGTCATTTTTACAGCACCTGTGGTGATGTTTTGGGGGTTTTTTTTTGTGGTTTGGAGTTGATTTGTTTGTTTGCTTTTTTCACTATTATTTTCTCCCCTGAGGGTACACCTACTCGGTTTTAATTTTGATCAGCAAGTAAGGAAACCTCCCTGGATGATGACCACAGGAAAGGTGCTACCTGAGGAAGGAAAAAAATAGTTGGAAATCAGTGTGTCTGTTATTACGACACCACGGAGAAGGGAAAGAAAAATCCTGCTGGTGATTCTCTTCAGCTGCAGAAAGCACCAAAAGGAAGCAAATTAAAGGGGGGGAAAAAAAAAACAACAAAACCCCAAAAACTTCATGCCCTGAATTTCCAATCAATGCAGAGGTATGAGGTTAGCAAAAGAGGGTTGGGGCACTGAGGATCAGGACACTCGGCGCGTGTGTGATGGCCCAAAGAAACCCAGATCCCACCTGAGACGCTTTCCAGGGACTATTTCTCAGAGTCTCGAAGGGATTTGGTTTATTATATTTCATCTCCATCCCCAACTCATCTTCACACAACCACGAGGACCCCGCTTGGGGTCTGCAACCCGAAATCCAGGTGGAGGCAAGAATATCCAAAGTGAAAGGGAATGAGGGCTGGAATGTGTCTGGGACAGACTCCAGCCTGTACAGAAGGAGCAGGCACAGAGCTTACGGCAGCGCCGAGCCTCCGAAAAGGGAAGCAGAGAGCGCCGGGGTCTGGATCTGCTGCCTCACCAAGACACCAGAGAGGGCTGGAAGTAGAGGCAGGGTTTGTGTTTGCATCAGGACATTTCAACAGCACTCAATGATTGATTAATTTAAGAGCAATCTAGATTCACAACTTCATTTCCTCACTGAAGTTTCAGCACGGAAGGAGGTTTTCAGTGCCTGCTTTCAGCAGGTGAATGAGGCACAGGAGCTTAATCTGGTTTTAAACCAGGCAGATTTCAAGCACCTTGTGAGATGTGGGGCTTCTAAAGTTGTGTCCTCTAAGTTGTGGTAGCTGTGGGTGTAAACAACCGAGCTTGGTGAGCTGATCACTGATCACCTAGAGGGCTGATAGTGACCAAAGGAAAGGAGGAAAACATTTCTCCCTTGGAAAAGCCCATCAGGAGAAGGTCAGTTGGAAGAAATCTCTTCCTGAAACAAAATTGTCTTCATTAAAATGAGTAGGTGCTTTCATCCTGCCCTCCCCTCCCAAATTAATGAAGGGATACAGAAGAAATTCCCTTTTGCTTTAGCAGTCACAGGGCTCAGGTCCCTGCACACACAGCCACAGCTGCACACAAAGTCAGGTCATCAGGAAGAAAAGTATTACACTGGCTTTCCTGGGGGAAAAAAAAAACCAAACAAGTAAAATCCTTGGGGTTTCTCCCATATTTATTGTTTTTTTAAGCAGTTTGCCACATGAAGCAGGAAAGGCAGGAAGGGGCATGCAAATTATGTAAAATATCATTTTTCCTCCACTTGTGCCACACAGAGCTCAGGAGCTGTAGGAGCAAGAGCTTCCAAACTTCAGTCTAGGGCAGAAGGTCTAAATTTGCACTAAAAATCCAGGAGCTGTGTTGAGGTGCAGCTTGTTTGCTGAGCACACGTGGCCTTAAGGATGAGGATGAGCTGCTCCTTCTCTGAGATGTTCCTTCTCCTCTTTTCATCCCTCTCCCCAGCTCCCAGGCTGATGTAAATCAATAGCAATATCCCTAAAGTGCAGCAGCAGAATTTTGCATCCCTTGCACTGGTAAAAGTTCAAAGCAATCCCCTCCAGCTCAGTGCAGAGGGGACTGGGACCATCATCTCCTGCACATTTGCAAGGAATGAAGCAAAACCTTCCCACAGCAGAAGCCATTAGTTGATGTCACCTTGTTATGGCTGCTCCTATTTGTCCCTTGGTTTGACACTGCTGAAATCCCAACCTGATGCTGCACATCCTCTGCAGATGAAGCTGCTGTTTCCTCCCACTGAGATTCCTTCTCCTGCAGAGGATTTCTCTTGCCTCTTTGCTCCACCTGTCCAAGCAGTGGCCTGTGAACACATTGTCTTTCAGATGGACAAGAGATTTGTGACCTGCAGTGGCTAAGGTAGCCTCTGCTCCTGTGTTCTTTCATATGTGCACCCAGAAATGGTTCCTGTGGCCCTATGAAGATAAGGTTGTGCCAGAGAGTTGGGAAAGAAGTGAGAACGAATGGCTTTTGACTTTCCTAAGTCATTTTGCCTTTCAGATTTAGTAGAGTGAAATAATGTTGGACTTCAGAATCTCAAAGGTCTTTTCCAACCAAAGCCATTCCCTGAATCTATGTTCTGTGAAGAAGAATTTGGTCCTCAGTTTTGGACATCCAGAAATCCAGAACAAAGGAAAGTTGGGAGGGATAAATGGGCCTGATGGATTTGGGACATGCTGAGACCTACTACACAGGAGCCAGCTATACACAGAGTACATAGTCAACAAATCAGTGCCCAGGGGGAAAACTGCACCAGGAGAGATTCAGGTTGTATATAAAGAAGGATTTCTCCACTGCAAGAGTGGTCAGGTGCTGGAACAGGCTGCCCAGGGAGGTGGTGGAGTCACCATTCCTGGAGATGTTCAAAAAATGTGTAGATGTGACACTTTGGGGCATGTTTTAATACCCATGGTGGTGTTGGGTTGACAGTTGGACTTCAGGATCTTGGAGGACTTTTCTAACTGAAACAGTACAAGGATGGCACAATTCTCAAGCCAGCACCCTCAGATGTGCTGCAGGGTCTGTGACCTCCTCTTTGTAGTGAGGCTTTCCCAGCTGTGACCATCCCTTGTTACCCTCCACCTTCATAGAATCACAGAATCAATAAGGTTGGAAAAGACCTCAGAGATCATCAAGTCCAACCTGTCACCCAAGACCTCCTGACTACTAAACCATGGCTCCAAGTGCCACATCCAAGCCCTTTTTGAACACCTCCAGGGATGGTGACTCCACCACCTCCCTGGGCAGCACATTCCAATGGCTAACATCTCTCTCTGTGAAGAGCTTTCTCCTCCCCTCAAGCCTAAACTTCCGCTGGTGCAGCTTGAGACTGTGTCCTCTTGTTCTGGTGCTGGTTGCCTGGGAGAAGAGACCAACCCCCACCTGGCTACAACCTCCAACCCTAACTCCTTCTCATTTCTTTCTTTTTCTTTGCTGGATGCTCATTTTTTAACCCTGGAGAAGAATGTTGGTTAGTTCCAAACATTTCCTCACCTGAGAGTCTGAGCTGCACCATGGCAAACACACTGCCAATCCCTGGTCCTCCAGCAGAGCAAACCACTGAACTGGGCTGCCCACGGGGACCATTTGCTGGACTAATGCTTCTACCAGTGTCACACAGACAGAAGCATGGATGGGTTGTTAAGTCAAATGCCTTCCCCATCAAGTCAAATGCCTTCCCCATCTCGTCATTGCTGGCCTAAGGTATTCCTCCAGAGCCTGCATGAACTTTTGGAGGCTGGGAATGGACAAGTTCCTGGTTCAGGGCACAGCCAAGCAGCCTGCACATTTTATTGTTTTGACTGATGGATGTTGGGTTGGAGCTTTTCATCCACATTAATACATTCACCTGTAAATAAAAAAAAACCCCAAACTACTAGCCAGAGGGAGTTTAATCATTAGAAAGAATATGTAAACTGATGTGCTTGACTACATTTAACAGTGTCTGTAAAGCCATAAAGGCCAGAGCTGAGCCAGAAGAGACAGACAGGTGCTTCTTGTTAAAATTCCTCTGCTGAATTACATGGCAGGTTGGGGTGAGTTTCCTGTCATTTGGAGGCTCACCCTTTTTGCAACCACCATCCATCTCCCCCAAGATTAGCAAACAGTACTTAGCACCTCTATACTTCTTGGCTATACCCTCAAATAAGGATCTTTTCCTTCTGAAGTCCATCAGCCTAGCCCAGATCCCAGAGTCTTTTCCTGAGAACATCTGATCCTTGTACAGATGGCCCTAAACAATGATGTTGTTCCTATTTCTCCCTCCAAGAAGTCAGGCACCAACATTTAGCACTGAGATAGCTTCAGCCTGTTTTTTCCAGATCAAACAGGAACAAATTTCCCAGCTCCAGCCCTTCACAGCAGCACATTTGCTCAGCTCTCAGACCTTCTTTGCCCAGCCAGCCCTGGGACTTTCCTTGCCCAGGTAGCTCCCTAAACACCCTACCCCAGCCCTGGGACCTTCCTTGCTCAGGTAGCTCCCTAAACACCCTACCCCAGCCCTGGGACCTTCCTTGCTCAGGTAGCTCCCTAAACACCCTACCCCAGCCCTGAGACTTTCCTTGCTCACCCTTAGGACCTTCCTTGCTCACCCTTAGGACCTTCCCTGCCCAGTCAGTCCTAGGACATTGCTTGCCCAGGCAGCTCTGAGACCTCCCTTACCCAACCAGCCCTGAGACCTTCCTTGCCCAGCTCTGGGACCTTTCTCCCCACACGTTAAAAGAGAAAGTGCTTTTGTGTAAAGAGGGAAGCAAACACTGTGGTGTTGCAGCTCCTCAGACACCGGATTTTCACAAGCAGTAGAAGGTCAGGGGCATTTTTATGGCAATCCCTGGTTAATGTGTGTTGCTGTCTCTGATAAAGACCCTTGTTTCTCCTCCCTGGACTCCCTCCCTCCTGAGTGCCCCATAATTCAGGAGGGTTTTCAGAGACACATGAAGGTTTGTACACAGCAGCAAATGTGGCCCAGGTACAGTGTGCCCTGAGCAGACCAAAGAACTGGCATCTAAATAAATGTTTACACAAAAATCCCACACCTTAAGCTTTATGAGACCTTATGGCCCTGTCTGCACTTCAGGAGAAGCAAGGCAAAGTGACTGAGGCTGGTGGGGGTGGGGGATGGGGGTGTCTGTGCACCCTGCACAGCCCTAAGTGCAGCTCTTTGTGCTACCAAGGGAATGCACGATGGGGCTTGGGTCTCTTCTGACTAGTAACGAGTGACAGGACAAGAGGAAATGGCCTCAGGTTGCACCAGGGGAGGTTTAGGTTGGATGTTAGAAGAAACTTTTTCACTGAAAGGGTCCTCAAAGACTGGAACAGGTCCCCTGTTCATAGAATTATAGAATCATGGAATTGTGAGGGTTGGAAAAGACCTCTGAGATCATCGAGTCCAACCATAACCCAACTACCATTGGTGGTTGAATCTTCTTCCCTGGACATGTCTAAAGGATGCAGAGATGTGATGTTGAGGGACATGGTTTAGCACCAGCCTTGGCAGAGCTAGAAAATGGTTGGACTCAATGATCTTAAAGGGCTTCTCCAACCAAACCAATTCCATGATTCTATAAGCCTGGTCACGGCACCTGGGCAGAGATCCAGGCATTTGCCTTGCTGCCCAGATGGGCTGGGCATGGTTGGAGCCAAGCAGGCTGCTGCCCTCAGCTCTACTGGCAGGGGAGGAGGGGGTTCACGAGGCCCTCAGGGCTGGGAACCTCAGCCGAGGCTTTTAGAGGAACCTCAGGGAAATCAGCGTGTGTTTTTCACTGGCAACCAGAGAGATTCTGGTCTCGGCCTTATCACTTTGTTCTCATTAGCAAATGGATTTTTCCTCCACAGTGACTCAACTCAGTGTAAATGAAAAAAAAAAAAAGGGACAAAGCTCATTCCTGCAGCTGTGCATGGTCCCAGTGATGAGGGGAAAGGGAGAATCAGGACTAACAAGCTCTTCTCCATGCCCTGTTAGTCCTCCAGCCTGGAAAGCTTATGGTGAAGTGTGAGAGCATTTTCCCCTTATGGTCTTGCTCATTCTGCTTTACCCCTTCAGTCTGAATTTGTCTGCATTGTGGACAACCAGCACCTGGAAATTCCAGCTCTCCCAACTCATCCACATGGTGCTTTCCATGCCCTGGACCAAGGCCTCATCACTGTAAATCACTGAAGGGATTATTTTTCAACACAAACCATCGAACCACTCGTTTTTTTTCTCTCTCTAATTTCCCTCTTGCTCTTTTTGGTGCTAAATCTAACACTGAGCTGCTGGGGTTGGGCCACCAGCCACCCAGTTTCCTGTCCCTCTCCCAAGTTCCTCCTCACCATCAATCCGTAGAGGATGTAAAATCTGGAACAAGATTCCAGGGCTCATAGCCTCCATTCCTGCTGATGCAGCTCTATTTATTGCCAGTCCCATGTCCTTTCTTGGAGTGTTTTTGGCAGCCTTGTTCCTACATCTGTGCTCAACCATCATTCAGGCACATTCCACTAATCCTAGGGTTACACAAACTCATAGAACAATGAGATATGGAGGGAGCAGAACTGGAAACCCAATGGAGGCTTCTGATGCCTCTTGTATCCCACCACTGCCACTAACCTTCCTTTGTGCTCCACATCTGAAACTTCCACAAAGACATCAAACAGTTGAATTGGGAAATGTCCTCCAGAAAACAATTGGAGGTTTTGAATCTGACTGTGTCTGTTCCTTATCAAAATGCTTCCCAGGATCAAGGCAGCTCTTCCCCACTTGAGTTTCAGACCAAAAGGGGAATATTCAGGACTAGGATTTCTCAAAGACAAAAATAACCATGGGCTTGTCCCTGTTCTCAGCAGGGATCCAAAGCCCAAGCCTGAGTGCTTGAAATAAAAATCCCAAGATTTGGGTTGTGTTTCTTTTATGGCTTCTGCTGTAAAGGAACTAAATGTATTTCAGAAGACTCAAGAGCCCAGCAGTTGAGGTACTACCCTGGGACTTGAGAGGTTTGGGTTGTACTTCTGGCTTTATCATCATCTCCAATTTTATCTCCACCTCATGCAGCCATTGTAAACTCCATGATCTCTGTGGAAATTTGCTATATAAGGGTTGCTGTTGTTTGTGGGCTACACTGCAAAGAAATCCTCTCAAATCTGCCTCTGGATCATCTGCCAACAGCAGGAAATTGGGCAGACCTGTGGGGTCCTCCAGCCTGGCTGGCAGCAGCGTGGAGAAAAGGGCTGAAGAGATGTTGGATGAACAAGAGGCATTTTGGTCATTGGCTGCACAATGGACCAGGCCACAAAGAACCTTGAGGAGCATCCACCTCGGAACGCTGCTCTCTCCTTTTAACCAGTCTCCAAAATCCATCTTTCTCAAACCTTCTCCTCTGAAACTTCAAGAGGAAAAAGCCAGTTTGACAGTGACTCTTCTTAGCTCACCAGGCTGACGTGGGACAAGGTCACCAGTGCCTGAACCATAACCACAGACCAAACCAAAACCCCACAAAAGAACAGGACTGATTGAATAAATGCAATTCCTAGACACAGATTCCACAGCAAGAGCACTTTATTCCCACCTCTGCTGCAGGAATTAGGGCAGGAGTGTCCCTGGTTTTTCTCCCTGCAGCCCTTGCCCTGAGCAGAGCTACATCACCGGTGCTGAGCATTGCAGAGCTGGTGGGTAGAGAGATCTGTCAGCCTCAACCTCTAACTCCTTGTGGGCTTCACATCTCCACTCATATATCTGATCACCTCCAAGAACAGCCCTGCATGGAAAGAGAACTTAATTAGGAAATTAAGGATCTTTGCTCAGCCAGATCTATTGAGGGTTTTTGGTTGGTTGGTTGGGGTTTTTTTACTTCTGTCTCTTTGTTTCCTGCCAAAAAATAGAAGAACACACCTCAGTCAGGGAGAGTCACCACTTCTCCTCCTTATTTTTCTCTCTCTTTCTTGTTTTGTTGGTTGTTGTTGGTTTTTTTTTTCCCCCCTGCAAATATCAAATGCAAATGGGATGAGAAGTGATGTACTGAAATCCTTTGAGGGAATTCATGGACACCAGTTCCTCTGCTCTCTGCCCTCCTGCTCCTGTGATTCCTACACAGAATTCTACATAGAAACACAGAATCATTTTGGCTGGAAAAGACCTGGAATGTTTTTCACCCTTGTTCACTTTGCCATCCAACCCTTCGCTGAGACCTGAAGGCCCCAAACTCCCCTGCATGGTGCAGCCTCAAGTCCACTCCAAAGTCCTGAGCCCCCCTCCCAGGCTCTGTTTAAGGATTCTTGCATGGATTAAGGATTCTTCTGGCCATTTCCACCTCTCAGGAAGCACAATTCAATCCAATAATCTATTTGATACAAATCGGGATCCCATCCTCATCACAGAGCCTGTGTACGTAGGAGCTGGCTAAAATGGGGGGAGGGGGGGATGTCACAGCACCCCGGCAACCCTGTTACCAGGGGAGGTTGATCTTTGTGGGGGGCTGTATCTGACCCCCAGGGATAAAGCTGCCGAGAATCAAGGGAGTGCAGCAGGGAGCCCTTCCCTTGAGCTTCCCCCTCTCTCCTCCCCTGCCGCGGTTCAATTTGCTCCGTGCCAGAGGGGAAATTTATCGCCCCCCGAACAAGAGCGCAAGGGGTTTTTTTTGGCGACAAACTCCGACTTAAGTGACATTCTCAGACTTTCTCCCCTCAAATCCCCTCCGGGAAAAGCTGCCGCGACGTTTTACAGTAAATCCTGGTGCTTCGCTTTCCAACGGGATGGATCACAAATTCCCCACCCCCCCCACCCCCCAGCCTCCTCCCCGCGCCCGCCAACCTCCCGCGGATCCGCAGGGAAAACGGGGAAAAGAAAAACCGTGAGGGACCTTCTCCGTGAGAGGAACCAGGGAGAAGGAAAGGGATTTGGGATAATAAATTGAATGCTGCCACCCACCCAGTACCCCATCCCCGTGTGTACAGCCCAGGTCGTCCCTGGGTGCTCCGGATCTCCCAGGGGAGCTCAAGTCAGGCATTGATATTCCGATACTCCCCAAAAAATCCCAGCCCTGGGTCTCGTCCTCCGACCGAGAGGCTCCGAAGGCAAAGCCAGATCCTAGCACCAAAGGGGTAGGGGGAAGCGGGGGACCCGTCCAGGCTCCGCACCCAGCGTGTGCGGGCGGAAAGACCTGGAAAAAGTAAAAACAAGACTCAAGGAGCGGATGGAGAAACTCGCCCGGACAGAAAGGATGGGAAAAGAGCTCGGGGTGCAGCAATTTTCCTGCCTTAAGAATCAGGACTTCTGTGGGCTCTGGAGCGGGTGGAGGGCATCCAGCAGAGAGGAGGGTGCGAGACACCCTGATCGCACCCCAAAACCACCCGGGGATTGTTGTGACGGACGTTTAGAAGCACAAAATTTACCCTATTTAATTTGTTTCCCCACCCCCGAAGAAACCAATAAAGGCAGGGCAAAAAAAAAAATATCTCCCCACCTTTAACTAATGATAACACAGATAAAGCCGAATGTAATTAAATTTGGACAAGGGCAACTCTACAAAATACAAATTTCACCCCCTCCAAAAGAAAAAAAAAAGATAAATAAAAAAAACCCCTCACCTTCTATTTTCGACGGCAAACCCTCCAAATCCGCGCATCAGAGCCGGGAGCAGAGCAGGCGCTGCGCGGCTCTTCCTCTCTGGTGGCCCCACTGCCACTTCAAGTTGGCAAAAGCTTTGCCAAAGCCTCTCAATTTGTGTTGTTTTCCGGGGGTGGGGGTGGCGGTGTTGAGTGGTTCGGGGGTTCTTTCTACACGCAGGCATAGTAAATAATAAGCAGGCACTTAAAAAATACCAACATGGGAGACAATTCTTGGGTTGGCCAAGTGCAATTTTCCACCTCAAAAAGGGTTCTGTATAAATATCTGTGCTCTTATGGACCGCTTAGCCCGTGGAAATTTTTGCCTTAATTCGCCCCCACAGCTACTCTCGTTCATCCAGAAGGAGAAACAAACCTTTCCCTACCTCTAGACCCCGAGGTTTTATATTCATTTTGTTCGGCTACGAATTATTAATGGTCTTTATTCGCAGTTACACCTCGCTATGAAGTTAATTAAACCACCAAGCATGGTATTGTTCTTTTTTTTTACCCGGTGTTTTTTCTTTGCTCGCTGGAGGGCTAAAGAGAACTAATTGGATACCCACGGTTAAATAAGAATCGGCGGTTATCAATGAAGATATAAGGAGGGTCCTGCAGCCCCAGGAAAAAAAAAAAGCAAGGAGCCGACAAGCACTGAAAGGTAAAGAAGATCTAAATTTTCCTTAGCCTCTAGTAGCCCACGTTGCCACTTTGCATCGCCCTCAGCCTCCGCTTTGCAGGAAGCTCTGATTACAGCTGCGGGGAAGGAAAAAAAAAAACCCAAACCCGAACCAAACCAACAAAATTAACCAAAATAAAGCAGAAAAGGGATTTATTCCCGCCACAAACCCACTCTTTATTTGATATCTTTTTTGTTCCCTTAGGTTTCAGACAAAACCATTTATAATCCTTCGAGACGCGGCTGTAAGAAAAGAAGGCTTTAAACACAGGGCAGGCAACTGGAGGTCTGCTTGGGTAGGGTCTCGGCTGGCAGCAGTTCCCTTGTGCTGAGGATTTGAGAGACACTTGCTGGGCTTGTAGAGAGCACAAACACTCTGCAGCCTTCTGCTGCCCTGATTCTGTCGCTTAGCCTCCAAATTTTACTCCTTCTGCAGGAAGAAGTTGTTCTTTCTGCCTCTACTTGTTAAATGTTGCTAAAGGAGGGTGAAATTTTATCATCCTTACTCCTTCTTCTTCTACTTCTTCCATTTCTTCTTTTTATTCTTTACTCTTGTTCTTTATTCTTTATTCTTATTCTTTATTCTTATTATTTAATATTTATTCTTATTCTTGTTTATTCTTATTATTCTATTTCTTCTATTTATTTTCCTTTTTCCTTTCCTTTTTGTTTTTCTTTTTCTTTTCCTTTTTTTCTTTTTCTTTTTCTTTTTCTTTTTCTTTTTCTTTTTATTTTTATTTTTATTTTTATTTTTATTTTTATTTTTATTTTTATTTTTATTTTTATTTTTATTTTCCTTTTTCTTTTCCTTTTTCTTTTCCTTTTTTTTCTCTTTTTTGTTTTTGTTTTTCTTTTGTCTTTTTCTTTTTCTTTTTTTTGTTTTTCTTTCTTTTAAATTTATTTTTATTTTAATTTTCATTTTCCTTTTTCTTTTTTCTTTTCCTTTCTCTTTTCCTCTATTTTCATTTTTTCCTTTTCCTTTTTTCCCTTTCCTATTCCTTATTTCCTTTTCCTCATTTCCTTTTCCTTTTATTTTCCTTTTCCTTTATCTTTTTTTTCTCTTTCTCTTTCTCTTTTCCTTTTTTTTTCTCCTAATATCCTTTTTTAATTATTCTTATTCTTCTTCATTATTGTTCCTCTTATTATTACAATTATTAACTACATTTCTGCCTTCTTGCACAGTCACTTCGTGCAGCTGCACACAAATAATAAAATGCAGGGATGAGGAGCAAAGTACCAGCCCAAATAATCTGATTTATTTAAGATCTGGATGGCTTCAGGATAGTCTTACCACACCCAGAGCAGAAAGAACCCTTCTGGACTGGTGAGGACTCATACCCATTACAGCTCTTGCTGCTCACACCATCATCAGTGTTCACTGCTGGTCACAGAGAGGAAGGTCAGACCCTTACTGTGGATTCCTTCCAGAGGATTGGCTTGGAAAGGAGTGAGTTCCAAACCTCATGAGAAGGGCCAGTCCATGAGCCAGTATGGTCACATCCAAACCATCTGGAAAATCCATGGATGAGGGTGCCCAGATGGGATGATGCTCCCATGTATCTATGTGTGTGAACACACCTCTGTCTATACCTTGCAGCCCAGGTGTTCCTCAAGCCCTAACCCTGTGCCCACCCCATCAGGGGCTAGGGGGCGGGGGGGGATCATGGAGCTCTCCACGGTGCTACACATGCGGCCCCCAGGGGCTGGAGAAAAGTTGAGGCTGAGCCCAAGGCTTGGCTGGAGGGGTCCTGGAGGGGATCAGTCCCTGCTGACACTGGGTACAGGATTTGTTTCATGCCTGCCTCAGTGTGGTGGAGTTTCTGATCTACATCTGGGTACGGGGATGCTGCAGCAGGGTTGATCAATGCTGACAGCTTCTGATCAGTGGCTCCATGTCCTGTTTTCAGCCTGTGCATTGTCTGAGTGTTTTCTGGGTAATTAAGCAAAAAGTAACATTTATGATCTCTGTTCTGTCACCGTGGGTATGGAGTCAGACATGATTTGTTTATCATCTCCACTGTGATCTTTCTGCTCAAAGGAACAAGACCCATCTGTTGGGCAGAGCAAAGCTGCTCCACTTTTGCTCCATAAATGTTCCCATTGAAGGGGTGCAACCTTTGACAGAACAGAGTACAAGCCTTTGAACCAGACAGTTGTGCAACTGGCATTAAATGGCCTGCCTGAATCTTTCTCTAACCACACATGCACTTGCTTTGGGCAAAGGTTTTTCTCTGTGCAAATATGATCTTGTCCATTTGCTGGGAAATTTATTGCCCTCCCAATCATGTGAGCTCCACGCTGACTGCAGACTTAAAAGCTTACACATCATGGATTCATCTTCTGTGTGTCCACGTGTTTCATTAAGGTGCCTCATAAATTCATTCTGACTTTCATTAGTTTACCCTTGCTTCCGTGTTACACTTGTTTCTGTCTGTTCAAAGCATCTCAGTTTGATTGTCCCCTTCAAGCTCTGCCCCTCTGAGTTGGAGACACAATATTTGTTCCGGTGTGTGTTAAGCTGGAGTCGTTTCTTCTGGCTGAGCATCTGCCACTCGAAGGGGGAGCACCTAAAATCTTGTGGGAAATGTTGGCCACATGCTTCCTTCTCGCTCCCAAAGTGTCTCTGTGCACCACAGATCCAGGATGGAATCGCTCTCAAGTCAAGCCACCACTCCATGATCTCCTGGACCCTGCTGCTTCTCTTGTTTTCCCTGATTTGTGAGCATGAGCCAGAGCTGCAGGACTTGTTTCAGCTGGGTTTCATCTCACATATTTTGAAAGCAAGGTCAGGATCCAAAGGCCAGAAGCAGAAGGGGAAGTGGGGACAGGTCGGGGCTGGGCTGTAATCTGCTCGTCAGCTGCTCCTGGCTTATGGGTTCAGAGGTCAATAAAGACACTCTGCACGGAAAGCAGGAGGTGGGAGGTGTGAAAATGGATCTCATTCCCTCTGAACAAGACTGGAGCCCAAATCTCTGCCCGCCCTACATGATCTCACACAGTTTTGCCACACATCTCGCTGTGTTAGAGACCCTCCACCACCTCTAGGCTCCAAATCCATCCTCTCTTCTTCCTTGCAGACACAAAACCTTTGACAATGTGTTAAGAAATCTTCTTGGCCATGATCTAAACTCCTCATTTCTTGCCCTGCCCACCATGAGAGTGAAGAACACGATACACTCCAGTCTTGCCCCCACTTGTTCATATTATTTAGGCAGTGCTCTGAGTTTTCCCTTTAGCCTTCACTTCTTCAGACTAATAAATCTTCAACTGTCTGGAAGACCTCATTGAATTTATATAGGAGAGGACAAAATTGCTGTGTAACTTGCATGGCTTCACCACTTAGAGTTTGCAGAGGGTCTGAACGGGGCGGGGGGGTGGGGGGGAGCGGATTCCTTTAAAGCCATTGAAGTTTCTTTTTGTTGTCCTCTTTTGCCACCAGTTTGCAGGATTTGGCCTCACTGCAGTGTGATAGCTTTTATTATTAATGATAATAATAGTGGTAGTGGTAAAAGGAGGTGTATCTGGCTGATATTGTTCAAATACTACTGGATCCCGCTGGTCTAAGAACACAGGATTCTATTGGTAGAATAATGATGGATTCTATTGTTCTGATTCTCTTCTTTCCTTTTATTCTCTTTTTTTTTTTGGTTGAAAGAATCATTCTAAATGGCTCCAAAAGGAAATTTTAAATTAGAGAGCTGCTCTGGGCATTGGATTTATTGCCTTGCATAAACCACTCATCAACCTGCTTGGTCTGGCTTTTTCCTCTTTATAGCTTTCTGGGTGATGGCTAAGATGGGACTTTGCCCAGACTCTCTGCACCTCACAGAAAGAAAGTCACTCCTGATGGTTATCACTGTTCTGTAGACTTTAAGGAGTTAACTCCAGACCTTGCTCTGGCTCCATTTCTGGTGAGTGGATTTTATAGGCTCCTTTCAACTCCCAGCACAGATTTGACACTCTGGCCTTTCGTAATAATCCTCTCACTCATGTTGTTCCTTCTGGAAACTTCTCCTGCTCAGCTTGTGCCAAAAAAGCTCCACATTCCAGTTCTCCCAGGCTTGAGTGGTGTGTTTTTTTTCTCCTTCTTGCTTTCTTTCTGCAGTTAACAGTTAGCAAGAGACAGGATGGTCCAAGGACTATTTTCACAAGATTGGGTTAATTTCTTTTCCAGATATTCTTCCTCTGAGCCACACACCCACACCTGGATGAGGTGATCTGGTAGGGTCCCTCCCAGTTCCCTTCCAATGCTTGTGGATATGGTTTTCCAAACCTTCTAGTGGGGAAATCACAGAATCACCCAGAATCACCAAGGTTGGAAGAGAGCCTAAATCAGTGGGATGAGAAGCAGCTCTCCTGCAGTGGGCCGTGTCTTAACTCTGAAGCATTTTGATCCCTTTTCCTCTCCCCACCTGTCCCTCCTGGACACCTACAAATGGAAAGGTGAGGCCATGCTGAAAAGCAGCTTGACCAAAACGCCTGGAACATCTCTCAGAATAATAATAAAAGCCAACTTCTGAAGCACTGCCTTGGATCTTCACCACCCTCTTAGGAAAGAGGACATCTGAAGGAAATTATCTTTAATTCATGGCTTCTGCAATGTGGCATCTTGCTAAAACGTTTCAGGATGCTGATTTTGCAGATGGGGGAACTGAGACGGAGAGAAGAGGCTGAGCTATTTGATCTGTCACCCAGTGACATGGAATAAAACTTGGAGCAAATTTCTGCCAAGGTCTTGCTCACCAGCCTGTCTCCGGAGGGCAGGTGAAGGGTGAGTTTGCTGCCATGAGGGTGCATTAGATAAGTGAAACAGTGTGTGGGGTGGAAATCAAGTGTTTGGAGGAGGCTGGGAGAAAGGCTGTGCGTGGATCCGGTCGTCCCACCAGCACCTTCTTGTCTGGGTTTTAAAGAAGAAAGCAAATTAAAGAAGATCAATCCCCCACGAGCCTAATTAAAAATTAACAGTGAGATATCCTTATGATCAGCTCAGGCAGCATCAACTTCTGACTGATTCAAAAGAAACTCTGGTTTATTTTTAACTCTGAATTTCCACACCCCCCACATCCCCTTTTTCCTTTTTCTAGAGCCAGTTTGCTCTAATGAATGCCACTGTGTGAAGAAACACGACCTAGCCCAAGCCCACCCTCCCCACAAGTTCCCCCATCTGTGTTTCCCGTTTTACAGCCCTTCCTCCATCACAGTAATTTGAGCTTTTACTTGGAAGGAGCAGCAAAAGAGAAGAATCCTCCCAAGCACCTCTGTATTTTAAACAGCCTTGCTCAGCTCAGCTCCAGCCAGGGATTGCCCTCTCCTGGAGGACGGAGGAAAAATCGCGTCCCACGACCTTGCAATCCTTCCTTCCGAGCTGTAATTCCTGCACCTGCCAGACCCCGGGACCATTTGGATCTCCTGGGGTGCACTGTCCTGCGGTGGAAGAGGTTGGACTTGATGATCTTTGAGGTCTTTTCCAATCTTATTGATTCTATGATTCTGTGAAAACGTGGAGGGTTTTTTTCTGTGATCCTGGGACCCTTAAGATCAGAGAGTCCAACCATAACCTAATATCTCTCTGTGCACAACTCTCAGCCCACATCCCTGAACTCCTCATTCAAACTCCTTTTAAACCCACTTGGAGGATACCAGACAGACATGTCAACGTGACCACAGCCTGTCACAGAACACGCAGGGGCTTCCCTCTGCTCTGCCTTAGTGAGGCCACATCTGGAGTCCTGAGTCCAGTTCTGGGCTTCTCAGTTCAAGAGAGACAGGGAATTGCTGGGGAGAGAACAGTGGAAGCTATGAAGATACTGAGCTTCTCTGTGAGGAGCAAAGGCTTAGAGCCCTGGTGCTGTTGAGCCTGGAGAAGAGTAGCCCCAGAGGGGATCTGAGCAATGCTTATCAAGAGCTGAAGGGTGACAGGCAAGAGGCTGGAGCCAGACTCTTCTCAGTGGTGCCCAGGGACAGGACAAGGGTCGGTGGGCACAAAGTGGAGCCCAGGAGGTTCTAGCTGAACAAGAGGAGAAACTTCTTTAGTGTGATGGTGCTGGAGGCCTGGAGCAGGCTGCCCAGAGAGGTTGTGGAGTCTCCTTCTCTGGAGAGCTTCCAAACCCAGCTGGACATTATGATCCTGGGCAAGCTGCTCCCGGCAGCTTTAGCCTGGTGGGGAGGGATGTGGACTGAATGATCTCCAGAGGTCCCTTCCAACCCCTGCCATGCTGGGATTTCCCTTCAGCTCACTTTCCACCCCTCCTGGGTGTCCTGCTATCAAAACCCCACCTCAGCAGCATACCAGTCCAGGTTATGTGGACTCTTTTCTTTCCCTGGCTGTGTCCCCAGATTTGTCTTTGTCCCCATTTCCAGCAGCTGCTGCACCTCCTCCTGCCTGCTATGAGCCAGGAGGTTCCCAAGGTGCTTGGAGACCTCCATGGGGGCAGTGATAGAGAAACGCAATGCCTAAATCCTTTCCATGTTTAAACCTCGTAAAAAGGAAGCCCACCTCTCCTTCATCTGTTCTCCAGAGCCCCAGAGACTTGGCCTGGTATGAAACAGACTATTTTATATATTTATTTTCATTTTACTCTTTTTTGGGGGGTGGAGGGGGATGCTGCTACTTGGATAAGGGCACCAGCAGGAGAGAAGGTCCATTTCTCTGCCTAATGGTGCTTCAAACACTCTTGTGCAGTCGAATTAACACCACTAAAGGGAAAGATTAGAAGTCACTTTAAAGTGGCTCTGGGGGAAGTTTTCCACCTAATCTATTTGCACCCATGACACCGCGGGAAGATGGAGCTAATGGGAGTGCAGTGGAGTCATAAAGACAGGCAGCCCTGGGTTTAAATTAACAGGAGCATTTACACCTAAAATGTGGGATACAGGAAACCTTTTTTTCCATCATCTCTGCCACTTTCTAGCTTTCCACCTCCTACAGACTTTGGCAGTATCAGAGTAGTTAATTAGAAACACAAGCTCAAACTTCAGGAAGGTTTGATTCCCTCTTTTCCTTTATTGATTCATTTTTATTAAGCTTGGTTGGTTTCTGTCAAGATGAATACACAATACCAGTGTTTTATTCTCCAAAGAGGCACTGAATGGGATGCTAATAACATTAAAATGATAATAAATAAGCCCAACAGCAGCTTTTATGACCTCCTTTCTGCTGAGCTTCCTTTTGGTTCAGTTTTGCTCACTCTCGAGACTGAGTTCACCCACCACACAGTTCTAACCCACCCCACCACACCACCAAGACCTGTTTGGAGGCTGTTTTCCCCTTTCTCCACCCATAGAAGCTCTGCTTAACTCTGCTACAACCCCTGAAAACCCCTCGATGCCTCCAGGAGGCCTCGGACCTGCGGCAGAGGTCTGCACCACGCAGAAAAAGCTTCAGAGGGAGAAGGTGAGGGGGAAACTGAGGCTAGGGTTCAAGGTGGCTCTGAAGACTCTTCTGTACGAAGGCAGCACCCTACAGGCACCCTAAACACCAGGACATCCTTCTGCAGCTGCTTGGTTGGTACCCAAAGGTGCCCCTGGCCTCTGTGACCCTCATCTATGGCCTCTTGGCTGTGGTCCTGCTGCATTGGGCAGACTCTGGATGAGGCCTGGGGACCCCTCTAGAGCAGCTTTGTTGTGGCCTCCCCGGCTATGATCTTATGGCTGGACCAGGCTGGGAAACATCAAGCTCCTTAACATTTATTCCTTACATTTCTCCTTTCCTCCAGAGGCACTTAAAAAAAAAAAAAAATCAATACCAGCATTTAAAAAGAGGCATTTTGCAGACAGATTGATGCCTTCTGCTTTCCCTCAAACGCTTCAAAGTGAAGAGTAAATACCTAGGCAGAGGGGAGAGCAGGTCTGACAGCCGTTTAAATCAATTAGAGCCCAAATTGCCCCAAATCAGGTGGCAAAAAGAAGAAAAAAAAGAGCACAAAGCCGTTTCTTTTGCTACATTTTGATTGAGTGTCATCTGGCTGGCAGAGGGATAAGAGGCTTTTTTAATACAGCAAATAAATTTATTGCCATAAAGGCAGTTTGAAATGCCACGCAGAGCAGGCAGCAAATGAATTCTCTCTCTTCCTCTCTCAGCTCCGATGTGTTGGTGGTGGTTTGGCTTTTTTTCCCTGCTCGGTTAATTCTCGCTCCTTAATTAATTGAGCCCGGGGCTCCCTCTAGTGTCGCTCAGGGCAGGGGGCTGCTCTCACCCTAACCTTCTCCCTTCCCAACCACCAACTCCAAACCCGGGAAGGAAACAGCTTTAAGGCTGGGTTTAAGCACCCCAGCAAGACCCAGCTGGTGGAGTTTTCCTGCTTTCCTTCTTGGCCATGTGCAGGTTGTGTGGGTGATGCCATGAGGTCCTCATTGCTCTCTTCACAGAAAGCCGAAACAGAGTCAAGAGCTTTTCATCCTTGAAGTCCTTTAGACCACACTGACATCAGCTGAGGGTCTGGAGCTGAGTCTGTTCAAATGTTGAGGCTTCAGGGAAGTGGGCTGAGGTTGTCCTGAATCTTCAAGTACTTTCCTGTGTGCTTTGTTCCTCCTGGCCCAAGGAATTCTCCTGCATATGGTTGATCATGAGCATTGACACCGTGTTAGTCAGCCAAAGGGGTCTGCTGTCAGTGATTCATGGGGCCTGCAATTTTTGGTGGGATGTGCAGGGGACATCATCAGGATCATGCCAGGATCCTACTCACACCACCCACCCAACATCATCCTCTGGGAAGAGCAGTAGTACAGCCTGTGCACAGATACCCAGGAGCACAAACCTCCATCACTGTGGTCCAGGGGCATAAGTAAGATGCCTCTGGACCACTAAATGTATTCTTATCCTTATCTGGTTGGAGATCCCAGCAGAGAAATAAGGTTTCTGTAGCCTTTTTCTACCCTTGCTGCCCCAAACCAAGGTTTGAAGTGCTATTTGCTTTTCCACTTGGTATTCCTGAGGGAAGAACCTGAGGGTCCCAGCTTTGAGCAGCTCCCCAGAGCCCTGCAGGATCTCACAGAGAGAAGACTTTCACATCTGTTGTGTTGGCAACAGGTTTGAGACTCAGATCCTTTCTGTGCCTCTCTGTTAACTTCTCTCTCCTTGGGGGAATTTCTTCCTTTCTTCCCCTCCTGCAAAGATACTTCTGGACAACAATTCCTGTCCAGATAGTGGGATGTTCTTTCTATTGCTCTCCTCAGCATCCAGCTCCATAAAACCTCCAACATCAGGGCCTCTGGGCCTGTCCAGAATGCAAATAGTAATAAATAATGAAGCCTTCTGGCTCCAGCCATCCTGCCCCTCCTTTCCCTCCTCCTTTCTCCCCTCCCTCAGCCACAACGCATCCTTTGGGGGGTCTGCAGGTATGCAACCATCCGGAAGGAGCCTATAATTCTGGGGGAAATTGTCCTTTCTCACCCTGACTGAGTCATTCCTCTTTGTTTGGAAGACTTTGCCGTGTGATCTCCAGCAGACACACCTCGAGTTTCAATCCCAGCCTCACACTCCTGCTCCTTATTCAAGACCATGACCTGCGCCCTTCAAGGTCAGACATCTCTAATCCCAAGAACAACATCTCTCTAGTCAACAGGGGGATCTCTCCCTCTCTCTCCAAATTCCTCAGATGTGGCTGCATAAATCCCTCCTCCTCCTCCTCCTGGAAAGGCAAAAAAAAAAAAAGAAAGTCCCACCACATTAGTAAAAATAATATACGAGGGGCAGTGGCTCTGGGGGTGGGGGAGGGAGAAGAGACCTTAAAAGCCTCTCATCCCCTATGGATGGGAACTGAATAGTTTCAGGATGGTGCCACAACTTGCTTTTGCTGTCGGAGGAGAGAGACTCCAAGCCCTGCTGCTGCTGGCATCCACCATCTCGTTTTGTGACTCACCTCTTGATTTTTTTTTCTCTTAGGGCCTTTTAGTTTGGTTTTATTCCTCTGTCTAAAGAGTAAGTGTCGGACTAGAGGGCAGAGCCACACCATCTCCCAAGCACTAGGAACAATCACAGAGAAGGCTTTTTTTTTTTCCCTCTCTCTCCCCTTTATTTGGGATCTAAACCTTCAGAGGGACTGGAAAAGGGGAGGCTGTGTCATCAAGGGCGTGAAATGGTGACACTACACAGAGGAGAACCATAAAACCAAGAGGCGAAGGTCCCCGGACAAGCGCCCGGGGGGGGGGGCAAGGGGGAGAGGAGGGCTCACATCCCTCCACTTTCAAGGGGAGTTAAGCCATGGATTTGCTCTTGTGCTTTCCCCCCTGAGTGGATTTCCAGCCCCTCTTTCCCCTCCTTTTTCTCCCCACCAAGATCCCACTTCCAACTCCAAAATGCAGAAGTAACTAGAAGGAAAACCATCAAGAAGAGCAAAGCAACACATCTGAGGAGCTTCTCCAGGCTGCGATTTGTGGAAAGTGGTCCTTGAGATGCCCCGGGGACAGAAAACGCTCAGGATAAACCAGTTCTAACACCTTCTTGCAGAGCTGCTGCTGGTGGAGGGGCATTCCCCACCATCATGGGAATTCCAAGGACTTTTTGCAAAGCCGAAAATCCCCCCTGGATGGAATCAGAGTTCAACTCCAGAAGATCTGAAAATCCCGCGGTTTCAAGCCAGGTCGTGAATCAGCTCTTGTTGTAAGGTTTGAGCGTTTAAATTCATCCTAAATCCGGAGGGATCTCTTGTGGGAAAGGCAACCAGGAGAGAAAAGGGATGGAGAGTTGAGTTAAGGAATGAAATAAAACCATGTCGTGGGAGCCAGGTCATAAAAAAAAAAGTTGTTACCTGGTAGTTTTTAAGCTCAGGGGATGTAAAGTGACTTTTACGAGGAAAGTTTCATTATGAACCGGGGACACAAGGGATATCAGCAGGGGTGCTCCATGCTCGGCTGGACCCGATCGGAACCGGGGTGCTTGGTCACCTCCAGCACCGCTAGCGAAGCAAGTTAAAACTTGCCAGCAGTAAACTTGGGGAGGCAGAGATTCGGGGGTGTTTCTCTTCTGATTTGCATCACTGTGTCCCCTCTGCCTTCAGGCATCCGCACAAGTCGTAGCCTCGGGGACTCAGTGTAACCCGAAAATGAAGGGGATTTAGTAAACCCAGTCAGGGTGAGGAGGGGACAGAGCTGAAAATAAGGGGAGAAGAGATGGTTCAGGATTTGTCCCGGAGTCAAAAGGAGCAAACTTCCTTCCCCCATGGATTTAGTCCAGGTCCTTCAGGGGCTTCTCCCGGGTGGAGATGAAGCCCTGACCCTCTCCAGCTCTCCCAGCTCCATTTGTCATCCTTCGAATAGAGAAAACCTCTCGAGAGGGTCGAGGGTCTTTTCCAAGGGCTGGTCACATCCGCTGTCCTCTTCCCAGATTTCCACTGGGATCCGGCTGCCTTTTTCCATCGCATTTTTTTTTACCGACAGACCACGGGGTTTTTGCTAAAAAATAGAAAAGACCCTCAAATACACATTTTAGTTAAGATATCCAAATGAAAAATCGATATGGGATTTCCCCTTTACAAGTGTGGCTCCCATTTATCCTTGCCATTCCCCGGTTCCTCGACGGGAGCCGGTAACAACACCGGAGCAAGTGCACGGAGCCGGGCCGGGGCTGCAGCAGGGCCCCACAGCTGATTTTGTCCCCCACCGGTTGCTGGAAGCACCCACGGGTGACCCTTTGGAGCGCAGGATCAATGTGCAAAGCGGGTCTGGACTTTGGTCCCTGGGGGGAAGAGGAGGGAATGAGGCTGAAGGGACAAGTTTCCCCACATACACCCCCGAGGGCCGGCAGTAAGGAATCAGACCCTGGGAGAGAAAAAGGCCTTTAATTAAGTCCTTTTAAATTAAGGACTCTGCGCGAAGGTCCGTTGTGCAAAGTGGAGAACCTTCTGGAGTAGGAGATGAGAGGGGGAAAAATAAGAGATGAAACGGGGGGAAATGTCCCAGTTTCACAGCTCACGGAGAAGTGCGGAGTCCTGCTCGAGGTCAGTCCCGGCCGGGGACGGGAAGCGTCGGGACTGGGAAGGGGGCAGAATCCCCGTCGGGGCTCCAAGCTCTTGGAAATGTGTTCCCTCTCTTCCTCCCTCGGTTGTTTTATAGAATATGCTTGGTTTGGGCTCTTTTTTGAAGTTTTGGTTCATAATTACGGTTGCTAAAAGATGTAAAATCTCGGCCCTCCTTATTTACTATTATTATTATTGTTGCTGTTGTTGCTATTTTCCCCATTATTGCCCCTTATCAGCTACTTAAATCCGACTAATTCAATATTTTTGAGACTGTGTGGCGCATATACACCCAGACGGTGCAAATATCTCTCCTAAGCTTGAATAGATTCCCAACAAGACTCCATCCCCGCAGGCTGATTGTCTGAAGAGGAGGGGGGAGGGAAATGGATAATAGATCCTATTGAAAAACCGAATTTCCCCTTTTCTCAGTGTTCTTGGTCCCAGCCGATTTGTAAATGGTGTCTCGGGAACCAGCGGGAACCCTCCGGTGCTGTTGGGAGTTGGTTTCTTTCCTTCTTTGCAATGAGGATTGCGCCACAAACTGATCATTTCTCTTAAAGACAGAGGCCGAATTAATTGGCGCTGATTATTAAATGCAGCCGGGGATTTATTTCATCCTTGTTGGATGAATCCAAATTCTAGCTGGGGGGAGGGGAGGGATAATAAAATAAATAAATAACAGGAGAGAAACCGGGGTGGGAGCCATCTTCCTGGGAAACCCAGTTTTCCTCTGAGCTCACCATGTCCTCAAGCATATCCCAAACTAGGGAGAATTCCCTCTGCAGTCCCATTTTGCCAGCCCAAGAGGAGGGTTCCCATCCAGCCACCGGCCAAGAACTTGAATTCCCGAAGGAGTGGGTCGGAAAAAGACGGTGGTTGAGTCGGAGCATTCACAGGGATATTCGGGGTTGGGGGGAAGGGCAGCTTTGCTTGTTGCCCCCCAGCAAGTCGTGTAGGCAGACCCCAGGCCCACCCCAGCTCTGGTTTGGCCTCCAGGATCGTGGGAGGTGACATGGAGCACCCCTAAGACCGAGTAGGAGGAGGATGGGAAAAGGGTGCCTGGGATTTTAGGGTGTTCCATGTCACCTTCCAGCTCATCCCTCCTTGAGTTTCGGCGTCGGCAAGTCCTCCCTTCCCTAAAAATACATTTAAGGTTGAATATATAACACTTAATATTTAATAGATCTAATATTTAATATATAACATTAGATACACATAGTTTGATAAATTACATTTAATTTCCCCTCCTTGTTTTGCACTTAGCAGTCAAGGTGCACGGCAAGGAGGCAAAAGCTTCTGGCCCAGCTTGCAAAGGCCAGGTTCAGTTGCGGGGTGGCTGGACAACGGCTCCCCGCAGGACTCTTTCTCCTCTCTATTCTTTTCTTTCTGGGATGGGTTTTCATCCCTTGGCACAGCCACGAGCTCCCCGCCTTCGCCTCCGCAGCTTTCCCCAAACATCCCACCGCTCCAAAAATGGGGAGGCTGGAAATAGAGGTGTGAGCAAAGTGGTCGGGAAGGGAGGGGCGAGGGGAAAGCCGGCCGGATCTTCAGGTCTTTATATCAAAAAATACATCCGCACACCCAGCCACCCACCCCCGCTCCCCTCCTCTGCAAAGCAGTGAAGTTTCCCATCCAAACTGACAGCAGGGGATGGGCTCGGCCGCCCCGGATTGGTGAGCTCGCCTGCAGACGCGTTTTCTAACAGATAAGTCCATCATCAGACACCTCCTTCCCCTCCTCCACCCCCGCCCTCCCCTTACCCCAAAATATCTTCTTTTTTTTTCAAATCTTTTACAACGCCCCAGCTCGCTCTTTCCCTCGGCAGCGACTCGCTCCCTGTTGCCTCTCCTCCTTGCCTGCCCTCTACTATTGCAAGGGCGGGGGGGGGGGGGTGAGGGGGGGGAAGGATGTGCTTCCCCCATCCCTGCCGGCGCGCACCTCCTTTGGGAATGGAGATGGGCAGCCCGCAGCCAGAGCTGCGGGTCCTGCCGTCTCCCTTCCACCCCATCTAGGGTGCGTGTGTGTTGCCAGAAGAGCCCTGTCCACCCCCATGTGTCCCCCCTCTCGTGGCACAGACGAGGAATTCTGCCTGGGAAGCGAGGCTGGACCGTCCTGCCATCCCCCCCCCCCCCAGCTCTGGGAGAGGTGGGGGGGGGGTCCACGCTGGAGAGCGGCTTTACCCACCGACTCTGCAGGTCCTGGGGTCCCCCGCACGCTGCAGAGGGGAATTTTGGGGCGCTCGTTGTGCTGGAGACTTCTTAAGGGAGTAAAAGAGAAGATAAAGTCCTTTTTGGGTATATTTTTGCTGGGATTTTTTTTTTTTTTGGGCGGCAGGATGCTCCATCTTTAGCCAGATCTAAAGATGCTAAACCAGCAGCAGACGCCGAAGGTGGGTAAAAAACCAACCAAATCAATAAAAATTAACCTCCCCTCCCCTGCTTTGTAGTAGAAAGGGAAAGAAAAGAAAAGGCAAACAAGCAGGGATTAGGGAGGAGCAGAGAAAGCCTGCAGTTTGCCGTCAAAACATTGATTTTGTCTAGACAGAGGGAGGGAAGGTGGGTTGGTTGGGGTTGGGTTGTTCCCCCCCCCCCCCCCCCTTTTCTAACACAATGACTCCTTTGGTTAAAAATTAATTTACAGCACCCTGGCTCTCAAGGCAGGCTAAGGTTCAACCAGAAGGAGTCTCTAGGATTAGAAAAAATAATAATAATAACACCTTGGAAAAATGAGAATGAGATCAACTGGAGCGGTGGAAGGTTTGCTGGGCTGTAACAAGTGGCTCGGAGCGGAGTGGGGGGGTGGGGAAGGATGCTGCAGGAGAGGGGCTGCCCTAAAGTCCTGCTTTCTCTGTTGGTTTTGAGGAGGAGAAGGGTTTGCTTAATATATATACATATAAGCCGAGAGAGAGGAAAAGCACAGACAGGTAAGTGAGGGTTGGCTTCGGAGGGAGGCAGATTTCCTGTTGGACTTAGAATTTCCCACGTGTAGCTTCCCGAAATTACTTTATCCTCCGCATCAGCTGCAGATGTTTGGCTCTCTGGATGAGCGAGATTTTTCTTCTTTTCCCTCTTCTTTATGTCGGCACCATAATTTCAGGCTCTCTCTTCTAAAAAAAAAACAACACACCAAACAACTGGAATTCCATTTTAAAACAGAGATCGGAGGCAAAGCCGCGCTGCTCCCACCCTCCACGCACACACACCCCCCGCACACCTTTCTCCACCCTCGCGTTTTTTTTTTCTGCTGGGAATTTTGACTAATTCTTTTACAACCGTTAGTCCGCCTCTTCATCATGAGCAGTATCACTTTGTTTTTTATTTCTCTGTTTGACTAAAACCTGCGCCCATGGACCCGGGAATTGGAAGCAGCCGCGTCGTAGCATCAGCTCAGCTCCGCTCCGAGAAATCCTGCTTGGCTCAAAGGCTGGGAGAAAAACCTTTTGGAATAACCCCCCCTCCCTCCCTATTTCATCCTCTCCCACCTCACACTTAGTTTAAAATAATCATAATAACAACCCAACCCACGCTTCCTACTTACGTGGCTCGGCCCTTCGCAGGATTTTTCTTTTCTCCCTCCTTTTTTTGGTTTTTGGTGTTGGTTGGGTGTTTTTTTCCCCCCCCACTGCCCTCTTCTCCGCTGAATCTCCATTGGGATGGGAATGAAGCTGCTTGCTAGACTCGGAAAGGTCATTTCGGCCGGATTGCCAAGTCCACTTTGCTGAAGGGGACTCAACTTTTGCATGCCTCCATGTGTTTTCTTCTCCGTCTGCATCCAACTCGCGTCCATCCGCAGCGATGCAGAGGTAGGAAAAAGCACTTGTGCCGTAATGAGGTACCTTTGCATTTAATTTCCTGTCCCTCCCCTGATTTTATGGATTTCTAATAACAATGTAGAAGGGGAGGGGGTGGGGGGGGTGGGAAATACCAAACCAAACCAAACCCAAAAACCACAACACAGAAGAAACCTATTAAAGGCTCCGGGACAGAGGGCTGCTGGTAATAATTGAAGGTAGCCGAGTTTAATTGAATTCCCCAGCAAACGGATGGAGTAGCAACAAATGGAGGATTTGGGGGTTTGGACTGGTGCTCATTTGCAGAGAATTTTGATCGATATTGGGGAGGGGGAGGGTTTGGTCCTCTTTTTGTTGTTCCGATGTAAAATTCTTGCCAAGGTTGAGGTGTGAGTCAAAAATCGTGGAGTGATAGAGGCGTAGAATTGGAGAGGCATAGAATTAGAGAGGCATAGGAATATAGAGGCATAGGAATATAGAGTCATAGAAGTATAGAGACATAGAATTGTAGAGTCATAGGATTATAGAGTCATATAAATACAGTCATAGAATTATAGAGTCATATAAATACAGTCATAGAATTCTACAGAATTAGAGACATAGAATTACAGAGACACAGAAATATAGAATCGTGTAAATATAGAGTCATAGAAGTACATAAATGGAATGATAGAATCATAAAATAATCGAATCATCATAGAATTATAGAGCCATAGAATTATAAACGAATAAATCACTGAGTTATAAACTAAGTGAATCAAAGAATAATCTGAAATGCAGGGATGGAAAGAGTTCCTTAAAAAAATACAAAAAAAGAAGTAAACAAGCAACAGATTATTAAAATGAAGAGTTTTAGGACCGTTCTGCTGTCAGGAGGCTGTGACTGGGCAAAATAAATCCTTGCCTGAGCTGTGGGACCTGGAGTGGTCTTGGCAAAATGAGAGGTTTAATGCAGTAAAGCCGAATGGGTTGGATGGATCCATAAACGACTTGTTCAAACTTTGGTAATTGGAGGTTTTTCCACATTAATTGGGTGGGGGGGTGTGGGGTGTGTGGGTCCCATTAATTGGAGTTTTCCTATTAATCTGATTTTTGGAATTAACTGGAGCAGTGAAGGGAGCAATTTTAACCTGAACTCTGGTTCTGAACCTGAGGTTCTGCAGTTTGCTTCCCTAAATTAATTGGATTTTTTTCTCCCGTTAATTGGAGTTTTCCTATTAACTGGAGCTGAGGGTTTTTTTTAATTAACCAAAGGAATGAAATAAACGTTTTTAACCTGGATTTCTGGTTCTAAGCCTGAGGTTTTGCAGAGTTTGCATCCCTACATTCCTCAGGAGTGGGTGCAGAGGGAAAGGGGCTCTGCGGGAACACAAGTGAATTATTCCTTGGGGTTTCCCTGGCTCGCTCTAATGACTCTGTCTAATTGTGGGGTTAGTCTATAAAATCAGGGGCTCCGGATCTTCCTGAACGTGAGCCTCCATGTACTGTGATTTTGGAGGGTGGAGGGAAGGACTCGAAGGTGGCAGAGCAAATCCTCCAGCCCAGCCCCGACGGGGAGGGCAGGAAGCCGGGTCCTGAGGCTCCAACGGGCTCCCGTTTCACCCACTCGTGTCTTCCTTGCGCCGAAGAAAAACTTTTCTTTTCAGCAGCAACAAGTAGCAGTGTCTTGGCCGTGGTTTAGGTGGCACATGATGCGGTTTTGCTCCTCACGTCAGGGCAGGACCCCTAGCTTTGGGATCTTTCTGGCCCCTCGACAACCCGGAGCTGCAGTGGGGAAGAGATCCGCTGTTCGCTTTCATGCCAACCCATCCCTGAAGGGACAACCCCCCCTTCCCCATCCCAGGTCACCCCTACTCGGGGTCGTGTTCCTCACATTCCTCTATCCACCTGGAATTAGTGAAGTAGCAAAACTCCTTGTATGGGTCATTGTGTGTGGGTTCAGAGAAATGTGGTTTGGTCGGGCAGGGTTAAATTGTGTATTAATATGTTTTGGGGCAGGAATGGTATTTGGATTGATTTCTTTTTATTATTATTCCAAAGCTCTTTTGTAGCTTTGCTTTGCCCTGGTCTCAGAGATAAATAAATAGATATATAGGTAGGTAGATAGATAGATAGACAGAATAGTTATTAAATAAATAAATAATAAAAGGAATCCAAACCACCACCACCAACAAAAACAGGGGAAAATATTCTTCTTCTCCTCGGCAGAAGTACAAAAGCTGCTCCAAGGAGCCTGGCCGTGCTCAGAGCGCTGCGGTCCGGGCAAGGTCCCGGCCAGCGAGCGCCGCCCCGAGGCCGCCGGCACCGGGAGCCGAGCTCCTGGAGCTGAGCTCCGGGGCCACCCGGTTCCCATCCTACCGCATATCCATCCCTCTCTCCCCCTGGGGATGAGCGTTAAACACAGCCCCGGGCAGCGGAGGGATGATATTTCTTATTTATTCCTCTATTTTTATTATTTATTTTTAATGCTGATTATTACCGGAGCTGCTCGTGATTCAAGAATTCACATTAAAAATAGATGGTTTTTTTTGGTGTTTGCAGCGGGTGGTTAAGAAATATCACAGCGAGGGGTTTTCTGTGCTTTGGTCTGATGGATAGAGGGGAGAAAGAGCGGGGAATGGGGTGGGGGGAAAGACCTACACCGAGCTGTTTCCCACTCGCATCCAGACAACCATGTGGAGAGGGAGGGAAGGAGGAAAGGTTTTAAGGCCATTTTTAAACATCTTTTTCCCTATAAATACCACAAGCAGCTCCCGGTTGTAACGTGCTCTTGCTTGGGAATATCCACATGACTCCTAAGGAGCGGACACCGAATACTCCCAGAGGCTAAAACTGATGAATGGGAACTGTGGAAGCCAGCTGCTATAACCATATTTTAATACAAAAAATAGCGCTTTGTGAGGATCTGACTAAGTCACACACCAAAACCAACCCCCCAGCGTAATGCGATCTGGAGATTCAGGGCTATTTCCTTGGGATGAGCTGTAATAGGTTCTTCAATTATGCAAGTGTCCGTGGGGTGGGGGGGGGTGTGAGATGGAGATGTACACAAATCCATACATTTACTGCTGCATGCTCAAGCAGACACTCAAAATCCCTCCCATCCCGGCCTCTTAATTATTTCAGCACTTATTTCCCTGCCAAGTAGAAGTTATCTTACAGCCACGGCGTCCATTTACTGCCTAAAAGCCCCTAACTTGTCTTTGACGTCTGAATTTGTCTCTGGAAACTTTAGCAAACGGCCAGAAGGGTTAAAAAACAAGCAACGAAAATGTATAAAATTAATCCCATTACCTTTAAAAGTCATTTCCAACCCTCGAGAATTAAACCTAATACATCACCTACTTAGATTTGGGGTTATTTTTCTAGTTTATCTTCTTTTTTTTCCTCTTTCCCCCCCTCCTCCTTTACTATTATTTATTTTAAACCTAATCATGGAATTAGATGGCACATTTAATGCAGTACTTCGATTTGGGGTTCTTTTTCTCGTTCCCTAGTCTCTCTTGTTTCCTCCCCTTTACTGTTATTTATTTTAAACCTAATCGTGGAATTAAATGGCACATTTAATGCAAGTTTTGCTTTTCCACGCTTATCTTGAGTGCTTGGCTTTATTTATGCTTCCAATCTGCTGTTTAAGAGTGGGGGTCCGCTCCATTTTCGAGCTGTAGTAGTGAAAGCTCTGTTAAAATATATCCCTCTTGCCTGTTTTGGTTGACAAACGGAGCTTTTAGGAGGACGAGTTCAAGTGTGAGCACGACTTTTGCTTTACAAATTACATTGGCACGGAAAGAACAAGTAAAGCAGAGGAGCTGGAGTGGGGTTGTTTGAATCCTCTTTGTAGGAAACACAAAGTGTTCGATAAATTTAGAAGTTAGTATGTGTGGTACATAGAGCAGATTGTGTGCATGCAGGTCTGCAGACACTATCATGTATGTACTAGAGGTATGTAATACTGTGGGTGTAAATATAATTAAGTTTAGCAGCAAGCTAAGAGATAAGTTGGAGAGTAAACGAAGTTCTTTCCCTCCCCAGGTCTGATTTAAGTTCCACCCTGCCTATATTTGCCTATCAAAGAAAAAAAAAGAGAGAGAGAGAGATCACGAATTGTTAAGCAATAGAGAAATCCATACTGATTTCAGTTTATTTTTCCATACCCAAATAAAATGTGGAATCTGACGACGTTTTCCTCCCTAACTCTAACCTCGCACCCAGACTCTCAATATTCCTCCCTCAAAATATTCCCCACCACCACCCCTCAAACAAACAGACAAACAACTTTCCCCTCCTCACACACACTTCCTTTCTCTTTCAAATGGCTGTTTGGGATGTTGGTCGTTTGGTTATTGTTTGGTTGTTTATTTGAGGGGTTTTCTTTGTTGCTTTTTGTTTTTCCTTTCGGGGGCTGTTCTTCGTGGGGTTGTTTGTTTGTTTTCAGATTCCGCCCCGTCTCCCTCCCCCCCCCCCGACCTGGTGTAAACTGTTTGAAGTTCAACAACATGGCTAAGTTTTATTGTATTTCCGGTACAATAGATTTATATACCGTCCCATCCAGGCTTTTAAAGGCTTTTCACGTGAAATGAAGCTAACTTATAGTCGGGTTGCTGGCTCCTCCACGCATCTCCTGGGATTTGTTTCCGCAATGAACTTTTAAACTCCCCTAAAGTCGCCCTTTTATTTTCAGGGACGGGGCTATCTCTATCTATTGTCTTTCCAACCTTTATTATTTCTTTTTCCCCACCCCGTTTGGTTGTTTAATCCACTCGAGGACAAACCCCCCCTCCCTCATCTTACAAGGTAAGACGCCGCCTTTGTATCATAAATCTATAAATAAGTACATCTAAACATGTTTTGTGGCCCCGTGCGAAGGGCTGGCCACGTCGGGCCATTTCTTATTAATTATTATTATTTGCTACATGGCAGTTTTGGGGCCTTTTTTTAGCTGCCAAACTTCCCCCGCGGAAGTTACTCGCAGCTCAGCAAAGCCCTCGGGGCTTGGCCGCTTCCCGGCCCCTCTCCTCGGCTTTAATTCTCCTTTTTATCAAACAAACACCCCCCTTCCCTCATTATTTTATAACACACGGCTCGGGGAGGACGTTGAAAGGAGGAAAACACACAATAAGTTGCTCTGTGTCGCTGTTTACACCCATAAAGTAGTCACGATGACTTTTTTTTTCCCCCCTCTTTAATTGATTGATATATTCTCGAAGGTTTATTTCTTGAAGGTTTATTTCTTGAAGGTTTATTCCTTTCTCCATCTCGGTTTGTTGCTTTCTTTTTCTTTAAATGAATCACCACATACTTGCTTCCAGGGGAGGAGAATATGGATTAATTGCCTTTTTTTTCCCCCCGTGGATCTTTACTTTAACTCCATTCTCTGCGGAAAGTTACAGGTTTAGCTACCAACTAACAAAATATATAACTACAAACTCTGGTAATAGCATTTTTATATGGAGTCTTGATAAATCAGCTTCATATCGGAAACACTTTAAACTCTCTTTTCCCAGAAGAGGCAGGGGGAAGAACTTTGGGATTTTTATTTTTTTTGGTTGTTGTTTTCTCTATTTTTTTTGTGTTTTTTTATAGCTGAGATAATCGCTTGTTTCTCAAAGTCAATAGCATTTTACTGTTTCCTCTGGTCTATTTGTAAACTATTTGTAAGGTCCTGCAGGAGGGATCCGCTCCAGACACTGTAACATAGGAAATCATTTGAATAGTCATTTCGTGCAATCCGAGGGGTTTTATTTCGTCTCTGAAAAGATCCTTTTGTTGCTTTTGTTTCCTAGCAACTGTTTTCTATTATAAAAGTTCAGATTGCAGATGATGTCAAACAAAATGGCCGCCCAGGCGCCTTTCTTGGGAATTTTAGCCTTTGACCCAAGGCTGAACTAGAACTGCTCTGTGAATTAGGTAGTTTCATGTTGTTGGGCTTTTAATTTTAAACACAAGAACATCAAACTACCTGATTTACTCCAGTTATCCTCCTCGGGTTTGTTTGCTGAGGGTAGCTTACCCCGGGAAAGATGGGGGTAAAAGGCTGGCATCCCTGTATCCCACCCCACATTGCTATCACTCTGGATCTGTTGCCTCATACCGGTACCAGACCCCGGTCCACCTCTGAGACCGCATCGGTACCGGGCAGAGGGGCTGGCATTCCTGTTTCATCCCCTGTCCATCCCTTGACCCACACTGGTACCGGGTGTGGAGGGGATGGAATACGTATCCCACCCCTGTCCCTCTATCCCCTCCTTTGGCTCGCACCGCTACCGGAGGGGTTGTCATCCTTGTATCCCTCACCCCGCTTCATCCCCTGACCCTCACCGTTACCGAGCAGAGGGGCTGGCATCCCTGTAACCCCTTCCTGCCTCATCCCCTGACCCTCACTGGTACTGGGTGCTTAGGAGCTGGTATCTGTGTACCCCCCTGGTCCAACCCCTAATCTTCACAGGTACCAAGAACAGAGGGGCTGGTATTCCCCCTGCTCGATCCCCTGCTCTTCACCGCTACTGGGCATGGAGGGGTTGGCATGCCTGTATTTCCCCCCTGTTACTCCATCCCCTGGCCCTCACCGGTACCTGGCATGGAGGCACTGGCATCCTGTATCCTCCCCTGCTCCACACTGGTACCGAGTGCAGAGGGGTTGACATCCCTGTTTCTCCCCAGCTCCATCCCTTGACCTACATCGGTACCGGGCGTGGAGCCACTGGGCTGTGCCCCCCTCCCGAAGCCCCGCTCAGTTACCACCGGGCCCCAGCCTTAGGCACCGCCGGGGTAGGAAGGGGGGGTGGTGGTGGAGGAGGTGGTGGTGGTTTTTCTTTGTTTAAATCCCCGTTTCAGGGACCTTTTGCGAGACAACGCAGTCACGCCCCGAATAATCAAGAGCTTATTAAAGATCTAATTAGGCTGCAGCTCCATTCTGAGGCTGAACAACCCCCCCGCTCTTTCCAAGGCTGAACCCCCCTCTCCCCAGCGACCAGCAGTCCCAGTTAGCAAACCCCTCGGTGTGCGCAATAAACTTTGTGCCTGGCATTAAAATATTCACCGATAATTATGCTCAGAGCTCTAAAGAGGCTGAAGTGAGTCTTGTTTTAGTAGCTGGGCTCCACACCTCCGTGTAAAGGGTAACGAGTGGGTGTAGGGACCACGAAAGCACCGTGTGCAGCTCAGGGTTTTAATTATTCCCATTAATAACATAACTTTATTAAAGGCCCCGCTGACCATTCCTGCAGCCCTTCGTTTTTGGTTTTTTTTTCCTTTGGGCTGGGAATGTCTAGAGGGAGCAGGATGGAAAAAAAAGGATCTCTGTGGAAAAGATTTTTTTTCTTTTACCTCCCGCGAAAGGAAAAAATGCCGGATTTAAGTCAATCCAGGCTTGAATATTAAGTCACCGAGAAGCTCATAGGAAACATGTCCGAGCTGTTAGAGGCTGCTAAACGCCAAGCCGCAGTCTGGTGATGCGCGTCTGATGCTCACGGCTGGGCGTTGATCTGTAAGTGGATCACACAGAACATCTTCAGAGGGAGCTGGGCGAAGTTCCCCCGAGAAAAAAAGAAAACAATCCCCAAACCCCCAGGTTTAGGCGGTGTCAGAAGTGCCCGCAAGAGTTTCACCACATCCTTCCTCCGCATCCCCAGCACGTTGCATGGGGGGAATGCGGTGATTAAAAGTAAAATAAACATTTAAAACGATAAAAGACGGGGCAGAAAGAGGGAGTGTGGAATGCTGAGCGTGACAGAGTGCGTGCGTGGGTGAAGTCCACCCATCCCCACCTTCCACAAACTGGAAGCCCGTCGTTGTTGGGTGGTTTTTTTTTTTTGTCTGTGTGTCTGGGCGAGCAGTCTGCTTGTGAAAGCAATTTTCCCTGCACTGCTGTTTCAAATCCGCATAAACCCAAGTTTTGCATGATCCAGGCCACGGCTAAACAAGCCTGGGACTGGATCTCCCTCTGAGGTTGGAGGAATTAAACTTTAATACCATATCCAAGGTCTAACTCACCATCTGCTGCTACTTTCCCCCCCCTTTTTTTTATTCCCCCCCCCCTTTTTCTTTCTTAGATTTCAGATTGTTGTGGTTGTTGGGGTTTGACTGGTTGGTTGTTGGTTGGGTGGTTTTTTTTTGGTGCTTTGGTGGGTTTTTCCCCCCTCTACTCGGAGTGTTAAAAGCAAACGAAAACAAACAAACCAAAACCATGTCTGGCTTTTAAACTGGTGTGTGCTTTATTCCCGAAACTGGTGCTTCTTGTCGGCGTAGTGCCGATCTCGCCTAAAAAACAAACAGCCGAGCAAGGGGAGGAGAGGGAAAGTCAAACAGCGGAAAATAACTCGGGAGTTTTCGACCCAACTCACAAGCCCCTGTGACTCCATCCTTTAGAAACAACGTGCTGCTTGTGCCCTAATTCAAAGCCCTTAAACGGAAAAGGACAATCTGGGAAAGTTAATCATAAACTATTCGGTAATAATGTCCCCATAGGCAACCACTAACCTGCCTTGTAAATGTCTGGGCTGCTGATTTTGATCTCCCTCCTAACCACGTAAATAGAGGAAACAAGAACCAGGGAGGAGAATGGAGGATAGAGAACTGGGAAAGATCAGAATCAGGCCCGCGGGGGGGTGTCTTCTATTAGCTGCTTGAAAACGGGAATTGGGGCTCATTTCCCCAAAGATTTTTAAGGAGGAAGGGTCTTTAGAGAGGAAGGAGAAGGGAGAGGAGGTTGGAGTGGGAAAAAGGCGGGGGGGGGGGGTGTGGTGTCGGGGTGTCCTGCCTGTCCCACAGCTGCCTCGGCAGCGGTTTGTCTCTCTTCCCTCTCTTTCCTTTTTCCCTATTTTATTTTTCCTTCCAAATTAGAAAGATAAGAGCGACCTTACCTGCAGAAGCAGCTGTGTGGGGATGGCTAAAGCCAAAACTCTCCTCCACGCAGGAATTGCCTGGTTTGCGACATTTTGCTGCACATTTCCGCGCTTCCAGGCAACGAGCAACTGCGCTTAACGCAACAAATTCCACCACCACCACCCCCCCCCCTCCATCTCCTAAGTTACTCTCCTGCCAGAGTCCAGCCTGTCTGATACTACCCCGACCCGGGATGAGTTTTAATTACGGCTAAAAGTGTGGTAAAAAGAGCTTATTGTTGGGAAATACAATCCCACCCCCCCACCCCCCCACCCCCCTATTTTACTGGGGTTTCATGGAAACAATTCAATCTCAACTTCATCCCCGTACCTGTGCTGCTCTTTTCCCACCCTCTTCCCTTGCCTTGAGTGGGAGCGACAGATTTCTCACCACCACGGGTTGTTATTTCCCTTCCTCCCAGACTAACGCAATTTGGACACTTACTTATTTTGGGGAGGTGGGAAAGGAGGGGGGTCCAGTTATATCGTGGTGCCCCCAAAATAGAGCTGGGAAGAGCCCACAGCAGCTCCCGGGGTGTAAAACCCTTGGCAGAGAGGCAGGCGCCCAAGTTATTCCATGGACGTTGAATATTATTTCAAGGAGAGATGCAAAGGAGGAGGGGAGGGAAGGAGTCCAGTAGCCAGAATGTGGGTCCCTGAACAACAATCCAACTTTATTTAACTTTCTCTCTTTCCAGTTTCCCTTTTCAAATGCACAGACGCTTTTATTTTACAGGGGACCTAAATGCTTTATTAACTGCTGAGATTATAAACCTCGTTTGAAATCGGGGCGGGTTTTTTTATTATTATTTTCTTTCTTTTTTTTTTTTTTTTTAGCCAGAGTATGCTTTCGGTCCTTGGAAAATTGCCCACATGTGTAACTTGTTTTTGCTTCTCTTCAGACAAGGAATTCTACCCCCCCACACACACCGCCTCCCTGCTCACCCCCCAGCGCCTTCCTCCTCCCTCCCTCCTCACCACTTACGGATTTTTAACAGACGGCAGCATTCAAACTGAGCTAGCACAGGAAATGGCAAAGGTAGATCCTTGAGCTTTAAGGCTACAGAAACTTAATTCACTTTTTCTTTTCCCCTCTCCCCACCCCCACCTCCCCCCCTCCCCCTTTTTTTTTTGGAGGGGGGTGTGTGTAGAAGTTTTATTCTCCAGGAGGGATTTTATTTTCTTATTGCCTTTTCGTGTTGTTGTTTTTTTTTTAATGGAAAGATTTGCGACTGAAGTTCCTTTCATAACCTCTTAGACCTGCCTAAATGTCTCCTTCAGGAATGATGGGTGCTTTAGGGTGAGGTTTTATTCCTGGTTTTGTGACTCTTAAAGCAAACAAACAAACAAACCCCAAACCAACCAACAACCAAACGAAAGTTATTCCCTTCTTGTTGTGTTATTATCGCTATTATTGTTATCATTAGCATAATTTCGGGATGGTTTATACCGCCTAAAATAAACTCTCTCAGCCCTTTGAAGGTTGGATTATCTCAGAATCTGGTCTCCAGACTCTCCATAGCCATGAAGTTCACTCTCAGCTTTTATCCTCTCTTAGCTTATCCTTATCGCCTCCCAAAGCTAAATCTAAGAAGCAAAAACGCCCAAAGCAACGCAAGCTAGACCCCGGGTTGGGGCTGTGTCGGCCTCTGGATATAAAAATCTCCGTGACCCCCACCCAAAACACCCATCCTACCCTGTCCGGGGGAAAGCCCCACATCCCCAGGACTCCTCCACCTTCTCAGTTCAGTAATAAAGGGGCAAAATCAACTGGAAGAAGGTGCCAGTTCTAATAAATAGTAACAACCGCCTTTTAAAAGTGGTTAAATGTGCTTGCGGTATGAAATGGATCATCCTCATATTTTTTCCCCCCCCCATTTCTGATCCCAGAACTTATACGTCAATAAAAAGTGGTGGTTGCAGGGACTTGCTATCTGTATTTTCTGAAAAGATTAGATATTTGGTTGTTTTCAGCTGAGAAATGCCAACGCCAAGAGCTGCTCGCTGAGGATGGATTTTGGCAGTTGTGCATTTCAAAGCACTGTTTGGAAATGATTCCTTCGCCCCACAAACAATAAAGATTATTTATAAACAGTATCTGGGTTCAGAAGCCTCTGGCTTTCCATTACAAGCTGACAGTCCTCCCAATTTTTTTCCCTCACTCCCACTTTTCCCCTCAGAGCCAAATCCACTTGGCGCTGATTCTGAAAGCAGGAAAAAGTTTCCACTTTGGACTTACTTTTATTTTCTTACTTTTCTCCCCCCTCCCTCCCCTCCCTTTTTTTTTTGGGTAATAACTATTTCCAGTTCCACTTCCCTTTAGCAGCTCACAACAATCCCATATCTAACATTAATCTAGTTTGCAAACCGAGCAAAAAAATCACACATCCTGCCTCCCTTCTCCCAAAGATTCAAGCTGTTAGACTTCAAGGCTCTGCTCCGAGGTCACTTTCTCCTTGACTTTTCCTTCTCCGAGATTTTTAGTTATTTATTTATTTCCCCCCCTAACAGACGAGCTTTTCATGCGTTTTCTGATGGGTTCTATTTAGGGCTTAAAAATCTTAACGCCTCAATAGTGTCACCCGGAGCGGGCAGCCCTCCTCGATGTGCTCTCCCCAGGCAGGCAGACCCGGGGTGAAGCTGTCGTTTGCCTTAAGCCTCTCTCAGACAAAACCAACAAAAAAAAAAAGATACAAGGAGATGAGCTATGGGGGATATGGATTAAAAAATAAACTACTGAACAAGCGGAAACCTCCAGAGGAGCAAAAACAAATGGGTTTTGCAGATCTACTTGTGAGGTTTCCATTCACTGGGGACCTGGAAAGCTTCGCTTTCTACCTTCCAGCCACACTCCAAAGAGTCTTTCTTGGTTAAAATTTATATACTACAGAAAATTATATACTCAGATGCTGACATAGTTCATCATTATTTATAGGAGGCGCACCAGGATTATTTTTTTTTCCCCAAGAATATATTTATTGCAGGTAAGACACGGCCAATCTATCTGGCGAGCAGAGAACAGGTGTTTTGCTTCAATTAACGTTCAATAATTTCATCTCGACTTACTCAACACCCTGTTACCAGCACGGCTGTTTATCCATCAGTTGTATAAACACATTTCCATCCTCCGAGCGAGTTTCAGCTCCCCGACACTCTTAAATCAGCCCTTTCCCTTATCCCGAGCCCTCCTAACGTTTGCAGAGTCCCTCCGAGTCTCTTGTGAAACAGGCTGATTTCCCAAAATCATTTCTGAAAGGCAGTAAAGCCTTGAAATATGACAACGTGAGCAACCAGCTCCTATTTCACCTCTGATGACACAGGGTCTGTTCATTTCAAAACCTCCTCGGCTCTGAAGAAAGTTAAAAGGAGGAGAGAGGAGGGAAGCGGGGAAAGAAGAAAATAAAACAAAGGATAAAGGGAGATAGAAATGTGAAAAGTTGGGGAAAACCAGGAATTTTCCCTCCTCGTTTCACACCAGCCCCGTTCACCGGGGATGCGCTGGAGAGAGGAGCGATCCTGCTCCACGCTGCTCCGTTGGCAGGGGGATTTCTACACCTTCACCAGTTTAAACGCGAAAGGGGTGAAGTGGAGTTACTTTGGATTAACCCCCCCGTCCCGGAAAGGAGAGGAGAGTTGACAGAACGGTGGGGAGTACTCACCTGGTGACATTTACCCTCGGCTGGCTTAGCCCAGAGGCTGGAGAGGGCTCCCAAACCATCTCCTCAAACCTCACCTTGGCTGGAGCTTGCAGACTGCATCTGATCCTCCAAGCCAGGGAAGGGGTTGAGCCGTTTTGGGGGGTTTTTGCTACCCTGATGGCTGCAAAAATGAAAAGTAAATCTGACCTCGGGCGTTAAACTCTGGCTTTCCATGCCCATCACCCTGACCTGCTCGAGTGTTTTATTTTTAAATTAAACCGGACAGCTTCCTAATTTCGCCTCATTTAAGAGGAGCTCTGGTGCTGGACATGAGGAAGAGTGTCCCTCTTACAGGCTGCGAGTCGGATGCTGATGGAAAACCACCTTTTAGGAGAACAAGAGTTAATCTGAGGCTTTGGCTCAAGGTTTGGAAGCGCCTTCATAATCTTCTAGCATCAGTAAACCACCTCTGATAGCTATTTCCCACATCCGTTTCGTGTAGACAGGGACATATGGACACACAAACCCCCTCCCGCAGCCAGGGAGAAGGCAGAATATAGTCTTCCTTCATTTCAAGCAGTTATTAGCACCCCTCAATGTTATTATTAGCCTCTTATTATTGCCTTCCATCCCTGTATACTTCAGGAAGGAATCACGATGATTTATCATTCCTAGAAATCTCTTTGCCCTTCACTTTAAATATCCTTCAGTGTTGGGGTGAGAAGGGAGAAGAAGGGCAGAGGGGTAATAGATTAAAAGAGGCAAATTGATCCAGACTGTTACAGCTGAAGTCCAGAGAAACATTTTTGCCGTCATCACCGAGAGCACCTTTCCCTTAAGCAGCATTTACGACACCGTCGAACCCTTTTTGCAATAAACGGATTTATCATCACCAGAACTTGGGCAAACCGACCCCGCTTCTCCCCCCCATCCTTTGGGTTGGAAGCCGCGATGATTTCTCCCCGCACTCCTCAACCCTCCTCCCCCCCCCCATTTCGTGTCAATCATTCGCATCGGTGGAAGGAAAACCACCCGAAATCGTCGGGTTTGGGAAAACAGACGGAAAATGGAAGCGGGGAAGGGGTGATGGGGGGGGGTGGTGGTGTTGTTTGACACGCACCGTGGGCACATACATGTGAGGTGCGAGCCAGGGGGGGGACACGGCTGAAAACGCGAGGGATTCCTCTCTCTTTTTTTTTTTTTCCCCTTACCCCCCCCCCCCTTTCTTTTCCACAGGCAATAAATTCAAGGCTATAAAAATCAAAGAAAGCTAATGTAAGTTTTATTAAACTATTTAACCATCACAAGTCGAAGGCATTCGGTAACAAAGCCGGATCAGTGCCTCGCTCTCTTTTACTGGCCTTGTAAAGTTAAATGAAGGCTTCTGATTTCAGCAATGTGGGAAAAGAATTTTAACCCAAGCAAAAGAGACCCTGAGATTATCGCTCCCCCCCCCCCCGCCCCATCCCTCTCCTCCTTCTAAACACAACAACATGTGCTCATGTGCAGAGATATTTTAAAGATATTTTTATATATATGCAACATATATAGCATATATATATATATCATTTATACAGCATTGAGTCTGAGGAAGAATTTGGATGCAGGGAGGCGGTTTGCTGGGCAAAGTTGGGGTGCCACGTCCATGGCATTACCAAACCCGTCATTTTCTTATGTTAACAACCCATTTTTTCCCATCCCGGCTGGTTAATTATTTATCACACCCTCCCCACCGTGCTTGTTACCTAGATTCGCCTTTTTTCCCCCCTAAAAAAAAACCCCCACACCCAGGCATGTACGTGTGTGTTTACCCATATGTCTGCACGCACACATATGTATGGATATGAAATCTCAGTGGAGGGGGGGGTGTGGGGTGCGCGTGGGGGTGTCGGTTTGTACTTATTCTCCGGGTGGTTTTTTTTTGTTACTATTGTACTCTAGAGCCCGAGTGGCAAAGAATAGCTTTTATCTCTCTACCCCCATGACGGTTATTAAAGGCAAAGCGAGCACATCAGCATCTTTACACCCAACAACAAGAAAAAAAAAAAAAAGAGATAAAGAAAGAAAGAAAGAATGAAAGAAAAGAAAAATTAATCCACCCCCTCCCCTCTTTTCCTGACCCCCCCCCCCTCCCCCCCCGCCCCCTCACAATTCCTTAATATTTCGGGAGCAAACCTAGGAAGGGATATTAAGGCTCGGTTCTACCCTTTTGGTGTGGCGTTTATTCTTTCCTTTCCTTTTCTTCCCCCCCCCCCCCTTTCTTTTTTTCCCCCCCTCCCCCAGGCCTTCCCCCCCCCCCCCCCCCCGAAACTCCTGACGTTTTGCAACATTGCATAAACATAAAACAATCCATCCTTGATATGGAATGCAAAGGGCGGATGACAGCGCAGCGCAGCCCCCTCGGCTTCGATTGATTTACGCCGAGACTGACGCTTTATCAGGCACACGAAAAAAGTTTGACCAATCATTTTGCTGGGAGCTCACAACACAGCAGCCCAACTGTACTTTGTTGGCTGGGAAGTTGGAGAAAGGGGGTAGAGTACAAATCTAGATCTGTCCTATATATATATATATATATATTTATATTTTATTGGGATTTTTTTTTATGCTGCTGCTTCTTTTTTTATTTCTTTCTCTTTTTTTTTTTTTTTGTTCCTTTCTTCTTTTTTTTTTCCTCTCTTTTTTTTTTTTTTTCCCTTCATTGAACCGTGCTTTGTATGATGTCTGAGAATGTCCATTTCTGGGACTCTTAGCAATTATTATGTCGACTCTATTATAAGTCACGAAAGTGAAGATTCGCCTTCAGCTAAATTTTCATCTGGGCAATATACGAGTTCCAGGCAAGCTGGGCACAATGAGCATCTAGAATTCCCCTCCTGTAGTTTTCAACCAAAACCTCCAGTTTTCAGCGCTTCCTGGACTCCTTTGAATCCACATTCTTCTGGTACCCTTCCTGCCGTCTACCATCCATATATTCAACATCAAAGCGTCCCATCTGATAGCAGGTATCTCCGGAGCTGGCTGGATCCAGTACCCAGAGCAGAGAACCTCCCTGGGCAGGGATCTGTTAAGGCAGAACCGCTGCTGGGCCGACCCGGGGATGTCCATAAACAGGGAACACAGGAGTACAATTTAGAAACTTCTGCTGGAAGGGAAGGGATCGTTTCCAATCAAAGGCCCAGCTTCGAGGACAATAAAGTTTGTGAAGGAAGCGAAGACAAAGACAGGACAGATCAAAGTAAGTTATAAAAGTGAGGAAGTAAACAGTATAAAAGCTGGAGGAGGTGCAATAAAAGGGGACAATGCTGCGTAAAGTTTAAAATCAGGGCTTAAAGAAAAGTCTCAGCTTGCTGATGCCAACCTAAGGGGAGAGGTGGGGAGGGGAGGAGGAGGAGGAGGAAGGGGAGGGGGGGTGGCGGCATTGTTTCTGCCGGTAAATAAAAATAAAAATAAAAATGAGCGCTGCCTCTGAGCTTAAAGAGAGTCCAGAGCGGACAAAAGCTGGAGAGGCATCCTCTTTGCTACAGAGTCGCTGGCTCCGGCAGCAGAGACCAGTTTAGTAAGCGGGAGTAAATCTGCGCGGGTGCGGGCGGTGGGGAAAGGAAGGGAAAGGACGGGGAGGGGGGAGGCAGGGAATGTCGGGGCGAAAGGTGGGGGAAAGAGGAGCGGAGGTGGAGGGAGAAGAAGGGGCGGGGGGGGGGGGGGCCGAAAGAGGAGAAATTAAGGAGGAAAAGTTCATGTGGGGGAAAGTAAAGAGCAGCGGGGGCTTTGCCGTGCCCGGGGTCCCCGGTAGCCGCGGGGGCAGGCTCGGTGTGTCGTCGTGTCCCCCCCCTCCCCGCGCTCTATTCCCGGCTCCGGCTCGTGGTGGTGATGTTTGTGTTTATTCCTCGTGTTTGGGTGTTAAAATGTGTTTTTGCGACTGCTTATGAAATGCAACGGTTCAGGGGATGAATATTTCAAAGCCACGCTTCTTCCTAGTTAAAAAACCCAACAAAACAAAACAAGGAGGGAGGGAGAGGGGGGGAGGAGGGTGTTGCTTCCAACTTAATTAGCTTTTATTTGTAATGTAGCCAGAATGGGGAAACAGTTAAACTTCAGCATGGGCTTTATCGGCGAGCTGGCTTGTCTTTTTTTTTTTTTTTTTCTTCCCTCCCCCTTAAATATAGGTTAAAAAATAATCATCCGCTTAGAAAATATTTATTAACGCTATCCACACTGCTCTTAATAAGGCAATTATTAATAATAATGGTTATAACGGTGAGAATAGCGAGAATAATGAGAATGTAGTGGAGTTGGAATAAGAAACAAACAAAAAAAACCAACCACAAAACCCAGTGCTTTCACCTCGTACCGATCCGGCTGGTACCTGGTGAGCATCTGAAAGGTAAAAGCAGAGCTCGAGCAGGAGTCAAAACTTGGCTTCAACCACCCCACCACGGTCAAGATTTTGCAGTGAAACCCCCAAGTTTTAGAAACTGCCAGCGGAGCAGCCCCTTGCCGAGGGTAGAACTATGCAGGACTCCCTGACAGAGTCATTCTTTTTCCCCTTGAATTGACTTCTATTTTTTAACAGCACCCCCACACACACCCCTCAGCCAGCCACCCCTTCCCCTACCCCCCCTACCCCCAGCAGCAGCAAGCGATTGCCACCCTCGGATTAAAAAAACACTGCGTATTCTTGCTCCTCATCATTTCCTCCTCTCCTTGTGCAGGATGTTATGGTGACATTTCTTGTTTTCCTTATCCTTTAACTTGCACACGCAGAGGAGACAAAAAGAAAAGTCCTCGCTCTATTGTACTGGGCAGAGATCCAGAACAAACTGCGACCGTGAGGTGAATGATTGGAGAGAGTGAGATATCCAGGTTCTCTGCTCAGCGTCCCTGAAATTGAGGATATCTCTATGCGTGTTAAAAATAATAAGTATAATTAACAAAATTCTTGCCCGAGAAAATGTTATTAAGTTCTGAAGTGCAGGGACCCGCGCAAAGAGGATGCTGTGTGGTTTCTATGCCGTGTGGTTACGAGGAGTATTTTCTTTTAAAGAATAGTTTAATTTGGGTTGAAGTTTGAGAGGATGCCAGGGGTTGGAAGACGGAGCCGCTTTGCCGTTAAGTCCTCCCACCAATTTCCCTGACTTTATCCTTCTGCCTTTTTCGTCTGTGGGGTTTTGTTGTTGGGGTTTTTGAGTGGTTTGGGGTTTGTGCTTGGTTTTTGGGTCCCCCACCCCCACCCCCTTCGCCCAAGTATTTCTTAATAATGAATCCCCGCCCTGTGCATGGCACTGGGATCCGCTCGTTTATTTGTTGGATTTTAAGGAAAACATGTGCCAGAATCTCTTCCCATTCGCTTCTCTGCTCGGGGATTGGTGCAGAGTGAATAGATGAAAGCGTTTTAAAAACAGCTTCTATTTAAACGAGCCCAAATACGACCAAAAATTAACTTCCCCCCTTTTCCCCCCCAAAAAAAAATAAGGAAGGAAAAAAAAATCCACTGTGGAGCAAACCCCTCCACTGCCATTAAAAGGCTGGGCTGCAGGATTAACAGTATCAATTATTAACAGCTTTTTCTTCCTCTTTAATATTTAATTCTGCATATTAGATCAAGTCAATTACGTTTGAGGAAATAGCCGTGCAAATTTGGGAGAGGGCAGGACTTAGGAGGGGAAGATTAAGCGGATGATTCCTCTTCAAAATCTTCCATATATCTCATTTTGTGGAGAGGGGAAACGTTCTGAGGGGGGAGGGGGCCAGGGACGTGTGTGTGTGTGTGTGTGTATATCTATATGTAGAAATATAGATATATTTATAACGGTCCATTTAATTGGTGTAAAGGTTTATGGCTTCGGTCATAATTTCAGAGGAAGCAGAGGAAATAAAATAGAAATACGTGGTCAGTCCAGAGCCTTTCTTTTTCACTCCTTCCCCCCCTCCTCTCAGCTCCCACACGCTCAGACAATATTTGCATGTGATTAGTAAATGCTTCATTATTTACCCTAAACCCACTTCACCTTTGGGTGCGACCTTCACCACTCCGGTGTCTGGTGGGGGTGGTTTCTGCTCCTAAAATGTCTCTTTCTCCCCTCCACCCCCTCCTCAATCCCCCCTCGAACAGACATAATTCCTGAAATATCCCTTTGCCAAAAGATTCCCACGTAACTTCTCCCCCACGCGAGGGTTATGGGCAGCCTGTTATTTATTTTTTCGGCTGCATTTGCAGCCCTGCAAATGTCCATGTCTCCGGCTAACACTGTCCAGATCCCCCCCAACAACAGGGTCCAGCCAATCCTCAGAGGATGTTTATTGTATCGAGAGCGTTTTCATGCCACACAGCAACCAAAAGAAAGAGGGGGGCGAAAAGCGAGCAGGATTTATGAAAGGTTCCTCCAGACCTCCTCTCCTTGCTCTTTCCCTGCGAGATGGGTTGAGGGGAGTAAATCTGGAGCCACGTGGGAAAACAAGCCTGGGAAGGAAGGGAGGGGGGGGAAAAAAGGAAAAGGCGAAGAAATATCTCATTTTTGAGTTAGTTTCTTTGTATATATGGTGCGTAACGTGCAGATGGGCGGTATGCAAAGCTAGGAGCGCTTGTGGGTGTTTACCTGGCCTGGATGGAGCTCCCGAGCTGCAGAAAGAGTTGGGGGAGGTCTGCCAGTGGCGTGTGTGCACCCACACATACATGTGCCCAGACACGGGGGAGCACAGCAACGTGTGTGTGCACAGACACGGGAGCCCACAGACACGTGTGAGCACAGCAACGTGTGTGTGCACAGACACGGGTGCCCACAGACGCGGGGGAGCACAGAAACGTGTGCCCACAGGCGTGGGTGTGCGTGGGAACACGTGTGCGCACAGACGCGGGTGTGCGCCTGACCATGAGCGTGCCCACAGACACGTGTGAGCGTGGAAACATGCGTGTGCATTCGAGCATGCGTGTCCACAGGCACGGGGGTGCACAGGAACGTGCGTGGGCACGGACAAGGGTGCCCACAGGCACGGCTGAGGATAAAACCGTGTGTGCGTGAACACCCACGTGCGCGAGCGTGTGTGTGTGCGCAGACAAGCATGTGCAGGAGCTTGAGTGTGCACAGGCACGGGTGTGCAAACGTGTGCGTGCCCAGGCACGCAGCCAGGGCACGCACGAACACACAGCCTGTGCCTACAGACCCTCACAGCCCAGCAGGACCCAGCTCCCCCCAGCACACCCTCTGGAGGTGATGGGGGGGGGGGGGGGGGGAGGAGAAGGGGGATTGTGCGGCGGGATCTGGGGAGCAGTCCCCTCCCCAGTCTACACTGTGTGATCCTTCGGGACTTTCACACGGCCTCTGCTGCTCATTTCTCTGGCAGGGAGCGTTTTGTTGTGTTTGGTTTGGTCTTGGGTGGTGTGGCTGTTTTTTTTCCACGCGGGGGCTCATATGCGTGTGTATAATTTTAATATTTGAGGGCATGATTAAAACCTTCTGAGAAGAAACACTCCAAGCTGCAATCCTATTGATCTTGGTGCTTTTCTTTCCAGCCAACCCAGCTGCCAGCTGGCTTCACGCCCGTTCCTCCAGGAAAAAACGATGCCCTTACACCAAATACCAGACCCTGGAACTAGAGAAGGAGTTTTTATTCAATATGTACCTGACGAGGGACCGTAGACACGAAGTGGCCAGACTCCTCAACCTGAGTGAGAGACAAGTCAAAATCTGGTTTCAGAACCGAAGGATGAAAATGAAGAAAATGAACAAGGAACAGGGCAAAGAATGAAAAACAAACAAACAAACAAACAAACAAAAAAAGGCAGAAAAAGCAGCAGCATCCCGCTCCCCCAAACCCCTTCCCTCCTTTCTTTCCCCCTTCTACAAGGTCCCAGCCTTCGCGGCCGCACGCCCCCACGTTAGAGCTGCCACATCCCCTAAACACAAGGGGGGAAACAAAAAAAAACCCCAACCCTCCCTGTTTCCCATCTCCACCTTTTGCAAGGGAGATGTTGCTTAGTATTATCTGTTTAATAATCCTCCTAGTGTTGCCACACGGGAGGCAACTTAGCCAAAACTGCAGCTCCTTTTTGGGGACACATGCTGGGTTTTGTTTCTCTTATTTCCTTTTTTTTTATTCCCTCCCCCCCCTTTTTTGGGGCTTTTTTTCCCCCCTTTTCTTCTCCCTACAGCGTAACCCAGGCTCCTGTCCGAGCAGCAGCTTTCCCTGCTTGCCTTTTCTCCACGGAAAGCAAGACGGCAAACAAAAGTAGCCACACACAACAAAAAAAAATCCCCGAACCAATCCTGTCCCAATCCCCCTGCCTTCCCAAACTTCTCTGTCTTTCTTTACCCACGTAAGGACAATGACTCTCTACCACACTCAACAACACCCCGGCGCACTCGCACCCCTTCAAATCCCTCTCACCTACTTAAACGCACCCTCAACCTCCCTCCAACTCCCTCAAACACCCCCTCGAACCCTTCAACCCCCCTCGAACCCACTCAGAAGCCCTCTCACACACCCCCTCAAATACCCTCCACCACCCTCTCTGGCACACTCAGACATGCTCACAAACTCAAGCACCCCCTCAAATACCCTCCACCACCCTCTCTGGCACACTCAGACACACTCACACCCCCTTAAGCAGCGCACACCCACACGTCGAGGTGCCCAAGGAAGCAGACGGTTTAATTAAAACTCCTGCAAGACAGACACATTCGTAAGACTTGCGTTTAATTGCACCCAACAAATCATTTTCTATTCGCCAACTTTCTACCCGGGTAGTCGATTCGTGACAGCCCAACTTCCAACTGTGCTGGGTTCTCTCTTTTTTGGTTGTTGTTTGTTTCATTTTTATTTTCTCTCTTGTTCTTTTCTCTCTTTTTTTTTTTGGTCTTTTCTCTTTCCCCTTTTCCTTTTCTTTGCTTTTCCTTTCCTCTCCCACCCCCACCCCCCTTCCCCCCCCTCCCCAGCTCCGATTTTCCTTTTCATTCAGTTCTTCCTTTCTAAATACTTTTTAATTAATATTATTAATATGCAGGATTTTTTTTTTCTGGTGAGTTTGAATCTGGCCACAGCAGAGATGTGACTTTGACCTGAAAGTTTAGTAAATATCTTTTACAGGCAAAAAAGCCCCCAAACAAACCCTCCTCATCTGGTAGTTTTATACTGGGTCACTTAGAAAAAGAGAAAAGACGGGGAGGGAGGCGAGAGAGAGTGTGTGTGTGGGGGGCACTCTCGGAGCCGCATTGTAAATTATTGAGGAGAAAAAGGGGCGGAAGAACCCCTGCCAACTTATTCCTAACTTTTAGAGGAGAGGAAGAATGGGGTTTTCTAGTTAAAAAACTACCTTAGTAGAGCTATAAGGGAGGGGGAAAGGTTGTGTTCTTAGTGCTAGCATATTTATAATTTATTGTGAATTGACTTTTTGTTTTGTTGTTGGTTTTGTTTTGTTGTTTTGTTTCCTAAAGCAGAAGGCTGTTGCAGAGATAAAGAGCCCACCCCAGCCTTTGGGTGTATTCCTTTCCCCCCCCCCCCCTCTCCTTTCCTGTTCGCTGAGATGCTTTTAATACTTGAATGTCGGGGTGGGGGGTGGGGGGGTTGTGTTGGGATGGGGTTGTTTTGTGTTGGCTTGAGGTTTTGGGTTGTTTTTCTTCGGTCGCTGGCATGTTTCTTTCCCATTGCCACCCACTTTTCGCCGGGGCCCAGTGCCACGCCGGGAAAGGAGCCGCTTCATCCCGCCGGTGGTACCGGCGATAGGGATGCGGCGGCTTCGCGCTGCTTCTCCTCATCCTCATCCTCAACCCGAAGAACCAGTTAGAGTATCAAATATAGACCTCGCTGGGCTCATGCCATGTCGGCCGGAGCTGATTTCTCCTCTGACAGACCCGATGGAGATTTTTCCATCCCGCCCGGGCGGGACTTGGTTTCCCTTTATCTCTGTAAGACTTAACTTTGTTTTGGGAAAGGAGCTGGGGCTTGGGAGGGTGGGTGGGGTGTTGGGGCTTGGGGGGGTTGGGGGGTAGAATGGAGTGTAGAGGGTGAGGGGGGGAAGGTTTTTTTCGGGGGGGGGGGATTAGTACCAGTTGATTATATGGTGGGTATTGTAAACTGTGTTTGTGGTTGTGTTTCTGTGACTGTTGAAGCTCGTTTTCTGTTTCTACTGTGGCTTTTTAAGTCTGCGAAGAGTCCTGCAGTGGATAGTGGATGGAAAATACCGAAATAAAACCTCTCTCTTTTTATTATAATTATTTTAACATTTTTTATGTTAAAGAGTGGAAATTTCTACATTTAGCTGCCAGGAAGTTTTACAGGAACAAGGCAAGTGCAAGGTGGCTTGCTCGAATAGGGAGGAGGGGTGGGGAGTGTGAAAAAATAGAGAAAGGACATTTATTTCTGCTGTGTATCAAAGCAAACGGCTGCAAATCGGAGCTCAGAAGATCTCGTGTAATCCTTAGCGTCAGGTTTCCTGAGGCCACTTTTATCTGCTGAACAGAGATTGCTCTGGGAAGAGGCGATAGGCAGATTGGCGTTTTTGGAAAGTGTTCCTGCCTTTCTCTTCACCCCCCCCTACCCTCCCCTTCTTCATGATCCAGAGATAAGAATCAAGTAGCTGCGCCTCGGTGCACTGAAATTTCCACCACTTTCAAGGGAGTTGGGGGGGGGGGGGAACTGAAAAAAAATCTTCCACTCGACAAGAAACCAGACCTTAAGTGTTTAAGACCATTCCTCGGAAAGTTTGGGGCCGTGTTTTAGTTTGTTTTGTGTTTTAATGCCCAGACTTTCTCATGTAAAACTTTCCACCATGAAGTAGCTCCTTGGGGGCTTCCAAATTTAACTGTTCTGTTGCCAGAGGGAGTGAAATGGAACCAAACTTTGCTCTGCATCGGTCTCCCTCCCCCCCCCAAAAAAAACCCACCCCATCCTCCTTCCTCAAAACTCAAGTGAAGAAAAACAGTTTCAGAGACATTTTGAGCTGAGGAAAAGAACCACAAAAAAATAAAGAAGAAGAAAAAGTTGGTGGCAGCAGAATGATTTCTGTAAACCCAGATTCCTTTTAAAGCGATGCTTAGCGGGGTCGAGAGAGAGGAGTTAGTTGTGTTTGAGCTGAGCAGCCAAATATTTCAGCTTGCTTTGGTTCTTCTCAAGGATGGACGCATTTCAAACCTGCTTCGGGCTGAATCGGTGCGTTCCTCATCCCTCCAGCTGAGCGCGGACTTGCCTAAACTCTCATTATTACGTTGTGTTGTTTTCTTTGTTTGTTTGATTTCCTTATCCGGGACTTAATTGATGTTCGCAACCCATAAGCCACTCGGATTTAGAAACGTGGGTTTATATATATATATATATATAAAGATATATATATATATAATATTTTTTGGGGGGTAGGGGGGTTGTTTTCACTTTCCTTAGAGTTGTAGTAAAGAGCCGGGTATTTTTAAGACGACGATATCAGCTTCTTTTTAAATAGAATTGAAAACGTTAGTTCATTTTGTTAGGAAATAAGGTTACTTAAAAAAAAAAAAAAAAAAAAGGGACAAAAAAGTGGGGAAAAAAAAAAAAAAAGGAAAAGAGGAGAAAAAAACCAAAACAAACACAACTGTGAAACCCCTGTTTTCTGTAGCATCAGCCCGGATGTATTTTCCAGAGATGTTTAATGCTCCAGAATAAAAATCGATTTTAGAACAACGGCACAGATATGTCATTGTGTTATACTGCTTCGTCTTAAAACGTCAGAAATAGGTGTTCGGTTGGTTTTTTTTTTCCTGGGGTTTTCCCGCGTCTTTAGTGGCTCGTTAAGGGTATTAAAAGGATCTTTTTGAGCGTGTTGTCTGTACCAAGTCTTGGTACAGTAAGTGCTTCCTTGGTCCCACCGAGCCTGCTACATTTAAATACATTTATATTTAAACCGGAGATATTAAATCCCTGGTTACCCTCCCCGATGTTTTCTTGTTTATTCATTTATGTTTGGGGGTTTTTTGCTTGCTCGTTTATTTGTTTGGGTTTTGCTGTTGGGGTTGTTTTGGGTTGTGGGGTTGGGTTTTTTTTTTGCGGGGGGAGGTTTTAATCTTTGCATCATCCCTCACCAGCTTTCAGGGGACCAGAAGCTGAGGCACGGAGCGAACCAGCTTCGTTTCGGACTTTTATGAGTTGGTTGTTTTTTCCTTTAGTCTCCTACCGTCCAAGAAAAACTTTACTAAGGGGGGAAAAAAAAAAAAAGAGAGAAATAATTAGAAACTCAAAACAAACAGTGGGAAACCCCACCCCGCTTCCCCTCCTTGGCATCACCTCGGCTTTGACACGCGGTTCCTTTTTCCAAGGGCTCCATCAGAAGTTCCTCGAATTCCGTCCTTAAATTCGTTTTGACGTTGCATTGCTCAATGAAGAAACAGAAGAGCTGGGGGAAGCGTTTCTATCTCTGTATTTCAAACAAACAAACAAACAAACAAGCAAGCCCCCAAGACCTGCTCAGCCCTGCGGGAAGCAGGTAGAGAGAAATATAAACAGGAATTTGTTTTCCACTAATTTTTAACATCGGGGCAATATTTCACCACTTAAAACAAAAACAAAAAAGAAAGGGGGGGGGGGGGGGGGAAGAAAAAGAAAGAATTCCTTTCTTTGGGGCAGCTCTGAAAAGAAAACAAAAGAAGAAGAGAGATATTTGGAGCTTACTGAGAGGAAGAGAGAGAAAGGGAAGTAACTTGTCATAAAATACAACAAAAAAAAAAAAAAAGAGGGGGAAAAAAAAAGGGAAAATTCAGTGCAGTGTGCTGCAATAAAAGAATATGACCGCTATAAAACTTTATAGGGTATAAATTTCTGAAGGTTAAGGAACTAAACGGCTGTAAAGCAAACAGTGCAAGAAAACTTTCAGGAACTCCTAAATTACTCCAACGACTTGGGAATGTGGGGAAACCCAACGTGTAAATGTTCTTCTTTCTGCCTCAGTCATAGAAAGAGTTTCCCCTCTATCGCTTTCTTTATATATATATATATATTTTTTTTTTTAACTAAGGGAGGGAGTGGGGTAGTTAAAATATAAGGAAAAGAGGTAGAGAAAAGGTGGGGAGGGACTTTTGCTAATTTATTCTTCTCTTGCAGATGCCGTGAAAATCCAGCGCGCTGGATGATTCCCTTTGTTCTTTTTTCTTCTTCTTCTTTCTCGCCTCCCCCCCCCGGCCCCCCCTGCTCTTTAAAGCAATTCCAGGCTGCCAGAACGCTGAGCCATGCACGCAACAACAACAACAACACACACACACACACAGAGGGGCAAATCGTCCCCCCCCACTTCTCCTCCCCCCTACCCCCCTTCTCTACACACTCGAAGTTCTGGCGAGACGTCTGGGCTTGGGAAGCTCTTTATCGGTTTACAGCCCTGGCCTTCCCCCTCCAGAGCAAGAATGACCAATTGTTTAGTCTCGGAATTTGAAACAATAGCGGTTTTCAAAAGCAAACCCATTCCCCCCACCCCCCTTTTTTTTTATTGCCGGGTAAAGTGACTCGGATGATGCAGCTCCCTGCGCTTAAAAACTTCAGCGCTGCAGGATGAAGGAGACCAACCCCCCAAATTCCTCTTTTTTCTCCCTCTTTCACTCCCATCGCTTTTAATTGCTTTTATTTTCCTAGTCCAAACGGGACAAGCACACGCGCACTAATATTTTGTTGCGCTCCCCCTTTCCTATCTTCCCGCGCCCCCGCGGAGGAAGCTGCAGAGCCGTGTCGCGCCGCGAGGTGGCGCCCTTGCTCCACGTTAGACGCGTGTCTTCCGCGGGGCACCGCGTAACACCTTGATGTCATCAAGGCGGTGTGGGAATGGGCCCCCGACAGAAAATATCGGGTTAATTATCGCCGGTTTGGCGATCTGAGAGGTTACAGCTCTTTATTTCTACTTATTTTTATGATGGGGTAAACGTTGCGGGGCTAAAAACCCTGAAACGAAGAGCGAACCTGGAGGGGCTGCAGGGAGAGGTGGGACACGAAAATGTCTTAAGTGTTCATTTACAGAGGAGGAAAAGAAAATAACAATTTAAATCCATCGGGTTTTGTCTTTTCCTAGCTCAGCTGGAGGTGGGAGGACAGCTTAATTATCTCCAAACCCAAGATTTACGCTAAGCGAAGCTTGGACAGAAGAGTGGCTCCCAGATTTCGGGGAGGAAACAGTAAAAAATACCCCCACAAAATCGGGACTTTTGCCCCCTCACTCCATAGGGCGACCTGCGGTTTCTCAGCTCTTTATTTTATATCTTTTAAATTCAGAAACATTGACCAAAAAAAAAACCCCAAACCAACAATTTATGGTTTGTTAGAAGTTGAACTCCTCATTTTGGGGATGGTTGCCCCGGTTTTTTTTTTTTTAATGAAACTGCCCAAAATCTGCGCTTAAAATGTTTGGAAATATATATTTCTTAATGCTATCAGATACTAAATGTTTTAAGTGCTATCAGATACCAAAAGTTTTAAATGTACATGGTTTTGTGACACCTACTTGACTCACCACGGGTTGGGATCCGTGCCCTCAGCACACGCCAAAAAAAAAAAAAACCAAACCCACAACTCAACTTTTAACTCCGTGGCTTCACTTTTATTTCGGCCTTTGTTCCTTCGGAATTACAGGACAAACATGACTCGTGCGCCCCAGACCTTCAATTCCAAATAACACGGTGGCAATCGCGTCAAAAAGAGGTTTTCTGCCCAATTGTTACCACCAGATATGTTCCGGGGTAAATGTTTCCCCCCGAAGTGACGCTAAAAATTCCAACCTTTCCCCATCAGCAGCGTTTTGAAGGAGGGGAGGTGGGGAAGAAGGTGACAAATTCAAGCAACGCACAGGATACGACATATTGGGGTTTGGTTGTTTTGTGTTGGGGATTATTATTTTTTTGCCGCTGTGTTTGTTTGTTTGTTTGTTTGTAAGAGGCAAAGTTAAAACATCTCAAGGTTCCGCTTCAATAATACGAGATTAAATACAAATATGAGCAGAAATAGAGGAAGAAAACACGGGGAAACGGCGCCTAGGAGACGGCAGAGCAGTGAGAAGTGGAGGTTTACCTAGGTTTGGGGTTAGGGCTTTTATTTATTAATTTTTTTTTCCTTATGAATTCCCAATAAATCTTTCCCCCACTGGGTATTTATAAATTATCTCCTCTCTCACACACCGCACGCACAGCCCCGCTTGTTTTTCCTTATAATAGAAACATTTTCCTTTCATCAGGAATCTGAGTACAGTAAAGGGGATGATTTAAGATCAGCCATTGATTTCTGATGCATTGGTGAGTTACCCTCGCATCACGCCCATAAAATCCTGACCGCACTTGATAAAAACTGGCAACTTCCAAGAACAACTTCGTTCCCACCTTCCCGGGGTTTAGGTCTGACCGGGAATTCCTGCGATTTTTCACTTTATAAACTCCACTAGATGGGAGCTCGCCTGTAAATCCACGCAGCAGAAGATAATTCCTTCCCTTAACATAAAAAAACCCAAAACACTTGAATCGATTCCTTGGGTTGATTTTTCTTCTTTGTGTTTGTTTTTTTTTTCTGGTCCTTTTTTGTTTTCCTTGCTTGAAAATTCCAGCATCGAGCATCCCCACGCCGGGCTGCAGAGCTCTATTTACTTGTGTGCACCACTTCTGGGCTTTTATGTTCAAAGATGAAACCAAAAATCTGCTCAATGGACAATAAAAGTGTTGAGGAAAAAATAAAATGTTAACTTGTCTTTTAGGGAGGTGGGGGGAAAGCCTTAATTATACCACTGCAAGTACTCCAACAGCAATAATTACTTGCAAAGGCTCTTAGACACGACTGAAATGATCCCTGCACAAAATAAAGGAAACGTATTTACTTAAATTATTTCTCTAAGGATGGTTTTAAAGTTTCATTCCGTTACTATCTTTGTTTTCTTTCTTTCTCTCTCTCTCTCTCTCTTTCCGTCTTCTTTAATTCCCTGCCTATTCCCACTGCTAGTTTTAATTCAAGTATTTTTTTAACCAAAGCCCTAGCAAGACAAACTAGCTGAAACATTTCAACTTTTTTTTTCCCCCCCTCCCTTCTTTTCCACGTTGTGGATGTTAAAAATTATCCCTCAGATGAAGGCAGGCAAGAGTAAAACCATCTTTAATTCACCTTTCTCGTCCCAAACCCGCAGAAATCAACCCAGGGCAAAGGGGGCACAAAAAAACCCCACACAACACCCAACAACCCACCAACACGTATATTGAGATTTAAAAGAGTGTCTTTAACTCTTGTTGAAGGCTTGGAAAATAGAGCTGGCATCACGAGGGGCTTGGAGGATGAGCAGCGAGGCTGTTAGGTTGGGGCAACCTTTGGGTTGGGAGGGTTTTGGGGTCGTGATGAGCTGCGAGACGTCTCGGTGAATATTTGCTGAGTGCGATAAAATGAATTTTCCAAATCTACCCCCTGTGTGTTTAGACGGTGGAAAATTGCAGCGTTGGCATCTTAGGGGTAAGTTTGCTCCGTTGTTACCAAATGCCAATAAAAGGAGAAACAAAAAAAAAAAAGCCTCTCGCTTCTTCTTCCCTCAGCCCAACACCCCCATTTATCTCCCCGGTTTTCATTAAGGAAAACCCAACAAAAATTAAAAGGGAAAAAAAAAAAGTGAAGTTATTGAGGAGGGGGTGAGGTGGAGACCAGCCATCAGTTACTGACCATAAAGGTTCTGTTCTGGCTGTGATAAGCAACACAATACTTGCGAGTTCGCAATCGTTCCCCCCCCACACGCACACCCCAAGCACATCTTGAGCAAGTCCTCGGTGCTGGGGTTGGGGGGGGGGGAGGAGGAGGAGGAAACCGGGAGGGGGTTTTCTGCAGGAGAGAGAGAGAGAGAGAGGGAGAAAGACACAAAAAGTCAATGTTATATATGAAAAACTATAATCATTTTAATTCAATATTGACACCTCCACATCTCGCTGTAATGCGGACGGGTCCAATCGAAACCGCTGCTTTATAGCAGTGGAGGAACGAACTCGTAAAATCCTTAACGGCTTTTTATGTAGTGCGGTATAAACAACAACAACATCCTCGGCTTTATGGCGTTTTATAGTTTGTTAAACAGTTTACAGCCTTATTTTTTTGGGGGCCATTACAAATGCAATTCCCTTCATGCGATAGTTAAACCTTTATCAATAATAAGGGAAATTGATCATTAAAATGTTAAATATGACTACCTCGTTTGTTTTAAAATATGTTTAGGGTAAGAAGCTGTATGATTTGATAACTTGTATTAAAATACCAATTACATTTATAGGACCTTTTAAAACTGGTAGCAATTAAATCGTGTTCTTTTACAGTTTTCCAAAGCGACCCTGACATTTAAAAAGGCTAAAACTGCCTCGTTAAAATTGCGAAATTAACGACTGCCAGCGCTTCTCTTTAATTTTTCCAACACTCCCCAAAAATCAATCTTTTGGGTGGTCTAGGTATGTGATTTGTTGTGAGGCGAGCGATATCTCATTAATGTAGGTAGTTAAACATATTTAATCCGTATATTCACCCCACCTCCTTCTCCCTTCCCCTCTCGCTCTCGCTCCCTCTCTCTCTCTCTCTCTCTCTCTCTCTCTCCCCCTCGCTTGCTTTTCCTTCTTTATTCTCTCACACTCTTCCTTTCACAATCATGCGGTGCAGAGTCCGTGTGGAGTAAGGAGAAGCCAATAGGATGAGGTTTTGGTAATAGATGCAAATGATCATGAAAAGACACTGCAAAATATGAAACAACTCATTTGCGCTGAAGTAAATCACTGAAAACTGTTTATGAACTGGCATCTCTTCTTGGAAATGTAAAGCGAGAACTCTTTAAGTGGCGATTTTTTTTTTTTTTTTTTTGTGGGGTTGGTCGGAGGGGCTGGGGGGGGGCGGGGGGGGGGGAAGAGAGAGAGAGGAAAGAATTCAATATCATGCAGGCTTAGAGTTTTGATTATATCCTCCTTTTATATTCCTGGAAATCACAAAGTGGCGTTGCTTAGCATCTTAGCGCTTTCTTTTTTGGCTAATAGATTCCAGTTGTTTTGTTGTCTTTTTATTTTTTTTTCTTTTTTTTTTTTTTTTCCCCGGGCTTTTTTTTTTTTTTTTTTTTCCTCCTCTCTTCTCCCTCCTCCTTCCTCCTCCAAACTACTATTCTTATTCCAATTACAATGAGCTCTTATTTTGTCAACTCACTCTTCTCCAAATACAAAACCGGGGACTCCTTACGTCCCAATTATTATGACTGTGGGTTCGCTCAGGATCTTGGGGGCAGACCCACGGTGGTGTACGGACCCAGCACGGGGGGCACCTTCCAGCATCCGACCCAAATCCAGGAGTTTTACCACGGAGCATCCTCACTCTCCAGCTCCCCTTACCAACAGAATCCCTGCGCCGTGGCGTGCCATGGGGACCCCAGCAACTTCTATGGCTACGACCCCTTGCAAAGGCAGAGCCTCTTCAGCGCCCAGGAGTCGGACTTGGTGCAGTACACGGACTGCAAGCTCGCTGCCAGCGGCCTTGGAGAGGAGGCGGAGAGCTCGGAGCAAAGCCCTTCTCCGACCCAGCTTTTCCCTTGGATGCGACCGCAAGGTGAGGCGAGATGGAAAGGACAGCGAGGAGGCATTTCCTGAGCCCAGAAAGTAGCCCTCTTGCTTGCTTTCTCCTCCTCTTGCTTTCTTTCTGGCTCTCTTGCTTGTTTTCTGCCCCTCTTGCATGCTTTCTGCTTCTTTTGCTTGGTTTCTGCCCTTGTTTGTTTTCTGCTCCTCTTGTTTGCTTTCTACTCCTCTTGCTTTCGTTCTGCCCCTCTTGCCTCCTCTCTGCCCTTCTTGCCTGCTTTCTGCCCTTCTTGCCTGCTTTCTGCCCTTCTTGTTTGCTTTCTGCCCCTCTCACTTGTTTTCTACCCCTCTTCCTTGCTTTCTGCCCCTCTTGCCTGCTTTCTGCCCCTCTTTCCTGCTCGCTTGCTTTTCGCTCCCTTTTTCTTCCCCAGCGACTGTATTTTACTGCTTTATGGGGGTAAACTTTTGCACTTGTAAATTGCTTTATAGTTTAATTACCCTGAAGGAGACCTTTTCTTCTGGGGTGCTGAGCGAGCCGGGCTTTCTGTGGAAGGAAGCGTCCTTAAAGTTTATGGCACTTTTATAGCCTTAAAAAGACCCTTCATTTTTGTTTTGCGTTTGATTTGGGATTTCGAGGAGGGGGGTGCGGGGTGGGGGTGTGCAGGAGGGGGCATGGGGGGGGTTGCTGCTTAGTCTCCCCGGGTTGCAGCTCTTGATTTAAAAAAATTCTTTTATTTTAAGGGGGTGATCCCAAAGAACCGGAGCCCTGTTGTTGTTGTTGTGATTCTGGTATTCATAAGTGTGCAAGTGCAGGGCTTAGCTGGGCTGCTCGGAGTGGGCTGGTGGGTGACCTCCTCCCCCCTCTCCCCACCTCTCCCCTGCCACCATCACCTCTTTCCTTTATAACCATCTTCCCTTTAATAATATTCCACAGGAGCCTTTCCCTCTCCCTCTTTGCTTCCTGCCTTTGCTCCTGCAAGTCCTTTTCTTCCTCCCCCCACCCTCCCCAGTCCCTGTGTCTGTGAGTGTGTGTGAGCCTGTGTGTGCCTATTGCCGAGCCTGGTTTATGTATCTTTCAAAACCTCCTTCTCTTCTTCCCCTCTTCCACCCAACCTTTGCAATTCCCCAGCAGCCGCTGGACGGAGGAGGGGGAGGCAAACCTACAGCCGCTACCAGACCCTGGAACTGGAGAAGGAATTTCTATTTAATCCCTACCTGACCCGCAAACGGAGGATCGAGGTCTCGCATGCCCTGGGATTGACAGAAAGGCAGGTCAAAATCTGGTTCCAGAACAGGAGGATGAAATGGAAAAAGGAAAACAACAAAGACAAGTTTCCCAGCAGCAAATGCGAGCAGGAAGAACTGGAAAAACAGAAAATGGAAAGAGCCCAGGAGGTGGACGAGGAAGGGGAAGCACAGAAGGCGGACAAGAAATAAAAGGGATTTTTAAGGACTGAAAAGGCAAGCGCTACTGGGGTGGAAGAGCCCCTGAGCCCCACGTTAATGGCAGTTAATGTAAGGGAGGGGTGGGGGGAAAAAAAGAAACAACCAACAATGCATAGAAAAGAGAAGGGGGGGGGGGGGGGGGGAAACCCACAACCACAAAAAAAAAAAACACCACCACCCCTTTATTGCTGTAAAACAATATAGCTGTAAGCACCACTTCCCTGATTATCCTTTCATACAATGCCCAGTATGCAGAAGGGATCGGGAGCTCTCTCCTGCCTTTTTTTTGCCAGTTATTAACTAGTGGTAGTGTAACGCAATAGCTTATGTAAAACCTGACTGTGAAATTTTCTCTCTCTCTCTCTGTCTTTCTCTCTGTCTCTTTCTTCTTTCTTGGGGTGGGGGGTGGGCGGGGTGGGGGTTGGTTAACATAGCTTAAAACGCTATAGGAGTTACGTGAAATTACATTTGTGCACTTTTTATTTGTTGATTTTCCACCTCTTTTTTTTTGTTGTTGTTGGTTGGTTGATTGGTTTAATGTTTTGGTTTGGTTTGGGTTTGTGGTTTGGTTTTGGTTTGTTGGGGTTTTTTTTCGGGGGGGTGGGGGTGGGGGTGGGTTTATCTGTATGTACCAGAGGTAGCTATTGAAACAAACATCCCAACAACATGAAACTGCCTATTTATGCTATAGTTATCTCTATTTTTTTTTCCCTCTCTCTTTCTCTCCTTACTTTCCTCACTTCTTTTCTTTGGTTCGGGACTTCTTTCTTTTTATTTTTTTTTCTTTTGATTATTTTTTTTCCCAAATTTTAAATGTGTCTTAAAAAGAAAAAAAGGGGGAAAAGACAAAAAAAAATAGACAAAAAAAAGCGTTTTTCCTCTCCTTTAGTTAGCATGCGCACAGTGAAGCAAGTTGTAAAGTGATCTTTAGGTTTAACTGTGAAAAAGAATGTATACTGTATACGTGAATTACTTTATTGGGGGAACTAATGATATATTTTGTTGTTCTTTCATCACTTTGTTCTATTGTCTAAACCTGGAAGCAGCGGAAGAAAGTTACAATAAAGTTTACAAGCGAGAATTCCGTGACATCATTCTTTTACCCTGCTCCATTTCCTCCAGGACCACTTTGATAGAAAGGAAATAAAAGTCAATTGTGTCAGAGCTGCAGCCCTGGCCATCAAAGACTTCTTTGCCTGGAGAGATGCTGGAGGGGCTGGATCGCTGCTGGGACGGGCTGGGGCCGGGGGAGCTGCTGCCTGGGAGTCGTGGGGAAAGGGGAGGGGGTCGGGGCAACTGCCATGGCTTCTGCTCTTGTTGTTGTTTCTAACAGTTCCTGGGTGGTGACAGGTTGGGAGGCTGTGTGGAAATCCTTCCTGAAGGTAACGTGTGCTGGTTTGTGTTGCTTTTTGGTTTTTTATCCCCCTTCCTCTTTCCTCCTTTCTCCTTCTCTTCTCGCTCACCCCACTCTCCCCACAAGACGAAACCCAGCTCTGGGTCTCTCCCCCGCGTCCTTTCCCTCCCCTCCTCTCCTCTCCTTTCCTCCCACTCATCTCGCTGCGAAAATAAATTGCCAGTCGCGCAGCTGAGCTGCTTTTCTGCTCCTTTCCCTTCCCGAGCTGCCCTGCCATGGCAGCAGAGGAGTGCGGGGATGCACAACCCATCCCCTTACAACATAACCTTGGGGAAAGGAGACAACACCACAAGCCCTGGGTACTCATCCACCATTGTCTGGACTGTTTCTCTCTGTCTGTAGGACTTTCTTTCTAAAACCTTTCTCCCTCCACAACCATCCCTCTCTTTGAAAGGAAAAAAAAGGATGGGGGGGGGGAAAAAAAGAGGCAGATCACATTTTGGAAGGTCTCTCTCTCTCTCTCTCTCTCTCTCTCTCTGCTTCTCCAGCAGAAAGCAAATCAGCCAGCTGGTCAGGTTTTACTTCTAGCTGTAATTGAGTCCTGCAGAAGCGCTGACACGCTGAACAAGGGATCTGGGAGCTCTTTATTTTTCGCCACAAGAAAAGCAAATGCCAGCTCAATGCGAAGCTCAAAGCCCGTGGCACTGGAATAAATTAAATATAGGAGATGAATGGCATTTAGAGGCGAAAAAAAATTGAAACTATTAGGTATCAATGAGACATTTGTCTTTTTCTTCTTCCTTTTTTTTTTTTTTTGTTTTTTTTTTTTGGAGGGAGGGGGTCGAGGATGGGGCTGAGGGTGGAGAAGGTCAAAGAAGGGGGAGGGAATTCTGTATAATATCATGGGGGAAAAAAAAAAGTATCTCGGAGCTGCTGGAGAATTGGTGCGAAGGAGGGAATTTTAGACGGGATCAATAAAGGGATGAATAGAGCTCCCTTCCTTTTCCTCCACCAGAGAGAAACCGAGAGGGAGACGCTGGTTTATCAGCAACGTGCTTTTACACCCCCACACCCCCCCACACACATACACACCCTCTCCTCAACCTCCCCAACCCCATCCCTCCCCCCCTTTTATTTTTCCCCCCCTCTTTCTCCCTCGCTTTAAGCTGAAAACTGATTACAGGTTGCTTATCGATTGCAGCCCAATTTCACCCTTTCTAGCACACATCGCGAAGGGAATTTTTTCCCCCCCTTTTTCTTTTTCTTTTTTTTTTGTTCATATCGCATCAATTATTTATCATATTTGATAAATCCAGCAGCACTCCAGGTTTTTTTTCTTGCCCCCGAGGAAGGAGCGGGCGGCGATTGGAGCCGCTGGAGCCACGTGCCCCCGCGTCACATGGGGCCGGGAGGAAAAAGGGCTCTTTTTTGGTGTAAATCTGGACTCTAATTCCGTAATATATCACGGTACCTCGTAAAACCGACACTAAAACGTCCCGACCTACAAATCACCCGGCCAAATTATGAGTTCATTGTATTATGCGAATGCTTTATTTTCGAAATATCAAGCCGCAAGTTCGGTTTTCCCATCCGGAGTCTTTCCCGAGCAAACTTCTTGCGCTTTCGCCTCCAACACCCAACGAACGGGTTATGGGGCCGGATCCACTCCTCCTTTCGCCGCTTCCATGCCCGGGCTCTACTCCAGTGGCAGCGCCGTACACCCCCAACCCCCCAATATGTATTCCTCTGGTTATGGCCTGGAACCCGGCTCTTTCAACATGCACTGTTCCCCTTTTGAACAAAACCTCTCCATGATGTGCCCGGGAGATGCTTCCAAGCAGAATTGCAACAAAACGGACCAGAGGGACTCAGATTTGCAAAGCGACACTAACTTCCGTATCTACCCCTGGATGAGGAGCACAGGTAAGCCCCAACCTCCCGAAAGAGTGAAGCCCTGGGTATGTCTCTGTGTGTGTGAGAGAGGGGGGGAAGTGGGGGGAGTGTAAATTATTTGCTGGCGTGCGAGGGAGGGGTGGGGTGGGGTGGGGGAATTGTCCCCAACTCCTTTCATGACGTTTCACCCAAAACGCATCTTCAAAAGAGAGAGGGGGAGAGCGAACACCCCCTCCCCACACACACCACCACCATAAAGCCATCCTTTTAGCTTTAAATATTTATTGGTGCGTTGCTGGGGCTGGGTATGTGCAGGGCACAGGGCAGTTTGTCTTAGAGGGGACAAGACAGAGCTGCAGAAATAATGGCCAGGCTCCTCTTCTCCTATATTTACAGGATGGAGATGGTGCTAACCCCGTGCAGATATAGATTCCGAAAGAAACTATTTATGGGAGGTGCCTGCAAGCTTGGTTTGTTTGCTGTTAGATTGCAAAACCTTCATTTACCAGCCCCTCCACCACGATGTGCCAGACACTGCAATTAAACGTAGCGTGTTGCCATCAGAAACAGCAACACATCATTCCCGGGGCAATTAAAAACTCCGCTCTCCAGCCGGTGACACTCTGGCCGGAATCCGGATAGATGGATGGATGGATGGATGGATGGATGGATGGATGGATGGATGGATGGAACGGGAGGACGTCTCTGTGACCTCTCAAGAAACATCACCGCGGTGTGATGGTCTTTAGGGACCATGAGGTGCTCAGCGTGACCCTGCTGGGTTTCTACAGAGCAGCGCAGCTTCGCGGAAGGCCGCGCAGTGATTCGCGGGAGAGGAGCCGGGTGGGGGACGGGACACGCAGCCCCCGCACATGTCTCAACCCCAAAGCTGATGGAGGCCGGGCGGCTACGCTGCCTCTCGTCACCAATCGTCTCCGTCTCAGGGTATTAATGTCAATTAACATTTAATAAATATCCATTTCCCTGGCACGGGAGCGGGCCTGCAGAGTCCCGGCTCCCTCCTTCCCCGGGCTGGGCTGGGTTGCTCCTAGCCGGGCTGGGCTGAGCTCAGCTGCTCTGGGCTGAGTTCCCCTCAGTTTGGAGCATCCCGACCAATGTCCTTGTGCACGCGCAGTCTGTTTACACTGCTGTAATCCTGAGAAGGGGGGAGAAAGGAGCTGCTGTCCCGGCTGGGAGCCGAGGGGAAGGCGTGAGCTCATTTTCCAGCCTCTCCAGCTTCTCAGCAGTGCCAGATTGCAACTTGAGAGCATCCCTGCGAGCCAGCCTCCTTCCGCGGCCAAAATATTCGGGAAAGGTCTTGTTTAGGAATCCTCAGGGGTGAGTGGAGTGCGGGCCAACCTCCCTGTGAAGGAGAGGGCAAAGAAAACAGCGGAGCAGCCAATGCAAAGAGGCTTGGAAAGGCAGGAGTTACCCTCACACCTATTTGGTGGTCAGTTCTTTCCATTACCTGCTCCATAATTCATTCACTTTTGCAGTTGATTTATCTAAGACCGAATATTTCTGGTCATAAACACTTCGCCTCCGCTTTTCTCTGACTTTAGATGTAAGAAACTCCCCCATACCCCCCACCTCTTTTTCAGCCTGTGACGCTGCAAGGATCACCATTAGAGAAGGTTTGGGGAAAGGAGCGAGGTCCTGAACTCCAAACCCAAACCCTGGATGCTCTGGGATCTGCTGAGCCTAAAAAAAACTCGAACTGGGTTGTAAAAGTGGGGTCTCCTCTCCTCCCCCCCCTCCTCCCCCCTGCCTCCTTTCCTAGTGCCTCATGCCCACTGTGCGATCCCGCTTGTGGAATTTCATCAGGGAGCAGAGATAGAGTTGTCATCCCTATTCAGCAGCAGTTTATGGCTCTCTCCTCTCAGCGGATTTTACAACCCGCATTCCACGACCTGCACATTTTTACTTTACAGCCAGCCTGGCTATTTTGCCTTCTTTTTTACTTGCTTTCTTTTCCTTTTCTTTTTTTCTCCTTTTAATGACTGGACCTTTTCTTCTTTTAGAAAGGAAAGGGGGGGGGGGGGGTGTTAAAAAAAAAAAATAAGGGGAAGAAGAAGAGGAGTCCAGTGGAATGTGTGGAGGAGAGGCCGAGGGCTGCTGTTTGCCATCCCAGCTGCTCAGGAGAAGAACACTTTATACTATAGATATACATCGCATTTACATAAAGGATAGAGTCAGGATCACAAACACCATATTGTAGAATTATTCCCAACCCGACTCCAGGAAATGTCGGGTGGAAAGAGAGAGTTAAGAGCTGGGCCCTCTCCAAACCCTACTCGCAGGCAGCTGGAGGGTGATGAGGAGCTTAGGGTAGGTGTTTGAGGAGCTTCTCCTCTGAGAACCTCCTTCAAAAGAGCAGCTCGGGGTGGGGGGTGGGGGGGGAACAGCTCCTCTGTCAGCCGCGAAGTCACTGCTGTGCCCAAAACATCCCCTCAAATAATCAAGACCATCACACACCTTCTAAGCAGGCGCCTGATGACAGCTTTAAGAGAGGACAAATAGTTGGATTTGTGTAGGTAGCAGACGCCTCTCTCGCTCTGGCCCGACTGTGTTTCTCTATTCATTCCCCAGCCACACGAATTTGCTGGTGTCTACATGAGAATTAAAGCAGGAGCTCAGATTCTGATCAGTGCTACAAGGGCAGCAAACTTCCTGAAGTTTGCTGTTCCCTCGGAGACACGCACAGGAACACACACAAAAAGCCCTGCACGCTTTTCCTGGATGAAGGGAAATAAAAGCTGGAGTGGTTTGGGGACTGAGAACATTGAGGGTGAGGTGCAGAAAAGCCTCGAGGAAAAGGAGTTGATCTTGCAAATGAAAAAAAAAATAGGGTCGTCCCAGTTTGTCCGGTTCCTCCAGGGACTTTGTCCCCACCGTGGGACTGCAGTGGATAGGTCCTTGCTCTACAGCACCCAAAGATAAAAATAAGAGAGGAAACAAACCCAGTAGCACCAAAGGACGAAATTAAGAGAGTAAACCCTCATCCCCGCTCCCCGCCAACCTCAGCTGATCTAAACTTGCTCTTAATTTCCCAGGCACCGACAGAAAACGCGGCCGCCAGACCTACACAAGGTACCAGACCCTGGAGCTGGAGAAGGAATTCCACTACAACCGCTACCTGACGAGGAGGAGACGCATCGAGATCGCCCACGCCCTGTGTCTCACCGAGAGGCAGATCAAAATCTGGTTCCAAAACAGGCGCATGAAGTGGAAAAAAGAGAACAAAACTACCTGCTCTGGCTCCAACAGCCAGGAAAAACCAGATGCGGAGGATGACGAAGAGGAATGAAAGAAGAGAGAGGTGGATGGATGGCTGGATGGTTGGCTGCAGGAAACGTGGAAACCCACGCGAGAGGAAAAGGAAAAAAAACAAAACAAAACAAAAAGATAAAAAATAAGGGGGGAAAAACCCCGCAGGAACAAAACAAAACAGACTATATATTAAAATAGATAAATAAGTGCATAACTAATTAAGACAAACCCTAGGAATGATACCTTGTGTTTCCTGACACTGAGAAAGGAAAAAAAAAATACTACCTATATTAAAATATCTTTTTTGTTTGGTTGGTTTTGTACAATAGAACGACTATCTACCTATTACATGTGGTTTTAGAGTCGGGATAGACGCATTTTTTTTTCTATGTGAGCCTTCCTCTAGTCCCAGTAATTTGTAAATCTCCGTTTGTACCTCCGCTGTGGCCCCTTTTTTGCCTCCCCCCTCCCGCTATGAAGTAACGTGGTCGTGTTTAGCACCTTTTATTTAGAAAATGTGACACCCCCACCCCCCCCCCCCCAAGAAACAAACAAGAAGCCTGAATGCAAATCACACTTAGCGCATAGAATCCTGTACGCCACACGAATGATTATCACCCTCTCTGTGCTTCCTTTTCTCCCCTCCCCTCCCTCGCTATGCTCTTTTGTCTGTGTATAGTTTTACCTGGACTTCTTCCTTCAAATCTCTACGGAAAACAAAACAAAACAAAACAAGATATAAAAAGAAAAGGGGAAAAAAAAAACCCAGGAAAAACAAATAAAAAGGGAGAGGAATTAATATTGTGCTACGTAAAATGTTGTATATGGAAGTAGCGAATTATTTAATGGCGACGCGTTGCTTTATTTTTTATGGTTTATTTTTTATTCCCCTCGTCTGTGATTATTATTCTTCGAAATAATAAAAGAAAATGCAATTAAAACAACAACAACAAGCAACAAAAAAGGGAAATTAAATCGCCAATAATCAAGCGTTGGGTTCCTTCCCGTATCTCTTTCTTTCCTTCTTTCTTTCTCCTTTACAAATCCACGTTAAAATTGGAATTCCGTGTTCCTTTCTAAAATAAAGACACTGAATATCATTTGTAGGTGGCCACACGCCCTGAACAGCCGACCCCTCCTAAATTTTACCACCTTATCAATAGATTGGACCAATTTACGAAAGTTTCATCGATATTCGAGGCTCTCTCCTGTCTCTCCCTCCTTCTGTGATTGCGCTGGGGCTGTTACTGGAGAAGTTACGAGCGCAAAGGAGGGACGGAAAGAAGCCAGAATCAGCCCAAATAGACTTTAGTGTCCCCCCCCCGTTTTAATTCTTCTAAGGGTTTCGCAGAAAATCCGATGTGTTTGGTCGTGGGGGTTAGCATATTTGTGTTTTTAATTCAATTCCTGCACGGCGGCCTGGAAATCTTTCATTAGCACCAAATAATGTTCGGCATCAAAGCGCGCATAAAATAAATTAAAGCAATTAAACGCAGGGTACAGATAAATAAATAAATAAACACATAAATGGAATCAACAACGCAATACAAAAGGCGAGGAAATTTAAGCACTTGCGCAGGGGCGCATCCTTCGCCACCCTCTCTCCCCGCCCCTGCCTGTTTATTTGCACTGCGCAGTAAGGATGCGGATTCCTCCTGCGGAGGCTCCGTGTAATTTACTCGGCTTTGAGCAAGATGCGCAGGGAAGGAGGAAATAATGATTAAAAAACTAGGAAGATTTGGAAGGAGTTGGAGGGGGCAGCTTTCCACCTTCTCCCTTTTCTTCCCTCCCTGCCTCTCTGCTTTTCTTCGCTCTCCCCTCTGCAGATGGCTTCATGCCCTAAGAGAAGGGGCGCAGGGCATCATCTTTTAGCCAGGTTCTAGCAAAAATAAGATGCCACGCCAAGAATCTGCGCGCCCACGTCTCTCAACACACAGGGATTTGCGGGGTTTGCTGCTTGGGCTAATTGTGGGAAGCTCATTGTTAAAGGCAGGAGGGATTATGGCTTTTCCGCACTGAAATTCCCGCTTGAAACGGGCACTACAGAAAAAAAAGAGGGAATTTTGCCTTATACCTTGGTGAAATCCCTTGGTGCAATCTCTTTCCAAGAGCTCTCTGCGCAGAGAGGGATGGGGAATGGAAAAACAGCGATTCCAGAAATTTCCCCCCAACACACCCTCCCTGCTCCTAGTCTGCAGTGGCTTGGCTGGCTGGCTGCAAACCCACCCCCCACCTCCAAACTGCTCCCCCTACACGGCCCTCTGCAGCCCGGGGGGCAACAGGAATTGAGAATTCCCTGAAAACCAGGCAAAGCAAAATCTCGGCGACGGTTTAATACACCAAAGGCAGGGTAGTACGTTACCGGTGGGGGTGACCCACCTTCCCGGAGCATCCCCCTCCTTACCACCCTGCATACAACCGGGGGATGGGGGGCCACACCTGGGTGGTTTGGGGGTGTCCGGCTGTGGGGATCCCCTGAGGCACGAACCCCTCCTGCTCGACCCTTCCCAGGGCATGGACACCCCGGGCAAGCTTTTATTGCCTTTATTTTCCTCTTCCCACATTTCGCCCCCCCCCCCACCCCCCCTACCCCTCCGCCCCCCCTCCCCGAAATCTCCTAATTGCCCCTTTCAACAGAAAACAATCTCAATAGTGGTTTAAAAAAAGGCATTAAAAAACCCGCACCCGAACCCCACTGTTTTACTATTTCCCTATTTAAAACCCAAACCCAAGCTCTTTATTCGGGGTGGGGGAGAGGGGGCTGTTATTGTTCCACAGCCCAACGTGCTGTTACTCGATTATTTCTCTCCAACAACCCCCGCACTCGGTTCCATGCCACCGAGAAAAGAGGGGGTGGGTTAAAAATAACGTAAAATCTCTGAACCCCTTTTAATATTTTTTTTCCCCCCCTCACAAAATTTGGGGGGGGGGGTGTGGGTAAAAAAAAAAAGAAAGGGGGGGTGGGGGTGGCGGTGGTTAAAAAAAAAAAGATGGCGGCTAAGAAAAAGACTGCTGTTAAACCGGTCATGAAGAAATGCAATAAATTCCTTGTTGTTTTATGAAAATTTACAACTTTGTGATAGAACTTTATGAGTGGCTGGGTTCTGGGATTGGCCAGAGCCGGTCATGTGGACTGCTAACCGTGAACATGAACTTTTTATTATTTCCCATGTGGTTATATTGCACCATTCTTCTGTCCGCTGCACCTTGGGTCGGATCAGTGTCCTCTATAGGGCTCTCTCCTCTTTACATTTTTTTACTTTTGTGTATAAGCTTCGATAGGGCTAAAAAGCAGGGGAGAGGGGAGGGGTGTGTGTATGTGTGGGGGGGACACACGCTTATCCACACATCCACAGCTCACATAGACACCCACCTCTGCGCGCACACAGAGCAAGAGAGTTCTGGGGTGTTGTGGGTTTTTTTTTTTTTTGGTAGATTGTTATTATTTTTAAGTCATTGTTATTTTATTTCTTTTGGGGGGGGGTGGTGGTGGTGTGGGTAAATCCTCTATTAATTTGCCTGCTGAGTTGGAATCTCACTAGTAATGGAGAGGCAGAGGAGATTCTGGACGGAGGAGTGGAGGCTATCATTTTTCACAGAGGGAAGTTACTCCATTTTCTATGCAAATGACAGGGGGGGGGAAAAATCAAAACCCCAAACCCAAACAAACAAACAAACAAACCTCCAAATCACCAAACCAAGAAGCTCTCTCCAAGTCAGAGAGGCAATCGACGGCTATCAGGTTGGGACAATATTTGTCAGCTAACAGATAAGCAAAACGCTGTCTCTTCCTCCCTCTCTATTTCACTCATGCCACAGAAATGGACGTCAAAAGGTAAGGGAATAATATTTGCTTTTCTTCATTTAATGTTTTCTTTTATTATTATTATTTTTTCCTTTGCTTTGAGAAAAATGCTTTTGGCAAGCTGCGTTTTTTTCCTAATCCCATTCCCCATCTCCCTGTATGCCGGGAATGTGTATGTGTGTGTGAGAGAAACAGAAAGAAAAAGGGTGGGGTGGCGAAGAAGGGAAGCACTGGAAGAAATTAGGGGCGATGGAAATCTGTTTAAGTGATAATTTAACCCGAAAAAAAAATAAATAAAAATTAAAGCGTAAAGATGGAGAAAAGAAAAAATAAAAGAAAGGGAAGGAGAAGGAAGGACGTTGAAAAGGTAAAAAAGGAATTCGAAGGAAGGAAAGGAAGAAATTGAGGGAAGCAAAGAAAGAAAATCGGGAAAGAAAACTGAAAGATATAAGACAGGAAGAAGAGATCGAGGGGGGGAAATGAGGGGAAAAAAATAAGAAAGAAAATATCTAAGAGAAAGAAAATAAGGGGATAAGAAGGGGGGGGAAAGCCTGTAAGGTCACCTGGAGATAGTAGACTTGGAATGAAGGATTTTGCAGTAGCTTCGTGACGGAGGCTTTTAGACACTGCCTTTAGAAAAATACCAAACCCTTTGTGGGTAGTTGTCGCGCTTTATTTTTTGGGGTGGGTTTTTGGTTGTTGTTGTTGTTGTTTCTTTCTCCCCCCTTCGCAGCGTCTCTTGCCAGTTTGCTTGTCTTCAGGCGAGCCCAGTAATTTGGCGAAGTTTTGTGTGGAAACCAGTTGGGTTTTGCCTTGCTCTCCAGGGTCATTATGATGTGGGTGGTTTCTTCGGAGAGGGCAGTTTGCGGTGGTCCTCGGGAATAAGGTTCTGGAAATTAGTTTAAGACAAAAAAAAAATAATATGGAGAAACAGAACAAACAAGCAAAAAAATAGTAGGGGGAAAAAAATAATAAGAAGAATTAAGTCAACCCAGGGCGCGATGCTCTCCTTGTATTTTTTCTTCTTCCCCCCCAACCCCCGCCTCCGAAACTCCCAAATGAAGCTGACGTTGCGATGTAATAAACCTCCTTGTATTTAATTGCGTTCTGCAGTGTTAACAGGGCTTTACAGCTTTTCCCGGCTGGAATACCGGCTTGGATTTCACCCCACCGTGTGCCGGTGCTTTTCCGCCCAAGGTTCTGCACAACCCTCCCTCCCCCCCCGCCGCCTTCCCGCTTCCTTCTCTGATATCCCAACGCTCGCTTTTGATTTTAGAATGTAAGAAAATATTTATCCGGAGGTGCCACTCATTTTAAATGTGTTTTATTCGTGATTTCGAAGGGTGTGTGTGTTGAAATATCGAATTAATTGCTGCTGTTCCGAGGTGCTTTTTCGAAATGAGATAGGGTGAGAGATTGTCTCTGTGAAGCGAGGTGGGGTAAGAGGAGATTCATTACTTAAGCATAAACCGGTTTATGACGTGACGATTTATCTCACTGTGCCTGAATATTGCGCGGACAAGAGTCAAGGATCGGGGGCCGCGGAAATAATAAACAGAAAGTCATTTTTAAAAGCGATTTCTTCCCGAACCTGTTACATTTTTCATAAATCACAGTAAGAAAGATAGAAAGCAAGCAAGCAAGCAAGCAAGCAAGAAAGAAAGAGAGATAGAAAGAAAGAGGGAAAGAGGGGAAAAGAAATATTAACGCCGGTTGCACCGCCCGCCTTTTCTCGAAGTCTCTCGTTATTTTTTGCTCTTGGAAAGGGGAAAATAAATGATTAAAATACGAGTTTAATTCAGAAACCTTGTTCCAAAATGGGATTTAGGCCAATTCTTCCGTACCTCTCATGGACAAACCACTTGTGGAAGCCACGCACCTCGGTGCGGGCACGTCCTTTTCACTATTTCAGCCCGGTTTAAAGTGGGATAACCGAGAAATCTCCCCGCACCCCCGAGGGCTTTTGTGGTTAGGGCTTGGGGAGGGGGAGTGCGGGTATGTGTCCGAGCTCCTCCCGGACAGGCTCCCCTCCCCATCCTCCCTTTGCTTGTTAATTGAAGGATCTAAACCCCAAAGCGGGGTGCAGAGAGGGCAGCCCCCGTCTCGCCGTCGTCCCCCCGGTGCCGTCGCCGCTCCCGGGGCTCGCCCATTCCCCGCCGTTTGCTGCCATCTACCGTCAGCCGCGGCGGGCGGCGGCTCCCGGGGGGCTCCCCGCAAGCCTGTGACCCCTGAGGGGGCACGACGAGGGTGTGTGTGCTCTTGTCTTGGCTGCCCCTCCTTTACCCCAAGCCTGGGTGGTGGTCCCAAGAACCCCCCGGCCATGCTCTTGGATGCTCTTCAGGCCTGGTGTCCTGCTGGGAATTGCGTTTGCAACTACATGTCTAACCTTAAAGTCTCTGGATATACATGTGTAGGGCGCAAAGGTACATGTATGTGTGCTCACATGTGACTTTATGGACACCCCACATGTGTACCGTGATCTATACATCCACCCCCCAGCCCCCAGCCTATGGTGATGAGCAGGGTAAAGCTGTTCCGTGCCCGGTGTGTGCGAATCTATACATCTAGCCACACATAGACCACCTCACATCTGTCCATATGCAGAAGAAGGGCAGATGAGAGGTAGCTGGAGGCGAATAGAAGAAGAGCTGTTGTAAGATGCGATAATGACACAGAGGAAGAGGATTTGAGCTAATCAGCACAGCAAAAAAATGAGCTTTTATTCATTTATTGCTCCGAGTGGTTCGGGTTTTGGTTTGGTCTGGGGTTTTTTTGGTGGGGTCTGGGGAAGAGACGTCAAGTGGTGTCCACAGGACTGAGGAAGTTGCTGGAGAAGGAGCTGGGGGGTAAAACCAGGCGACGAATCACTTTTAAGTTACTGTAGGAACAATGCGTGCCTGTGATTTTAAAAGGTTTCTCTCTCGCCCTCCCTCCCTCCGGCTTTCTTCCTCTCGTTTTCTCCTTCTACCACACAGTTTCCTGGCAACTGTTTACGTCTAGACCAGAGACATTTTCTATTAAAAAAAAAAAAAAAAAAAAGGAAAAAAAGAAAAGAGTAACATGGCCAAAGACTATGTTAAAAAAGAAGAAGAAGAAGAAGAAGAGATTTGTTAAAAAGGGAAAAAATCCAGGGGAGAAAAAAGTTTCTCTCTTGACCAGCAACAGCCATGATTAACTTGTTCCATGCTGCAATTCCCAACACCCCCCAGCATCCCCTTGCCGCGTTACACGATCCATCTCGCCTTTTCCATTCCTTCTCCCTCCTTTTCCCAATATTATTTGACCAGCAGCCTCCACCCCCCCACACCCCCCACCCTCTCTTGCCACTTTCTCCTTTCCAAGGTTTGCTTTCACTGAAATACTTCATTCTGGATGCATTTTGAGTCCCCCAATCTCCCTCCCTCCTTCCCCCCCCCCCCGCCCCCCCTTCTTTTTTTTGGTGTGTGTTAATAATTAGCTGCACTCTTTAATGGAACAATGGTAGATTATTATTGCTCCTTTTCAAAGATGCCATTAACAAGGTTATTATGCACTGCTCGGGAAGTCAGGTAAATTAAACTTAAATTGCTGGAAATTAAGTTTCAAGCGGTTATGAGCGAGGATTTTATTTCCTTTTTCTTTCTTTCTTTTTCTTTTAACACCTTGAAGGGTTATTGTTTTAAACACTCCAACCCTGGAATTCTGCGTGGCTCTGTCGGGGTTTATTTTCGAAGCGATTTTTGGGTGTGCAGGCAGGAGGCTTACAGGGAAAAGCTGCTCTGCTGCCAAGGGTTTTCTATGTCTGACTCCAGGAACAAGGGGGTTTTTCAAGTGTTTTCGTGGTGTTGGCTTGACTTTATGGCTGCAATAAGTCCCTCGGTAGGGAAACCCCCGCTGTGTTCTCACTTCAGAAGGATCGGGAATTCCAGCTCCACATGAAAAAAAAAGGGAGAAAAAAAAAAAAAAGGGGGGGAAAAAAAAGAGGAGTTTCATTTTTTATTGGAACCAACTGCACTGAACTTTTCTACCAAGTTCTGAGAGGGTTTAGCTTTCACACAAGCAACTCTCTGTTCTGTTTGCATTTCCACATATTTGCGTGTTGCTTTAATCCCCTCATCTATCTGCCTGGCTCTGCTTGCTGGGGTTGGCCAGAAAAGCAAAAAGACCAAGATGGAAAAAAAAAAAAAAAGAAGTGAAGTGGGACCTTCCCGGGCAGCGATCTGGGGTTGTACAGGCTGTAAATCCTCCTTTTTATCTGCATTTATAACCCTGCCAGATGAGTGATGTCTGTCAGGAGGGGAAAGCCGCTTTCCCAGCCTAGTCGAATCTGTTATTCCACCTTCTGGTGTCTCTTGCAACTTCCCCGCTTTATTGCCTCCTCCTTAGCAAACCCCGAGCCTGGTTTTGTTGGTTTTTTTTTTTTGAGGAGATGAGGCCAAAGATTTGAATAAAGATGTGCTCAAAGAAGGTTTTTTTTTTAACTTAAGGGCTCCTGGATAAACTCGCTTCTTGCACTGGCTCCGGCTCCCTCCCGTCTGAGCTGGCGCTAGAGGCGTCCAAAGAAAATATATTTGCAAAATCCATCTCAGATTTACCTTCGGATTTTACGGGGGTAAGGTAGGGGGGAGGAAAGGCAGGAAAGCTCCTGTAGAACTACCAGGCTAATAACCTAAGAGTTTAAAATTGTTCAGTTTTGAATTTTATCTCCTTTTTTTTTGGGGGGTGTGTGTGTGTGTGTGTGTGTATATTTTTTTCTTTTTAAGAAAGCTTTTGAGCCGGGAATAGGAACCACCTCTATGCTAAACACTCAGTTCACCGAGATTTAGTGCGGTTTTAAGACCTCTGCTCCTATTTACATCTATTAGAGGTGGCAAATCAATTAGACCGCGGGCCTGACCCTCCGGAAGATGAAAACTATGACAGGCGATGGGGCTTTTTTTATTTTTTTTCCCCCCACCTTGAGAACCAAGTTTTCTTTTCCTCCCCCAAATAGCCATCTCTAGGGTCATCCTTCTTCTCAGAGGCAAGACACTAATTTTTATGGAGGTTTTTTTAATCTACAGAGCATCTGAGATGTCAGCGACACACAATCAGCAAGCGGCCAACTTCAATTAGTGTATTCTTGTATTTTCTTTTCTAATGTCGGCCGTCAAAGTAAGCGTAAAGCCTGGTTTTAGCCAGAAAGGAAGGAGGATGAGTAGTATTTGACTACGCTAACACTTGAGGCTGGAGGATATTTCCCTCCTCCCCCCCTCCCCCCGAAGTATTTCGAGGGGGATTTATTTGCAAAGCCATCCCCCAGAAGTGAGAGAAAACAGGAGAGCAAACAATTTCAGCAGATGTACTCACGCACCGAATTATTTCTTTCTCATTTCTTAGACGCAAAAACAATTTGCATGCGGAGCTGCTCACAGCCAGATAGTCGCCGGGTTCCGAGGAGCTACAACTATTGCGTAACTCTAACGCAATGTCTGAGCTGTTAGGCTTAGCAAAGGGCTTAACTTCGGGCTCTCATCCCAGTATTTTTTTTTGTTCCTCTTCTCTAGTCATCATTCCCTTTCAATCTCACTTTTCATTTTGCTTTTTTTTTCTTTCCTCCCCCCCCCCCTCACATACCAATAAAGCAGATCTACGTAAGTTTGGGTCCATTCCATACACAAAGGGAAACTCTGCAAGAACAAATATAAGAGATATCAGTCAAGGAGGGAGAAGGGAGGAGTGTGTGGGGGGGGGTGCGGGGGTGCGCGTGTAGGATGAAAACTACTTCCTTTGCATGTTATTTCCTTGAATTATAAGGATTACGTTTCAGTCGAAATGTTCATTGCAGCCGTGGCATGAAACAATCTTGGCTTTGGTGCTGTAAACACGATGTTTAAAATAAATTAGCTCGTAATAAGACACGGGTTTAGTAGATACTTCAAGCTCGGTCGGAGAGAGCCGCTTTGGCAGCTCCACAGACACCATGTCATGTATGTAATTCTAGATTTGTGGCAACACAGATCCAAGTACAGGGGATATGTGTGTGTGTTATAAAGCGTGTCATTTCATTGCACAGAAGACCCGACAGACAGATGGCCACAAATTCGGGCAGGAAACAAACCCTTGATAAAACGGCAATGATCGGGAGAACAGTCCTGGGTTTAATTTAGTTGGGGTTGGGTTTTTTTTTTTCTTATTATTTTATGTATGATATATTTCTTTTCTCTCGGAGACCAATCTGATTTTCCCTTTTGGTGAAAAAAATAATAAATAAATAAAAAGGGGGGGAAAAGATAAAAGGAAAAAGAAGGCTGTGGGAGATCCAACTCCACTTTGAGCAAAGCAGGATCTGGATGGGGGGGATGCACCAGGTAGAGCGGATCACATCCCGGGCAAACCCCAAAGAAGCGAAGCCCAGAGTGAAACGCAGCTTTTGGGATGATAAGGAATAGCTCGAGACCTCAGGAATTATCTTAGCCAGTCTTTTAATTTTGCAAGACCAGGTATTTTGAAGTGAGGACGGGCTCAGAGGTGGGGGGTGGGGGTGGGGGCCGGGATGTAAAGCCGCGGGATCTCTGCACACCTCCAGGGCTGCAGCCCTACCGCACCGTTAGTATCCCTCTCGTTTAAAAAAAAAAAAAAAAAAAAAAGAAAAAAGAAAAAAAGAAAATAAAGAAAGAGGAGGAAAAAAAAAAAGGAAACAACATCTCGATCGGTACCAATCAATAATCTCAGCTTTTGATGATAACCTAAAGCTTCCTTTTAGCCATAAAAAGGTCGGGCATACATCTGGTAATAACAAAAAAACGCAAGAGGGCACAATGCGGTACCGGACTCTGGAGAGGATCGGGATTTAGCAAGGGATCAAGGAAAGACTTCGATTTTCCATTTATCTCCGGAATATAAAGCTTTTATACACAGAGGAGGGGAAAAAATAAGAAAGCAACTAAAAAGGAAAAATATTCAATATATGGGAAACGAAGGTTCGGCTCAAGCGAGCGCAGCTTTCCTGATCAGGGAGTGTTAATCTGTGGTAATTAGACAACCATCAGCCCAAATAAGTTGTCAAAAGCGATTTCTCCTGCTCCCGCAAATCTAAATTAACCCACCCGGCGGAATCTCCTCCTTATAAAGTTCACAAACACACAGAGAAAACTTTTTTTTTAACCCCCACCCCTTTCTTTCCCCCGCCTTTTTTTCTTTAACTGTGGCGAAGTACCTAGAGATTTCAGGACGATTTGCAAACACGAGGGGTTAAACTTTTCCGAATGCGAATAATTAACTTTTTGTTTTTTACCCACCCCCATTTACAGCGGCTACTTGTATATACGTTGTCTATGTGTAAATACATATAAGCGCGCACACCGCCATCCGCGCTCTCGCACACCCCCGCTCTGAGCTCCGGGGGAGGGAAGGGAAGGGGAGAGGGGAGGGGAAGGGGAAGGAGCGGGGGGAGCACGCGTTTATTTATTTATGAAGCTCGGAGCGCGCCGGGAATGTTTCTTTTCGGCAGATATTATATATTTGGTTAAGGGGGTGCATTTCTGTTGTTTAAAAGGGAGGGAAAAGGGGGTGGATGGTTTGTTCTTGGGGGTCCCTGGTGCAATCTCAGCTCCTCATGGGTGCTATTTTGCAACCTCAGGCGCCTGCTATTGGTCAGCCCATGATCAGATGGTTGTATTTCCTTGTGTCCCTCGCTGGCACCACGCCATCTCCCTTCAGCTAAAACCCAATCTCCGATATACTACTAATAGCTAAACCACTTGGACTATAAAACACAACAAATCATAAAAGCCGGGGAAAGGACGGCAAAAAAGCTCCTTCCAATGAGTTCTTATTTTGTCAACTCGACCTTCCCGGTGAGTCTGGCGGCGGGGCAGGAGCCCTTCCTGGGACAGATCCCGCTATATCCCTCGGGCTATGCGGATCCTTTGAGGCACTATCCCAGCACCTATGGAGCCACGGGAGTCCAGGAGAAAGGTTATACCTCCTCTCCTTACTACCAGCAAAGCAACGGAGCCTACAGCCGCAGCTCCGCCTGTGACTATGGGGCCGGCGGTTTTTTCAGGGAGAAGGACCCTGCGTGTGGCCCCCCCAGCCTGGACGAGGTGCCCTTCGCCCCCGAGCCGCGCAAATCGGACTGCGCGCAGAGCAAAAGTGTGTTCGGAGAGAGCGAGGAGCAAAAGTGTTCCGCCCCGGTTTACCCCTGGATGCAGCGGATGAACTCTTGCAATAGTGAGTTTACTCTTTTACAGAAATAAATACATCAATCTCCTCCCCCCCTTTCTTATTTGTTACCGCCAGAGAGAGAGAGAGAGAGCGAGAGAGCGAGGGAAGCAGGAATAAGATTCACTTTAGAGCCCAAACTTCCAGCCGGGAAGTTGGGCGACAACAAGAAGCTCAAACTTACTCCTTGACACGCACCCAAAACTTCACGCTACTGAAGTATCTTCCCCCCCCCCAACCCCCCACCCTCCCCCAGCTAAAAAAGTTTACCCTCTATTTAAACCCCAGCACAGCATTTCTCCATCACGCACACACACACACGCGCACACACAGACATCCTTGTTGGTTTCTCTCTTCTTTTTTTGCACATTCCAGTTTGCGTGTCACTCAGCTACACCGATTTGTCTCTGTCTTTCCCCCACACGCACTGGGAGATATCTTTTCTACATCAGATCTGGATGGCTTTGCACACGCACCCCTCACACACACACACATACACACACACTCCCCCCGCTCTACGCACACGCACACACCTCCCTCCACGCTGCTCCCTCTCTCGCTGGCTGCCCGATTCCCCGAGTTAAATAACACGAAAGAGTTTAAATATTTGAAAGGAGAGGGCTACATTTTTAATGAAACTCGCACGTAATGAAAAGTCTGCTCGGGGAAGATAGATATATATATTCATATTTTTTTTTCCCCTTCCCCTCCTGGTGATATATGACTTCTTTAAGTGCTGTTTCCTCAATCAAAGAACAGAAAAAATAAAAGGGGAAGAGAAGAAAAAAAAAAAAAGTGCGTGGGGGAGAAAAATAATAGAGGCTCCCCACCCTCCTCCCCATGTTTAGATGCATTTGTTGCCTTTTAAATTCCAAATTGATGTCCATTAGCGCAGGGACATAAAAGTGTTGTGTCCTCTTTAATGTAGAGTTTGGGCAGATCGATTCACTTCATTATTGCTTAAATGCTCAGATCTATTACAGTTGCCGGTAGGGTGGAAAATAGCGAGGGAGGGCTGGCGAGGTGGGGGAAGGAAAGAACACCTTGCGATTTTTCATTCCGGAATAAGATAGATCTTGCCCTGTCTTCCCCAGCCCTGCCTGCAGCCTGGCAACTTCACCATTAACCTCTCTGCCCGCCTTGCCTTGCCTTGCAGCGCTGCTGCGAATCTTCCAGCGGGTGCGGCCCGGCCAAAGGGAGCCCTCCGTCAGAGCATGGAGGGGCTCCCGGCCATGGGGATTGTTTTGGGGTAGCCCAGAGCTTTTGGAGGGCAAGGGACAGGGCATGCACCTCCTCTGCATACAGCCGCGGTGCGGGGCATAGCATCTCCGCCGGTTATCCAAGCATCTCCGCGGCTCCATTAAACCTAGGGGCTATCCCTTCTGTTTCCTTTATTTTATTTCCCCTCATATTTTCACCCTATATTTTTCTTTATTTGTTCCCCTTATTTGTTGCTCTTTTTTTCCTATCTGTTTCTTTCTTTTTTTTCCCCCCCGTCCTTTTATTTTTTTCTCCCCTCCCCTGCGGGTCTCACAGGTTCTTCTTTTGGGCCCAGCGGTCGCCGAGGCCGCCAGACCTACACCCGCTACCAGACCCTGGAGCTGGAGAAGGAATTTCACTTCAACCGCTACCTGACCCGGCGCCGAAGGATTGAGATCGCTCACTCCCTTTGCCTGACGGAGAGGCAGATCAAAATCTGGTTCCAGAACCGTAGGATGAAGTGGAAAAAAGAGAACAAATTGCTCAACTCCTCGCAACTCAGCGCGGAGGAAGAGGAGGAGAAAACGGCGGAGTGAAAGCATTATTTAAAAGCACAGGAAAAAGAAAAAAAAAAGAAACGACAAAAACAAATCAAAACAAAACCCAACGAAATAAATTAGGGAGTGAGTGAGAGTGTGAGAGCCGAGAGGATGGTGAAGGGGGGTGTGGGCTGGTTGCGAGGACAGGGAAAACCTGCACATTGGTGGGACAAGCCCTCAGCAGCAGTGGCAACAGCTAGGAAGTTTGGGCCACCAATGCCATGGACTCGTGTTCCCAGTGATCTTGTCGTGTCCAGCAAAAAAAAAAAAAAAAAAAGGAAAAAAAAAAAAGGAAAAAAAAAGGGGAAAAAAAAAAAAGAAAAAAAAATCAGGCTTCTAGTTGCGTTTTTTAATATTATTTTTATCCCCTCTTCTGAGATCTCCCTCCCACTTCCCCCACTCTTGAGATAAAATAATAATAATAATACAAAAGTCAAGAGACAAGAGGATAAGAGAGAGAGAAGGGGGGGGGGGAAGGAAAGGGAGAAAAAAAAAAGAAGAGACAAAAAAAAAAAAAGAAAGGAAAAAAAAGAAAGGACTCTTCCCCGTGTTTCTACCCTTGGTGTCACTGTTAGTAACCTGCTAACTCTTGTATTTAATGGAAGTGCTGCAATATTTGTCATTTTGGGGTGTTTATTGTCTTAATTTTGTAAAGATGTTTCCTGCACGGTGGACATAGGGTTGGTTTGGATATTGTTTTTCTCCCCTCACCCCCCCACCCCCCCCCATTTTTCTTTCCTTTTATTATTATTTTTAAATCCCTCTCCTTTCATAAATTAATCAAATCCTGGGGGCTTTGTAATTAGTTCGTGGGGTTGTTTTTTATTTTTTTCCCCCTTTTTTTTTTTTGGGGGGGTGGTGGTTGTGTGTGGGTTTGGGGGATGGAGGGGAGGTTGATTGTTTTACTTTTTATCCTGGTTGGGGGGGAGGGGAGGGAGGGGGGAAAGAAAAAAAAAAAATCTACTGAAAGAACGAGAACTACCTAAAAAAAAAAAAAAAAGAAAGAAAAAAAAGCTGCGATAAAGCGACCACAACAACGCCAACAAAGTTCTATTTTATTAATTTTTTTGTACGTGCTGTGTTTGAAGTTTGTCTTAGGTATGAACATGGAATTCTCTAATAAAAACAAAAGTCTTCGATCTCACGCACAGTCCTCCCCCCCCCACCCCCCACCCCCCAACCCCCTCTTCCGCCACCAAGCCCTGTCATTATTATTACGATTCTCTTTCCCTTTTCGCAGGGAAATCTTCCATTCTTTAAGGAGCGAGAGGGTTGTAAAACCTCCTTGCTGTTCCCTGTGTGACAATGTCTCCTAATTTGCAAGGACAAGCAGCCTCCGAGCACACGGAAGTTACAGTGGGGAGATAAATCTGGTTTTCCCTTTCTTTCTTTCCCCCCTCAGTGTTTTGGGGTGGGTTGTTGGGGGTATTTTTGCGTCTAATCTGAAATGGAAGACCTTTCACCAAGAGTATTTCCTCGCTGCCATTCTGCTTTAGTATCGCTCCTCTCTTTTTTTTTTTTTTCCCCCTCTCTTTTTTTTTCTCTCTCTTTTTTTATTGTTACAGTACAAAGAGTTATGACGAAACGCTCTCCATATACATAATAAATCAAGGAAACGGGGGGGGGGTGGGTTAAGGGAAAAAAAGCTCTCATTTATCTACCAAAGATACCTAACGTTTGCCTAGCATCTTTCAAACATCTGGTCCTTTACAGTATATACCTCCCCCCCCCCCCCCTTCATCCCCCCAATCAAAGTGAAGTGTATCGCCCAAAAAAAGTCCAGATTTCAAGGAAATTTGGCTTGTGAAATGAGGAGCTCCTCAGCTCCAGGGTACAGCCTCCATGTAAGGAGGAGGGGGGTGGAAAAAAAGGAGGGGAAGGAAAAGGTGAGGGTAAAAATATAATCTAAGCTAAGTCTAACGAGATCTTTCTTAAAAAGTGGCTTTTTGTTTTCACGTGAACGCGTTTCCAGTGGCTCTTGTGGCGAGGCTGACTGGTCGGGATGGGATGAGATGGGGGAAGGCTTCTGCTCCGTACCAAAATGGAATTCCGTGCATGCTAGTAACAAACTTTTCCAGGGGGTTTGGGGGAATTATATGAAAGGAAATGCTGCTGCTGGTGGTGGGGTTATTCTGCTTTTTTTTTCTGCTGAGGATTTAGGACTGGAATCAAGCAGCCAGCCGAGCCTAGTTTGGGTCCTGCTCTCTGCAACTTCACGGGGGGAAAAGGCGATGAAACCTTATCTCCTGCTTCCCATTCCCTTTCCCCACCCCACCCCCCCCAAATACCCACCAGAAATACCTATGTATGAATGCGTTCCCCCGTGCCACAAGCTGGTTTAATGTCAGTCACTTTTAAAATCAATTCATGCAGAAGCTTCACAGCTGTAGGACATTTACTATTATTGCCACGCTTTTCATTGCCCGTAATTATTATAATTATATGTCACTTTCAATATGGCGCATAATTTCCAATGAGTTGCAGACAAGCATATGAAATTCCTAAAGTGCCTCGGAAAAAAAAAACAAAAACAAAAACGAAAAGAAAGAAAATAAAAGAAGAAAAAAGAAATTGGAAGACAGAGAGAGAGAGAGGAAAAAAGAGAAGAAGAAGGAAGAAAAAAAAGAAAGGGAGGAAGTAATGCTCAACAAAGCACGGCTCCTTCCTCACGTTTTTACCCATTTCAGCGTGCTTTTGCTCCCCAATATTCCTCGCAGGTTAGCAAATGGAAAAGGAAAACCCATGGAGCACAAGGATGTGGTCAAAGAGGACGTGAAATGATCAGCAACAAGAAAATCCTAAAAGCGACGTTGTCAACCACTTCCACCGGCTGGACTTGGACTCTTTTCCCCCTTTATTTCTCTTCCCTATTTCCCTCTTCCTTTATTTCCTCACACACACCTTCTAGAACTGAGGTGCGATCCCTTCGCTGTCTCCAAGCTCAGCATCCAACACCTTTCGACTTTTTCAACAAAACCCACGCGAAATAAACCCAAAGAGCCACGTTTCCCCCCTCAACTTGCAGCAGCTTTTCCTCGCTTTCCCCCCGCTCTTCCCCCCGCTGCCTGCCACCTTCTACTTCAGATATCAACCAAGAAGCCTTGGCCGGCCTCACAGCGACCCGACACCTCATCCCTCGCCTCTTCTCCAACATCCCCGGCGGGGTCACAAAGGAAGAAATTCAGAGTTTAAGAAAGAAAATGGAATGAGAGGGAAAAAAAAAAAGACCCACGGGGGGAGCGCAGGGAGCGCGCCTCACCCCCCACCCCCCACAAATTTCCAACTCGCCCTTGGATTTTAGGGATGAGAAGGGAAATAATAGAAAGGGGAGTGGGGGGTGGAAAGCGGAGTTTGTTGAGGATAGATTTGGGGGTTCAACGCCTTTCCCTCCCCCCCATCCCAACCTCATTCCATTGAGGGTCTCGCTGCTTATCCCTGTCGCGGCCGGCAGGTGGCGCGCTCCGCCAAGGTGGGGGTGCGAGCGTGGGGGCCGCCGGCCGCGCGCTCATGGATGGGGAAGGGGGGGAGGATGGAAACCACTCGGGGACGCGCTTGGGCGCGTTCGCGTCGTCTCGGGCCTAACCCCCTCGGTCTCCGTCATTATTTGTAACCATAGAGCATGAATTACCTCTTGAGGTCATCAGTGAGAATTTACGACTGGTCAACAAAAGCACGTGATGCCCAAACGCGGCCCCCACACCCCCCCCTCCCCTTTACCCCCCCTCAACCTCCAACCACCACCACCCTCCCTCCTCCTCCTCCTCCACACCCCCCCCCCCCTCATATTTGGCCGCGTACATAGCAAAAACGAAGTACAGTGCATCGCTATAATTCATTAATACATCATAAATCGTCAAGCACAGGGGTTATAACGACCACGAGCCACAAATCAAGCCCTCCAAAATAACCCAAATGAGCTCTTACTTTGTAAACTCGTTCTCAGGGCGCTACCCAAATGGCCCCGACTATCAGTTACTAAATTATGGGACCAGCAGTTCCATGAACGGTTCTTACAGAGATTCAAGCACCATGCATTCCAGCTCTTATGGCTACAACTACAATGGGATGGACCTTAGCATCAACCGCTCAGCCTCCTCTAGTCACTTTGGGGCTGTCGGAGAGAGCTCCCGTGGTTTCCCTTCTCCAGCTCAGGAGAGCAGGTTTAGACAGGCGTCTAGCTGCTCCTTATCTTCTCCCGACTCCCTGCCCTGCTCCAACAGCGAAAGCCATGGAGGCAAACCCACCCCGTCCCCTTCTGACCAAGCTACTTCTGCCAGCACCACCAACACAAATTTCACAGAACTAGACGAGACCAGCGCGTCCTCGGGAGCCGACGAGGGCACTCCAATAAGCAGCAGCATCCCCCGAGCGCAGGCAGAGCCCATCGCGACCTCCACGGCAGCAACAGAAGGGCAGGCACCTCAGATATTCCCTTGGATGAGGAAACTTCACATTAGCCATGGTACAGCTACTTCTTTTTTTTTTTTTTCGTCGTCGTTGTTGTTTATTTTTCTCAAACCCCTCCATCCCTCTCTTTTCCTCTTGTGTTTGAGGGCTTTTTCCCCCCCTTTTCCCTCCCCACCCCACTCCTTGCTTTTTTTTTCCCCTTTCCCACCCCACTGCCTAGCTTGTTTTTCCCCCCCCTTTTCCCTCCCTACCCTACTCCCTGGGTTGTTTCGGTATTTTTTTTTTTAATCTCCCTTTCCTTTTATTCGGTGCTAGCTCTTTGATCAGAATCGCAGCTATTTATTGCTTTTGTATTTCTTGCTCTGATCGCTGCTTTAAAGCTGCCTCTGGCGCCTGGAGGAGATGAGGAGGGGGGGTGGGGAGTGCTGTGTAGGGTGTGTGGGGGGGAGATTTTATTTTAGTTTCGCTATCCTTGTCGCGAAATCAGGGCTTGTTTCAGGCTCTCAGCCCTGTGTGGAGGGTGGGAGAAGGTAATTTAAAAATTGAGGGGAAAGAGGGGGGGGTGGTGGGGGATGTGGTGGGAGGAAAGGAAAGAATTGACCATTAAAATGGCATTATATGCACAGATGGGTCTCTCGGTCCTTTCCTACTCTTATTTTGCTGGGTGTATTCTCCACAATCTGCTCTTGACAAAACCAAAATCGAGAGGAGAATACGCAGGGAATAACGAGCACACACCACCACCCCCTTCCCCTTTTCCCCTCCTGGAGAAAAGGAAGCAGCGTTAAACCTGATGCCACTGCAAACAGAGCCAGCAAACACCCAGGCAGAACTGGGGGAAAGGGAGATTATTTCAACATCTCGCTTCTCCAGTTAAATTATGAATATTGAGTTGCGAATGTCAGATCTGGAGGGGCCAAGGGTAACGGCGGGGGGGGGGGGGGGGGGGGGGGGGGGGGGGGGGGGGGGGGAGAGGAAGGTTTACACGTGTCTGGGGGTGTGCGAGGAAGAGGAGGGAGGGGAGGTGGGGGGGCTGTTATTTGGGGAAGAAGCTTTCCTAGCTGCCCGAAAGAGGTGAGATATTTTACTTCGGGATTAAAAATAATAATTAAAAAATTAAATTAACTAATAACCTTAAAGATAAGCAAAATCCGAGCTGAAAGAACAAACCCAAACCCCGCTGTTGTCCGTGTTATTCAGACATGACTGGACCAGACGGTAAGAGGGCGAGGACAGCATACACTCGCTACCAGACCCTGGAGTTGGAAAAGGAATTCCACTTCAATAGATATCTCACCCGCAGGAGGAGAATAGAGATCGCTCACGCTCTCTGCCTCTCCGAACGCCAGATCAAAATCTGGTTCCAGAACCGGAGGATGAAATGGAAGAAGGATAACAAACTGAAAAGCATGAGCTTAGCCTCGGCGGGCAGCGCCTTTCAGCCATAAATTATATGGGGGGAAATAAATAAATAAATGAATGAAAAGAAGAGGGAAATATCGAGGAGGAGAAGAAGAAGAAGAGATTGGGGGGGGGGGGGGGGGGGGTGGGAAGAGAGAGAAGAAAATAACATAAAATAAAAAACCCACCACCAACAACAACCAATCACCAACAAAACCCAACCAACAACCACCACCAACAACAAAAATACACCAAAACCCGCGGAAATAAATAAATAAAGCCGCCCGCAGAGCTTAGTTTCGGAGTACTGTACAGTGAGGCACCTTCTTTTCGGCATGATAAACATCCTAAACCAACGTGTATGGTACTGCTGTCCCAGGACTGAGTTCATGTCGTGTTCTGTTTGGGGGGTTTGTCTTTTTTTTTTGGGGGGTGCTGTCGGGGGGGGGGGAAGTGGGAGTGGGGGGTGGGAGGGGGGTGGAGGTGGTGAGAGGGGGATGTTTCTTTAATGTTTTTTTTTTTTTCCTTTTGGTTTGTTAATTAAATTTTATTTCCAGATGCTCCTCCATGCTCCTTGTTGTTTCTCTAAATGTATGTGTCCGTGTTCTCTTGATGCTCTTCTGGAAAGCTGGCATGTTTTATGTGAGCCTTTTAAATGTTATAACTTATTTATAAAGCGAGAACAGATACGATTGTTTGTTTATTTGTTGATTTTTTTTTTTAGGGGGGGAGGTGGGGGGGCGTTCTTCCCCTCCCCTCCCCCCTTCTCCCCCCTTCCTCCCCACCCCCACCCCCATCCCTTTCCTGAGTTTACTGCTTTGGGGTGAGTTCTTCTCTGCCTAAGCTAAAATCGGGAGTTCCTGCACTACACTCGCAGAAAAAAAAAAAAAAGTATATATATTAAACAAAAACAAAACAAAAAAAGTTTAAAAAGGAAAAAAAGAGACAAATAAACAAAAAAAATAAAAAAAAGGATAAAATGAAAAAAAAAAAAGAAGGAAAAAAAAAAAGAAAAGGCAAAACTCTTGTATCTTTCTGTCTTAAAAATTGTCCAGTCTGTGTTTTAGTTCAAACTTCAGGCCAGGGTTTCTAATCCCAGGCTCATTCCTGACGTACTCTTAGACGTGGCTTAAACTTCACTATGGAGAAAAATAAAAATACAAGAAAAGAAAAAAAGAAAAAAATAAAAGAAAAACCAAACCAAAACACAACCACAGCGTCTAAAATCAGACCAACAAATGCTCAAATGTCTGTAAATACTAGAAATATTTCTGATGTGACGACTAGACGGTTCGTAGTGGGCAGAGTGAATGCAATGTTCTGTGTAAAAATGGCATCTGTCATGTCTAGCTGCCTGTTAGTACTTTGCCAATAAGCTTTTTGTATTTGTTTGTAGCTTTACTTGAAGTCAAATAAACGTTTCTCCTACTCACAAAGCCTCCCAGTCGCACTTTATACACGACCTCCGAGCCCTACGACACATCCCAAAGCCAGCGAGATGCCTGGGCATGGAGCTGGAGCTCTGCAAGCTCCTCCTGGGCAGCACCAAAACGCACCAACGATTCACGTCAGGAAAACCCCAAACCAAGCAAAGAAAAAAAAACAACCAACCCAGCCCCAAACCTTCGGGAATAAAGCAGCAACTCTCCACAACTACCCCAAACACCGGTTTCCCCCCTCCCCCCCAAAATATAAAACCCCAACCAACACAATTCCGCCACCATCGCATCAAACAAACTGGTTTGCAAGTACTTCTAAGTTGCATTAAGAGGTGGTAAAAACCCTTTCCCCCGGCAGATTTACGTGCAGGAATTATCAGATTAGTGATAGCCACAAGTTTAAAAGCCAAAGATATTTATAATCCTCATCTAGGTCCACGTAAAGCTGCGTTGTGTAGAATTACAGCCCTGGGTGTTTGGAGGGATGTATTTATTAGCTTTTATATACCATGGATCTATATCTCAAAGACGTTTCTATGCTCTTCCCCGCTACCCCTCGCTTCATTGTGCTTTCTCTTTCCACCTCTTCACCATGTAAAACATCCTCTCGCAGCTCTCTCTAACTTACTGACGCTACGAGTCGTCGTCGTCTTCTTTCCAAACCCCCCCCCCCGTCCCTTGCAGATAACTTAACATCATCAAAGATGGCATTTCGCTACTAAGGCATCAGATAACTCCGGTTTAAAGTCGCTAGGTTTGGCTAAAACACCCCTGACATCTCTACACCACTTTTTCTGTTCTTCTTATTGTTATCATCATTATTTCCCCACCCCCCCCCCCCTTCCCCTTACCCCCTTTTCTTTTTCTTTTTATTTCCACCCCCCCACCCCCCACTCCGTTCCATAGCAAGTAAAGTTGGAGCTTAAAAAACTTACCAAACTTAATCTCCCTCTGTTTAGGTACTTCTTAAGTGATTTTGAGAGGGATGTGAAGTGGACTGTCAGATCCCAAACCATTTGCTCGCCTTCCCTTGATTTTTTTTTTTTCCTTTCCTTTTCTCCTCTTTTTATTTTTTTTTCCTCCCTTTTTCCTTTCCTTTTTTTTTTTTCCTTTTTTTTTCTTTTTTTTCTTTTTTTTTTTTACCAATAGCAAACTATACCAAAAGTGGGTATGACATTTAGATGTCAAATGGATAGGGGTTTTATCTCGAAGTTAGATCGTAAAAATCACCCAGACCTCAGACAGATACCCCTCACTGGCTCTCAAAAGTCACGTGAGGTCCATAAAGTTAGTTTTATGGTTTTGGGGAGTTGACAATGTACAATATATTTCACATTCTCTAGAATGTTAAGTGACACTTTAACTGCTTGGTTTGGCTTGTAAGGGGCAGCAATGGGTGAGCACTTTTCCAGATGAGATTTAACGTTGCAATTGCAGGGAACAATGTTTTGCGGGTCCAGTTTTCAGTCCAGGGAGCCAATAGACTGGAATCCTGAAAGTAAGTTTCTTCTGAAATATTATCTGCTTATAAAAAAAAACCCAACCAAACAAACCCCAAACCTTCTTTTTTAAAAGGGTTTGACGCGGCTGAAAGCTGAGGCGGGGTTGGAAAAGAGGGTCTCGTCTCTCTGTCAGAGCTTGCTTTCTCGCTTTTAGGAGGTCCCTAATTCTTACCCTCGCGAGGATTTGGGCTTGAGTTACTTTTCCATCCCAGTTTCCAGGCCCGCGAGGAAACTTTTGTGGAAGCGGGAGATAGAAGGAAGCTGGAAAGATTCATTATCAGGGGATGGAAAAGTCCCTCCTGTCTGTGCCGGGGGTGGGGGGTGGTGGGGGGCAAGGTTTGTCCTGCTCCATGTCTAAAGGGTGGTTGTACGGGGAGGAGGTTCGGGGCGGTTTGTGCTGCTCGCGAAGGAGCCACGAACCTGGCACAGGCTTTTGCATTTCAGCGGCTGTATTCGGTCTCTGTGTTCCTCAGGTTGTTAACACCTTTGGGCTTTAATTCTCCTCACCTGCTTGCCAAAGTGATTTGTGCACTTTGTTTGTCCTTTGGCCTGTGTAGAGATCGAGGTGTGGGGTTGCCCCAGGGCAATTTTTTTCTTTCTCTCTCTCTCTCTCTTATTTTTTTCTTGCATTTTTTTTTCCTCTCTCTCCTTTTAATTATTATTATTATTTTAAAATATTTTCTCTGGCTTTTTTTCCTCCTTTTTTTTTTTTCTTTTACCCTTTTCCTTTCCCCTCTCTCTCTCTCTCTCTCTTTTTTAATCTATTTTTCCTTGGGTTTCATCTTTCCCCCCCAATATACAACCGAGTGTCCTCACATTTCCGTAGTTCGTTTCTAACATATGGAGACACCGACTGACCGCGTTTGTATCTCCAGCCTGGCTTAAAGTGCTACAGAAAATTAATCAGCGAGCTTGCATAAGGACCCCCGCCCTTCCTAAACCTTATTGAACCTTCCGATATCTCCCAGATTTCCCTCTCCCCCCTCTAAGGGGGACATGGGTCTGGAAAAGGCAGGCAGCAGGCTTGTTCTCTGGGAAAATAAACAAGCTAGCAGGGAAGGGCAGGAGAGCAGAGCCATGACTCGGGGGCTTGGGGCTGCGGCAGGGACTGTGGCCCCCACTCCGGGGTGGGGCAGGCAGGTGGCCCCGGCCGAAGGCTCCGGCTCCACTGCAGAGCAGATAGCGCAAAATAAGGCAAAATAGAGCAAAATATGGCAGACAGAGCAAAACAGAGGGAAAACAAACCTACAACACCACAACCACATAAGCCAGACCTGAAGAAGCTGGGGGTTTTTTTAAGCCAAATCGCCACATTTGCAGCAGAACTGGGGAGGGCACACACACACACTTTGTCCACACCTGAACCAACCCACATCTATTCCCCCCCTCCCTTTAAAAAATTCCCCCAAAGGTTCAAAGAGGTACTGGGGCAAAGGGGTGTTGGGGGGTGTCTAGAATTTGGAGCAGTCTCCAGCTTCTTTTCCCCCACCCCCCCTCGGTTTTTTTTCTGGTAAGACAACATTTGGTGGACACATGTCCGTCTCTTTTACACAAAGCAGAATGTCCCCCCTTTAGCACACTTTGGAGATTGCTTTTCCTTCCTTTGGGCTGTTTTTCCTGTCCTGCTCCATGTGTGTCTCCTAATATCTTTGCTATCGCCATCATCTGAACCTCTGGCTTCTCCCTGAGCAAGTCAGAGGGTGGCCAGCGCAACCCTGAGAAACCTCTGCTCTGGAAACCTGTAAACACAGCCGCCAAAGCTGGAAATTCGAGGAAGGGAAGGAGGGTGCTGGGAGCTCTTCCTAGTCAGCAGAACGGTTTTAGACTGGACAGCCTCTCCTTGAGCTCTGTGCAAACTGAACGCCTGGGGCTTTGGTTTTGTGTTTGGGTTGGTTTGGTTGTTGTTTGGTTGGGGTTTGTTTTGGTAATAAAGATGTTTTGCGGGATCCTAAAGGGCTGCATTGAGGTTGGTCTTGAAAGGTGAAATCAGCCACAGAAACCTGAAAGGCTGCAGAGGGTTTTGTCCACACAGGGTTAGAAACGCTCAGAGGAGAGGGGGTGTGGAGAGAGGTGTGTGCTGGTGTGGGGGTTAGACCAAGAGGATGCCTCCTAATGCCTTACCCTCTGATCTGGACTGATGACTAGGAATAATTTTGAATGATGTGAATACTAATGAGAGATTTAAGTAAGAAAAGTGACATCCCCCCCCCGGGTGTGTTTGAAAATGTGATGCATGCATGTCCCCACAAACATCATGTAGCCATAGGTCCATCCACCCATTCATTCATCCACCTCTTCCCTATCCATCACCTCCCAATCCCCCACAGCCCCACTCCAGGGTCTTTTCTACAGTCCCAAGAAAACTTTCATCCTAAAGCCACTTCCAACACAGGAGCCACCAGAGTTGTTGTTTTTTTCCCCTTAAGTACCAGTAGTTTGAATCTCTTGGTGGACACAATATGTTGTTTGCATGGGAAAAGGCAGATCGAGATAGCCAGAGCAAGAGGACTTTATGATGCAGTTTAGCTTCAGGACTTTGCAGGGAGGAGGGGATGCCTGCGTGGCTCACAACAGGTAACAACCCTGCATGTGTTTGAGCGTCCTGGGCACAGGGATGGCACCGGGCCTGTGTCACAGCAAAGGAGCAGGGACAGGATTTTCTTGCTGGCATAAGGATATCATCCTTCCATCTCCTTTCTACCCCTTAGAGGACTCTTGGCCTCTCTGCTTACACTACCACTACCATGTACAACATAAAATGATTTCTTGGAGGACTGCCTTTATTTTAGATTACTTTACAAGCCCAATTTTTCGAGGCTGTATTTGTGGACTATTTCCTCCCTGCCCCTTACATGGTGCTAAGTTCCATCTTCCTGTGTTGGGTTGATAGTGGACCTTGATCTTAGAGGAGTTTTTCCAACAACAAGATAAAAGATTCTATGATTCTATGGTTTTATGAATCTATGATTCTGTGATTCTATGAATCATCCATGTTTCCATGATAAAGAGCTTTAACTGGGTAGCATTTCACAGCCTGGAAGGGGTCACAGGCTTAGCACAGGCTTCTCCCCACCCTGCCATCCTTGAAAAAAACCCTCCCTGTTACTGCTGAAAAGGAAGTATAAGGAGAGTAAACAGGAAAATGGAGCTCTGACCGTGCAGGTAGGCGGGGATTTTCCTTTGCATTTTTCATCCTTTCTCTCACTTTAATGACATACATCAGCCACGGGACAATTAGTTCTTCTGCAGCTGTAGAAGACAGAATAAATATGAAATGCTTTAATGTCAGCTTTAAGAATAAGGAGAACATCTAGGACATAGTTAGGAAGGGGGAAAAAAGAAAGAAAGGAAAAAAATATATATCTCTTTTAAACCTGTATTTGTGCAGATCTTTATGCCATGCCTCTGGGTCCAGATGGGAAAGATCTCTGATTTAAGTGCTCTCAGCCTTGGGTGGTTTGGGCTGTTTGCCTCAGACGTGCAGAATCTACCACAGCCTAGAGAAACCTCCCCCTGAACTCACCTGGCTCACAGCATCTTCCACTTCCTAAAAATGAGTGGAACCAGGCTCACTTTTGCCTTTTATTTTGCCCCCTGTCCTGCCTCTTTAGCCTCTCCCCATCCCTGAAGGTTTCCTATTTCGTTTAGTAAAGCCTTTGTAAACCTGTCTGGTATTTTAAAGCGGGGGGGGGGGGGAGGGGGGGGGAACCTAAAACACCAACCCCCAAAGCAGTTATTTCTCACCCCAAAGTCAGCCCAGTCTACACAGACTGGAAGAACTGAGCGGAGCATCTGTATTAATTACACCCCCCACCCTTTTGGGTCATCTCTCCAGGGCCCTGTGTCAGGGAGGACACGGGACCCCCATGTCCAGGCTGCTGCTGAGGAGTGAAAAAAAAAAAAGAGAGATGAATTTTCACCCATAAAACCCCCATTTGGATCAGCAATAAATGGGGAAGGGGTGAGGGGGTTGGAAAAGCGTCTGTGAGCCTCACAGGGAGGTTTGGGGAGCTCTTTCGTGCAGGAAGCAGCTCGGTGCTGCAGTGCCATTGTCAGGCCATCTTGAATGTCATGGCTTTATTTATTTTTATCTCTTATTTTACGAGTTCCAACCTCCCCCCCCCCCCCTTTCTGTAAGCGTTTGAGCTTTCGAAAACCTTCTTTACTCCCTCGGCGCCGTGTAACACGAAATCAAAATCCCTTTTACAGCCAGATTTGTTAAGGAAAAAAAAAAACCCACAACCAAACCCAAACAAACCAAAACTCCACAGGAAAAAAAATAATCGAGGAGACCGTGCTAAAACCACACCCAAAACAAAGAAACCCCCCCAGCCCAAAAAAAAACCAACCACCCCAAACTTCACCGAGGTAACCTAGTTAAAGATGCCCGCGATGCCTTCTCTTCTCTAACAACAACAACAAAAAAGTGATTAAAATCTGTTAAAGGATTTAATTAAGAGAATTAAATGAAAAGGAAAGGGGCACAAATGAGTTGGGAAAAAAAAAAAGAAGGGGGGGGGAAAAAAGGAAGGGAAGGGGGGGGGAAAAGCGAAGCTATTCTAAACGATTAAATCGCCATTTTAACAGTATAATGGGGTTTGCATACTGAAAAGAGAAATCAGAGCTCATATCTCATCAATAATTCATAGGCAAGAGGGATCATTCCGAGGTCAGCAGACTTGTACAGCCTCAGCTCCTCTCTGGGAGGAGAAGGGTGAGCATCGTATCACAACACAACCCCGAACCCCGGGGGCTGCCGGGGCACCTATTTAAGGAAAACATCAGCTCCAGGGATTTCCCCCAACTCCCCCCCAGCCCTCCTCCCCCTCCTGCCTCTCCTTTAATTCTTTTTTTTTTCCCTTCCTTTTTTTGTTGGTTAATATTAATTTACCAAGTCTCACTACCCGGGTGTGCTGATGACAGGCAGTAAGAGAGGGGGAGGGCTGGATGTGGCTCATATTGCTCCAGTACAGACACAGACCAACAATGTGGTGATTATGCTTTTGAGAAGCCAAAGGGATCTCTTTTTTTTTTTTCCCCTCCTTTTTTTTCACTCCCTTTCCCCCCCTCCTTTTTTTTTTCTTTTCTTCCCCCATTTCTAGGCACAAAAATGAAGGTTAGGAGGCTGCCGGGTCCTTATCTGCCTTGTCTTGGGCGCTTGGATGGAGGCGAGGGGCTCCACTCGGAGTTGTAATTCTTGTGTTTCCTTCTATTTAGAGGAAGGCTTCGATTATTCACCTATTTATTTGCAATAGTCCCGTAAATTACTCCAGCCTACACACCGCCACCCTCATGACCTCCTCCAAGAAGGGAAAGCTTTCGAAGGAAACCAGCCCCTTCCCTCCAGCTCTGCTCCCCAAGCCTCTTTCCCTCCCCCCACCGCTGAATTTCAGGCAGAGAAATTGCTCTTTTCTTTCCTCCCCAAACCCTTCTTTTCCCCCACCCCCCTCTCTCTCTCTCTCTCTTTTTTTTGCCTTGCTTGCTTTTAAAAGTATTTTGTTATGTTTTGTTTTGTTGATTTTATTTTTACTACACGTCCGACCTGAAGTGAAGGAGCTGAGCGGATTAGTTAACATTCACTCGATAAAAGTCTCTCCTCAATTAGGGAAGCCAACACACACACACAAAAATACTTTGATGGGCTTTGGCTCCTCCTCTGAGGGTCTCTTCCCAGACCTAGAATGGATTTAAGAATGAAATTTTCTTTCAGAGTGTGGCTCTTTTGGTTGGTCTGGGTTGATTTCCCTCCCCCCCTCTTCTTTCTTCTTTTGATGTTAAATAAATTATATTTGGAAGGAGGTTGATAACTTAACTCGAGAGGTGTCCACCCAGCATAGTTTTTCCGTGTTCTGTTACCCTAAATAGCTTTAAAAAGAAACTATTTTGACAGGGAGCGTTGAAAGAATCAGACTAGTTCGAGGCTGGTTTTTTTTTCCTTTCCCTTTTTCCCCCCCTTTTCTTTGATTTATCTCTTTTTAACATGTGTATGTATGTGGATGTATATATACACATATATATATACCCTTCAAGTCAAAACAAATTACAGCTCTGGGATTTGGTGTAAAAGACGTTTGTTTGGTGGCAAATCAGGGCTGTGTTTACGTAGGGGGTAAAACAGGCAAAGGAGTAGTGTGTGTGGTGTGGGTGAATTTAGGATGGAAAGGAGGGGAAAGAGGCGACCCAGGGCAGGGGATTCAGTGCAGCCTTCTCGCCTGTAACATCCCCAAGCAGCCAGCAGAGCTCGCTTCAGACCAAGTTCACTGCCAGCAGCCACGGACCGAGCCGGGCCGGGCTGGAGCCGGAGCGGGACCGGTCACCCCATAGCCACCCGCAGCATCACCCACGAAGCTCCGGGTAACCCCTGGGGATGTGGAGACGATGCTTGTCATCGAGCTCCCGTGCTTCAAAAAAAAAAAAAAAATCCTAGGAGAACCTACCTTCTTTTTTATCCCCTAAAAAATGAGGAAAAGAAAGAAAATAGAGCAGGCTCATTACCGCCGTGAGGTGCAACCCCCACAAATAAAAGAGAATTATAGCAATGCAGCCATGGATTAAGGGATTTTTTTTCCCCCCTCCCCTCTTACTCTTTTAAATATAAAAGCAGAGAGAGAAAAAGGAAAAACAAATCAGCAATGAGTTGAGCTGGAGATAAACATCTAATTCCTGCAAAGCTCTGACTTTTGTTCTCTCCGGGGAAGCAAACATATCGCGAAGAAACGTCCAATTGTTTCCCCCTCTTTCTGCTTAAAATAAAGCAGATAAAATTGGGAAGTCAGCGCTGCTTTAGTTTCTAGAGACGTAGACGGTAACTCTGGTCTTGGGGGGCTTGTTAGTACAGCATTATAGCTCGAGGGGTCAAAAAGTTGAGGGTCAAAAGTTTACGCTGTGCGTGACTCAGTCTTGTGTATAACCCTGATAGACTGATGTCAGGGTGGAGGGGAAAAAAAGGGAGAGAGAGAGAAAGAAAGCGGGGAGGGAGGGGGTGTGGGGTGTGTGTGAGGTGGGAGGAAGAGTCTGTGCTCATGGGCAGAGATGGGAGAAGATGATAGCGAGGTGGGAGCGACCTTCAGCCGTGAGCCGGAGATGTAGGAAGGGGGGAATTGAGGAGGGGGGGGTGGAAAGAGTTGGAGGATTTGGGGTGGGATGTAGCGGGAGGGGGGGAAAGTAGATTGATTTGGGTCTCCCGTGAGGAAACGCGAAGAGACTTTTTAGTATTTTTCTAAGATAAGCCCCTTTGAAAAGCTATTTGGAGGCGAATTAAGAGACTAGAGGGTGAAATGCATTTATTAAATCCAATTAGGTGAAGGTCCCTCTAGGATATTAACGCCAGCAGTTAAAAAAAGGAGAAAAAAAAAATCATTCCAGCGCCAATTTTGTTTAAATTATACTGAAAAAAATAGGAGAGAGCCTAACACGGTTGGTGAAAATGTGCCCGAACATCTTGGCTTGGAAACGCTTCCAAAGCCTTGGAGAATTGCCTGTATCCCTTTCCCTGGGCTCCACAGCCCCCGAGCCAAACGCGTTTTAATCCGTGCTTGGAGTGAGTGCGAATATTCCCCGTAAATAAGTAAAGAATTACACCAAGAAACGCCCTGGATTTACTGTTTGCCTTTCTACCTTAACCGTAGACATCCAGAATAATGATCGATGGCTACAAATCAACGGATTGATGGCTTTAAAAAATCCAATATATGTACTTAAAGGCGGTTTTAAGTGGCCGTTTCGTGGCTCGGATGGGTTGAAGTAGCTAATTCTGTTGCGGAGAGCGATTTTTTTTCCCCGTCGGATTTTGAATGAAATGTTCTCTTTTTTTTTTCCCGCTCCCCCCACCCCCCTTGCTTGAAACGCGACTCCACACTGGTCACTGCAACAGTTTAATGAACTGATATAATAAATATTTCCCTTGGCCTTTCAAAGTTATTTCTACGCTGCCAGACTCTGAACCTTCCAAACTCTAAATATTATTTGCAGTGGGACCGGGGAAGATCTTTTCAATTGCTCCTTAAGCAAACAGTCGGCGCAAGGAAAACTCTTCTGGACACAAAAATAGGAAGAGCAAAAATAATAATAATAATAATAAACCCCCCACAACCCTGCGAATTCCCCCCTCCCCTTCGGCTCTTAAATATTTTCAGTGCCTAAATACTTATAACAAGGGTCATTTTTCTTGGAGGGGAAAGAGAGCGAATATTAGAGCCCTGGGAAAGGCGTTCTGGAAAATCCATTTGCTTTCCCGATGCGGCTATATTCGTGGAGTAGGTGAAATTCAAGAGAACGCAAAGCGTTTTGTTTCGCGTGATAAGGCTCGGGCTTTAATTAATTGCCGTGAATTTGCTTGGTATTTATAAAATATCACTGTATAAGGGCTACCGTTTAGTTGGAACTTGGGTGATCCATCTCTGCGCCCTTGTAATTACTGCACTTATCTCCCTAGAACAGTCATTTCTGCTCCAGGTTTATACAACAGGTAATGGATAATAAAGGCCATTTGTTTTCGGGATATTAAAACAAGCAGGTATAATTTCACGGCAATAAAGGGGAAGGGAAAAAAAAAACAACCACCAACGCCACACCAAATAATCAACACCCTTTCCCCCCCCCCCGCCACACACACACACATCCCAACTTTCCTTATAATCTTCCCTCCTACATCATAGCGTTTAACTTTCAATTTAGGGACGCGGGGCTGCGTGCTCGTCTGGAGAAGGTTCATTTGGAGGGGTGGAAGGAGGGAGAGCGAGGGAGGGAGGGGAGGAGAGAAGGAGGAAATTAAAGGTATCGTTTTCAAGGATATTTCTAATTTATCTCCCTTGCTTAGGACGGGCTCGGCTTAGCCGTGGCTGGGGAGCTGTGGGTACCGGCCACACACTTCAGGGTGGGATTTCCTCTTATTTTGGGTTGTTTTGGAGGGTTTTGCCCGACTGGATAATCAATTAAACGTGCTTTTTAATCCCGATTTACTTGCCAAATGACCCCTTGAGAAACACGGACTTGGGGCTGTTGGGGTAAACGCAGAGATGGACCTCGTAGGGATGCTCCGCTCCCTATTCTGGCCCTTCCCGCTTTCCTCTTTTGCTGATCCAAGTGGTTTAGGTGAAAATGTGATTTATTTTGTTTCATTCCAAAGGAAAAAAGATGCAGAAAGCTGGCTGGGAAAATCACGCAAGGCTTAAATCTTGTTGCAAAACAGGTGTGGGCTGTATTCCGCCCAACCCTGCAGCCACTCTCCTTCTATTTATACCTCTTAAAAGCAGCCAAGGAGCCGGTTTGCTCCTTATTAAAAGTTCTACCCTAAAGAAACACCTCAAACCTCCAGCGCTCCCCGGTTGCTGGGGGTTGGGGGGGAAATTTTCCCAGCTTAATAAACAAGCGCGAAAGATTTGAGCTTCCAAAAAGGTCGGGGGTAGAATTAAAAAATACATTAAAAATCGCCATTCTCATTGCTGCCAGAAAACAGATTTCCGGAGGAAGAGGGGGGGATGGAAGGGGGGACTGGGGGGGGGGGGTGGGTGTGTGGAAATAGTAAAAGTCCTAAAACTGAGAGCGCGGAGCAGCGCGGAGGGGCGCGGAGAGAGCGCGGGGTGAAGCGCGGGTCACCGCGGCTCTTGGCGGCTGCGGACACGCCTCGCTGTTTAACAAAGACTGACAAACTATGAGATTAATACCAAAACTTGCGGGTTTCCCACCCCAAAATGCTCAGAGGGCCTCCTGGCGCTGCCAGGAGCAGTTCCGCTCGCCTGTAAGGACAATAGTGGTTTATACTGGGGGGGCCGGAGTGGGGGGGGTGGGGGTGGAACGGAGAAAGGGGGGTACCAGAAAACCCCAGCAAAGGAAAAAAAAATACAGGAGGAGAAAAAGAAGGAGAGAGGGGGGAAAATAATGTTGTTATGGAGAAATAATCGCAGTGAAAACACAAGACGGGGTTGGGGGGAGAAAGGAGAACAGCCCAAGCTAGACTGGGGAGGGGGTGTGGGGGGTTGTTGGTGTTGGGTATTTAGGGGGTTTCTATAGGAGTCTGCCTGCAAAACCTCACCAAGTTTTGGGGGAGCGGCCCAAACCCCTCGGGAATTATCCCAGGAGAGGAGCCACGTTTTGCCAAGGTAGGTACCGCTGTCGGGGTTACACCTGGGCTGAGGAAGGGGGGCGAGGGGGGACACCCCTTAATTAATATCTCTGCTTTTGGGGCGACTACAGGAGTTTAGCATCAGAAGCGGTCTTTAACCCCCCCTGCACTGGCAGGTGTCTTTAGGAGGCTTTGAAAGAGGGTTGAGGGTTCCCTTGATTCCCTTTTAGGGGGATAACAGGCCAGGGGGGGTGGGAGGGCAGCAGGAGAACCCCCGCTTTTCCCACGCTTTGAAATGAAAATTCCGGGTGAAATTTGCTGGGAGAATTTTCCGCGACGTGGGGCGGATTCGCAGAGCAAGGGAGAAAGGTGTGTGGGGAGGCGGGGGGGGGGGGGAGCAGAGAGGGGGGCTGCCTTTAATTTGGGATCAGAGGAAGCGAGGGGGAGATTTCTGGGAGGTGTGGTGGGGGGAAGAGGTCTGGTTAACGCTAGGGGTGCTGGTTTGCTGGCACCAAACCCCTGGTGTCATCGGGGAGGAAAATTAAAACCGATTTCTTTCTTTCAGTTTGTTTTTTTTCCTATATATTTTTTTAAAGGACGTAGGAGGGGGTTAAAAAATATGGAATAGGCCTAGTTCCTTCTCTCCAGGCTTTTCTTCTGGGTTAAGAGACTGCTACAGTAGCGGCTGCGAGGGAATACAATAAAATAAATCAAGGAAAGGGGTTGGAAAAGGGGGGGATAAAATTTAAGAGAGAAAGAGAGGGAGAGAGGTAAAAAAATAGAGGTCTAATGGGATTGGCTCAGTACAGTTATTTTATGGCTTCCACCTACACCTTGTACAAGCAGATTTGGGTTGGCTTCTTGTTTTTATGGCAGGTTTTAGAGGGGAAGGTAAATGTTGGAGCCTGCTGCTCGCTAAAGTGTCGGTGCTGGTTTGGGGAAGGTGGGAAAGTCTTTGCTCGGTGCAAAAGGCTTCTCCGCTTTGCTGACCTGATCTGGATGGAAAATTGCGTTTGGTTTAGGCGCGTAAAATGGTCTCGGGGCTCGCACTTAGGTGGGCTTGGGTTTACCGCTTTAAACTGCAGGTTGGTTTTTCTGCTTGTCTGGGACTGCTGTGGACATGAGTCAGGAAAAGCGACTCTTCACTTCCAAATACCTGAAAAATCTCGAGGAATCATGGCCGGGAAACCGCGGGACGTTCATTTTTTGGCCAGAATTGTTAATTGCTAGGAGGAAAACGGCGCAGTTTGGTGAAATCTATTGACGCTATTTCCAAGGAATTTTAATGCGAGGAGAAGCGCAGCTTTCCCCCCCCCCCGCTCGCCTCTCCGCTCTGGCATTTAAATGCAATTCATTCAGGAGATACTTGACCAACAAAATGTTCTGCCTTTTGAAATACCAAAAAAGAAAAGGGGGGGGGGGGGGGAAGAAAAGAGGGGGGTGTGGGGTGTGATGGGGGGGAAGAAGAAAAAAGGGGGGGGGGGAGGATGCTGTACTTTTAATCTCTCTAGCAACTGTAATTTTAAACGAAATCTCAACATGATGCTACCCTCATTAGTTCCGAATGAAGGTTCATTACCTAGACAGTATGAATATTTTATTGCTTTATATCCCTTTTTTTCGGAAATGAAACGCCTTTGATCTTTTTCTCGGGTTGTAAAAAGAATTGCCTGTCATTAAAAAAAAAAAAAACCTGTCGTCCCATCTGCCTTTACATTCTGTATTTCTTTTCATCTGCTTCTTTCCCCCCTCCTCTCTTCCCTCCCCACCCCCCCTTTCTTTCTTTCCTTTTTTTTGTTTTTTAATAATCATCACGTATAAACCCCAAACCTTGGTTGACCTCCAAGAACTGGGATGGGGGGGGGGGGAAATATATATATATGGATGAAATCTTTCCGCTGCGTTATCGGAGAATAATTAGGAAGGTTTGAGGGTGGTGGTGGGGGACACACGGGACGGCGTTTTGCTTTGAAACATCGATTATTTGGATTCGAGTCTCGTTGCGCGCCGGGATTTAAATATTCAGCCCAGCAGCTGAGTTGGATTTCTCTCTAGCGGTAAAAATAATGGCTGAGGTGGGGAGGAGAAGGTAGAAAAAGTTTGTAGGTTTGCTCCTCTCCTATCAGATCTTCGGACCCTGAGCTGCTGCTTTAATTAATCGTCTTTCCTCTGAAGGGTGAAATTTTTTTTTGCACCGCCTTTTGATTCATTCTCCATCTCTCGAGCCACAAAACTTTGCGCTCCCTCTCCCTAATTTTTTTTTCTTTCCTTTCTTTTTATTATTTTTTTTTTCCTCCCCCAGAAGATAATTATGGCGGTAGGCGAAGATCTCTGACCGAGGAGGATGCATCTGTCTTCTATATGTACCCTGTAGATCCGAATTTGTGTAAAGGAAGTTGGGTCACAAATTCGTATCTAGGGGAATATGTAGTTGACACAAACACTACAGGTCACAATCCCAGAAGGCATTAAAAACAGAAACACACACCCACCCACCCACCCCCCAAAAAAACCCAACAACAAAACCACAACGCAAAACCTAAACAAACCCAAACAGACCAAAAAAAAAACCCCACCCAAAACAAAACAACACAAACCCCAAAACAACAAAACCCAAGGGGGAAAAACCAAAGCAAAAGCCACCCACACCCCCCAGAGTCCTAAATAAAAGGGTGAAAAACAAGGGTGAAAACCGTTTTATAGCTGAAAAGAAATACTTTGGATTTGACCTTAGCTCAACTCAGGCGCTCCCGCGATAAACTTTATCATCACTTCGAGATAAAATCTGAGCTGGGAAAGAGGAAGGGGGGGTGTGTGGGGTGGTGGAGGTGGTGGAGGTGGGGGGGGTCAGAGAGGGGCGTTATTGCTGCGATTTGAAAGCCACCATCCCGCTATCGCTTTTAATTTTTGTCTAATCTCAGCACTGACAACCGAAAACAACCACCAAAATGAACAAAAAAAAAAAAAAAGAAAAGGAAAGAAAAGTAATTACATGTTTCTTGCGAGGAGCTTATTGCGCGTTTGGGGTTTAATCATGGATTTGAGGGATTGAGGTGGGGGTTGGGGGGGAGCTTTGAGAAGCTGCTGGTTTGCTTTGGCTTTTAAAGCGTCTTTATTAGAAGAAGGGCGAGAAGATGCATTAGGACTTGGGCTAATTCGCTTTTGTAATTGTTCATCAAGTCCTTGATTTCTGGCTTGGAGGACGGGCTCCTGATTTGGATTTTGTCGTTTGGTTTGGGGTTTTTTGTGTGTGTGTCGGTTTTGTTGTTTGCGGTTGGTTTTGTTGTTTGGTTGGGTGTTTTTTTTTTTCCCACCCGTGCGTGGGAAAAGAGTCAATCTCGGAGCAGAGCAAAATGTGATTTAGGAGCCCGGGCACCCCGAATTAGCTGATGAATTTCTTATCGATCCCAAACAAGCCCTATTCATCTCTGCCAGGCTCGGGGCGCAATGTCCCTTTTTCCCCGTATCACCTTTAGCAGAGAATGAGATGCAACCAACCCCACCCCCCCCATCCTCATAGCCCCCCCCAGAGGGACTGCTATGGATCATGTGCTGGGGCAGCAACTGGAAGCCGCAGCCATCACCTCCCCCCCCCCCCCCCCCCAAAAATAATTTTTACCTTCGATTTTAATTTTTTTTTCGCTTTTAGTTTTTTTTTTTTAATCTTTTCCACCCTCCTTTCCCTCCATTCCCCTCCGCCCCGAGCCAAGACACACCCCCGAGGGGTGTGGGCCGGGGGGTTGTGTGCGCGTTGGGGGGGGGGGGGGGATTGCGGGGGGCCGGTTCTCGCCCGTGGGGCGCTGCGGAGCCCGGGACGCGACGGGGCCCATCGGGGCCAGGACCGGGGAGGCAGGGGAACGGACGCCCCCGGTTGCCTCCCCGGGGATGCTGGGGGGCCCCGGGAGAGCCCGGGCTGGGCAGATTTCCTTATCCGGGGATCGCAGGGCACCTCGCTATTGGCCCGCGTTGTCACATGGACTCCAACTTTGTTCACTTGACAGTAAGTAGGAGGGTTTCACGAAACAGGAAAAGGAGTAAAGGGGGGGACAGGAATAAATTTTTAGGAGAGAGACATCTATATCTATATATTATTATTATTATTATTATCATTTTTTTTTCGTGTGTGCAATTCTAAGAAATTAATGGCCATGAGCTCGTTTTTGATCAACTCCAACTATGTGGACCCCAAGTTCCCACCCTGTGAAGAGTATTCCCACAGCGATTACCTTCCCAATCACTCGCCGGAATATTACAGCAGCCAGAGGCGAGAGAACACTTTCCAACATGAAGCGATGTACCAGCCACGATCAGCCTGCAAGGAGCAGCTCTACTCGTCCTGTCAGAGCTCCGGCCACCAAGCAGCGGTGTTATCCCCCCGGGGTCATGTCCATCCTCCGGCCGGACTGCAGAGCCACATCTCTGAACCAAATCAGCCCTGCGAGCCGGTTACCCCCAGCCCACCACCACCCTCTTGCAGCCAAAACTCTCTGAACCAAAGCCCTTCCAATTCCTCTTGCAAAGAGCCGGTAGTTTACCCCTGGATGAAAAAAGTCCATGTAAGCACGGGTAAGTGAACTAAAGTGGCTTTGCTTTATACTGAGTAGCACCTCAAAGTCTTGTAGAAATCTTATTGCACCAGTTGTAAAATAACCATTCGTGGAGATTTACGATCGCCTGTTTGCAGAGCGGTATAATTACATCCTCCATAAATTTTTATTGCTCTGCTTGGCCATGTGCCTTTGAAGTCTCTGTTACCATCCTCCTCCAATTTCTTGCAGGCTACTTTCCCTCTCTCTCTCTCTCTCTCTTTTTTTTTTTCCCCTTTTTTTTTTTTTTTTTAATGGCTGTTGAATCTTCGTAAGTTAAGTTTTATGTTTTCGTAATTTGTTTTTAAGTGGCGGGTCGAGTAAACTTTTACTATTTTCCCTCCTCCTCACCCCCTCTTCTCTCTCTCTCTCCCCCTCTCTCTCTCTTTTTTTTTTTTTTCTTTTCTTTTTAACCCGATATTAAATAAAAAGGAGGCTCTGTCCTCGCCTTTTTGCACGTGTTAAGGGCGAACTTTTAAAGGTTTGGGGACCGTTTTTGTGTGTGCGCGATGTTCAAGCAGAGGGCTGCGTTTATATATAGGCATATATGTGAATATCTAAGTGCAGATGCACGCGTAGAGGGCACGGAAAACGTATCCGGGGGACCTTGTGAAAACCTTTGGGCAGGAATAGACGTCAAAGGGATGAGGATGGAGGTGGAGAATTGGTTGTATTTTTAGCAGGTTTGCGGTGTATTTTTGTTTTTGAAGCATTTCCCCACCACCGACACCCAAAGAATGTGTGATGGGTTTTTGTTGTTGTTGTTATTGAAGGGGGGGAAAGGACCCATTAAAGGAACAACAGCTCAGTAATTCTTCTGCTTCTTTTTCTTTCTTCTCCTTTTTTTTTTACCCCCCTCTTTTCTGTTTGCCTCCTTTGTGTTTGTTCAGTAAACCCCAATTACTCAGGAGGGGAACCGAAACGCTCCCGCACAGCCTACACCAGGCAGCAAGTCCTGGAGCTGGAGAAGGAATTTCACTATAACCGTTATCTCACCCGGAGACGCAGGGTCGAGATCGCCCATTCCCTCTGCCTCTCCGAACGCCAGATCAAAATCTGGTTCCAGAACCGGAGGATGAAATGGAAAAAAGACCACAAGTTACCAAATACCAAGATCAGGTCTAATTCTTCCAGCTCCTCCACCAGCCTGCAGATCCCACAAGGAGGATCTCAAACCCGATCCCATGGACCAGCCACCAGCTTATAACTATTCCTGGGATGGATGAAGGGATGGGATAGATGGATGGATGGATGGATGGATGGATGGATGGATGGATGGATGGCGCGTGTTTGTGGCGTGAGGTTGTGTGTGTGTAGGGAACACATGAGGATATTTTTTTGTGTTAAATGCTCCAAGAAGCAGAGGGGAAGGAGGGCTGCTCTTTATTTATAGGGGGAACAGAGGGAGGCTCAGCTGCAACAAAGCAGACCGGTGCTGTTGTGCCTCTCTTCCATTAAAAGGAGGCTGTAGATAGTAGTTTTCAGATTTGGCTAAGATGGATCCTTGTTTCATCTTTAATCACGCCAAGCTCTGCCCCATTTGTCATGTTTACTCTCCCGTACAAAGGATGGACCTTATGTCTGCTATTACCTCGACAACCAGCGCTCACTTTAATAAATGAGGCTCAGTTTCTTCAAGACGAACTGGATTTTCTCCCCCCCCACCCATCCCCCCCCCCTTCTTTTTTTCTTTTTTCTTCCCCCCCTCCCTGGTCCTCTTTTTATTTTCTCGCCAACCAACCAAACCCACAAAGTTTGTGCTCCGCCATCCCCAAACCTCCACAGTTCTACCACAGCCTTGAGATGGAGGGGGGGGAGGAGGAAAAAATAATAATCCAAACCCAGGTCCAAACCCAATCCAAAACACTTACAGGGAATGGACTAGGAATGGGAAGGGGGGGAGAGAAGGAAGGGGGGGACGGACTCTCGGACACTGGGCGTGTGTGGAAGAAGGAAAGGGGGACACTCTGGAAAATAAAAAAGAAGGAAAATTAGGTCAAGTGGTTGGCAGACAAAGAAAGCGAGAGAATGGAGAGTGATGCAGGAACAACCCCCCCTGCCATTTTATTTTTGAGTCCAGCAGGTTGTGAGTCTGGGGAAGGGGGTGGGTGGGGAGAGGGAGAAGCGAGGGGTTTTAGGTTAGAAACTGGGTGATAACAGTGGCACCTGGCCTCACCCCCCCACCGCCCCCAGCCCAGGGTAAGGGGTGGCGGTGGGGAGCTCCTCTCCCACTGTCTAGCCCAGTCCTGTACTGAAAATGTGAATTATGGCCGGGGGTGGGGTGGGGTGTGAGGGCTTGCCCCTCTCGGGGTGGGGAGGGGGGAGCACGGGGTAAGACTGGGGTTTGGGGAGCCCCCCCCCCCCCGACTCCCCCTAACCGGCTTGGCTGCTCCGTCCTCTCCCTTTGTCCTTCGGGATGTGCAGATTTTACCTGTAAATAGCAGAGAAAAGGAACAACAAGAAGCCTAATTGGAAATAAATATCTTTTTTTTTTTTCATTGTGACTGTGACCTTGAGTAGTTATTTTTTGGGGGGGAGGGAGGAGGTGGTGCGGGGGGGGGGGAGGTGGTGTTGTCTTATTGTTCTGCGTGAGAAAAAAAAAAACCACAACAAAACAACAAAAACCACCAACACAACCTATTTTAAAGAAATTAATTAAAAAGCAGGTTTCTTACAGGCATTTCTGTTGTCAGTGGCCCAGCCTCAACTCCCTAATGAAAACAAAAGATGTTTGACTGGGGTCTATCAGCCTTAAGTACTGTTAAGCCGCACATATGATGATTTATTTGTTCTAAGCAGATATTAATATGCTCATCCCAAACTGGGCTCAGACAAAACCAGAAGCACTCATTAGCGCTTTGCTTCGCTGTAAGGAATGGGCTGGAGCGATGGATTTCTCTAGAGAGACCTCTCTCTTTAAGCACACCACCCCTCCTTCGCCCCCTCCTCCTCCTCCTCCTCCTCTTTCCCTCGCCCCAAAATCTCCTTCTCCAAGGTAGTTAATGCATTAATGAGTCTAATTTTTGCACAGATGTTTCTCGGTGTTTGCAGGTTTTCTGTGTATTTTGATATTACAAAGGAGCTGGCTCCTGCGATAGCTCATGGCCTGACAAGCAAATAGATAATCAAGAAGACAAATGGCTTCTTTTGTGAGCCGCAGCTCTTGTATTAATTTTCATTTTCTTTCTCATAGAAAGTATCGAAAATAACCACTCAGGACGAAATAACATTCCATTTCTAAGTTAGAAATAAAGAAGAAGAGAAAGAAAGAAAGATACAAACAACTAAAAAAAAAAGTGGTGTACTCAGAGGGGGGTTTCATGGTGGGAAGGAGGAGGGAAACCTCCACCAGCAGCTGGAAAAAAATCATTTTCTCCTGCTCGCCTCCAAAATAAACCGGGTTTGTGCTTATTTGTTCAACGGCCACGGAATTCTTCGAGTTCCCCCAAGCCGGGGCGAAATATTTCCCTCCTCGTTATTCAGAAACAAAGGCAGGGCTCGAAATATTTCAGTGGGGCGGGAGGGGGAAGAGGGAGGGTGGTGGTGGGAGAGAGAGAGAGATCGTGTGTGTTTGTATCTTATTCCTAAGTCACTGCGTAGCCACCTTGCAAATAAAGTGTCCCCCAAAGTCTCCCCTGCCCCCAGCTCGAACAAAAGGCCTCGGTTCTTTCTTTTGTGTTTCCCAACCCCCCCCCCCCGCCCCCCTTTTCCTATTGACATTTTAATACTTTAAAATAATATTAATGCAGTCACATGGCGCGGATGTTACAGGAGAATTTGATTTCTGGGGTGTATTTGGAGTTAACTATGGTGGGGTTTGGAGGTAGCAACAGCAAACCTTTAAAGTTTCTTGTTGTTGTTGTTGTTGTTGTTGTCTTGGGGTGTGTTTTTTTGCCTGCGTGTCGTTCACAGGGGGTGGAGGGGGTGGCAGGGGCTGTATTTTATTGCAATGCCTAAAGGTTGGGGGGTTTTGTTGTTGTCGTTGCATTTTATTTCCCCCGTTTCTGGCTTTGATCTGCTGGGGGTGTGTGTTGTAAAGAGGGTGTTATTTTGAAGATAGGGCTTCGAAGAATGCCCCCCAAAATTGTTCTTTTTTCTTAAGTCTTCCTTTAAAAAAAAAAGCAGCATATGCTTCGAGGAATGCGAGGTCTATAGAGGGGAAATCAAAGCTGGAAAGTATGAATAGGATAGAAGGGGGAGAAAAGAAGATTTCTATAGGACCTAAAAGTTCACAGCCATTATAAGCAGACAGAAGCCAAGAAAAATGCGAGAATTATACAGAAAATCATTAATCACTTCTTTTCTTTAAATACTTATCCTTTTCCCATTGTTATTCAACAGCAAATCTCCGCAGACCGTCTGTTGGGAAAAAAGCGCCCGGAGTCCTACCAGAATCTTCCGAGAGAGAGGGGAAACAAAAAAATATAGAACATAATAATATTAATAATAAAATCTGGATCGTAAAGGTGAAAGCTTTGTTTTTGGGGGAGAAAAACCAAAAGCAAACACATCACCCCAAAGCCATCCTTTTCCCCCCCCAACAACACCCCCCCCACCCCCCCCCTCCTTCCCCAGACCTCTCACTTTGGAAGAAACCACCCAAACCATGAGGGCCGACTCTGGGGCGTTGGAAAAAGGATGTGGGAGCGAACCAGGTAACAGAGCTGCTCTCTTGGCATGCATTTCTGATCGGTTTATTGCCTCCTTTCAGGGGAACGCGAAAGGAAACAAACAAAAAAAAAAGGCGAAAAGGGGGGGAAAAAAAAGATATTAAAAAGAAAAGAGGGCAGAAAGCAAAAAACCACGTGAAATCGGGTGCGGGTTTTTTGGTTGTTTCTTTTCCCTTCTGTTTTTCTTGTTTTATTTTGACCGATGTGGGCGAGGGGAGCGGGTAGAGAAACTTTGCGGGCGGGTTCTTCCTTGTGGCGAGAGGACTTCGGCTTGTTTTTTTTCCTTTTCTCTCTCCTCCTCTTCCTCCTCTTCGATTTGAGGCTTTGCGGCTTGGGGGGGGGGGGGGGGGGGGGGGGGGGCTTGGCCCTGCGGTGTTTTGGTGTGGGAACCCCGGGCAGGGCGGTGGAGAGGCTGCGGGGTCTTTCCCGTGGCGGGGTTTTAGGGTTACACTTCTTGAGTCGTTTTCTGCAATGATTTCTTTTTTGTTTTCCTTCTCCCAACCCCCCCTCCTCACCCCCTCTCCCTCCTCCCCTCCTTTTATTTTCCGAGCAAATCCTCCTTGCCCCGTTTGGAGAGGGATTGGCAATGTCCCGAAGGGGACAAGAGCATCAGGAGTGCGGGTGACCTGGGGGTGTCTTTGTCCCATGATCATCGGTATCCCCGGGTGCGGTTATCCCGGGTTAAGGATATCCCGCGGGGTCCCTGTGTGTCTTTGTCCCAGGAACGGGGGTGTCATGGAGGTGCTTGGTGCTTCGCGGTGGTTGTTTCCTCATCATGGGAACTGTTGTGGGGATATTGTGACTGAGGAAAAAAAAGGGCTAAAAATTGGGGAGACAAAATCCAGCTCTGGCACGCCTGGTTCGGGGGATAGAGTTCACGCAGAGGACACGTTTTCTAGGCGATTAGCTGTGTATTGCAGCCGGGGACTGACCTCGCAAACCCCTTGACCTCTCCGAGGCTGGACATTGTGCTGGGCAACCGCTCAACCCGCAGTTCAGCAAAACTTTGCGTGTGCGGGGTCCTGCCGACCCCGGCCCTCACCGCGGGCCTGCCCGAGGAACCAGCACCGGGAGAAGGTGTGGGGGAAAAGAAAGGACTGGAGAAAGGATTTGGATTTGGGTTTATTTCTGCTTTTCTCACGGTTTAGTTTGTCTTTTTTTCCAAGCCTGGGCCCGACAAATGTTTTCCTCTCTCATTTGCCTCTCGAAGAGCTCGGTGTTTGCTTGGGGTTTTGGCTTCTTTGTAGGAAAGAAAAAAGAAAGGAGAGAAGGAGGGAGGTGTGTGTTGGGACTCTGTCGTGTTTGGACTCTGCAGAGCGGTCTGCCTGCTCTTGGCGTCACACAAATAATTCGGGGAAAAAACGATAGACCGAAGCCCTCCGGACCCGCCGCCGCTTCCCTCGTCCATATCTCATCTCGCTTCTTATTTTCAGAAATTCCTTTGTTTCCGAGAGTCCTTCTCCATCCTCGCACCCCCCCCTTCTACCCTCCCCCATGCACCTCCTCCCACTTCTCCCCTGCCCACGGCTCTCTCAAAAGCCTTTCTGTGCCCAGCTGCAGCGCGGAGCTGCGCGGAGAGGCGCGGAGCACCCTATCGGCCAGGGTGGCCTTTCCCTGGGACCCCAGAAGTGGGACCCTCGTCTTAGAGCCCCCCAACAAAGGGTTGCTGAACCCTTTTGTTACATCTCGGTCTAAAAATCGGACCTCAAAAAAAGGGGTTTTGAATCAGAAAAATCGCGTGTAACAACCCAAGTGAGATGTAGTTAGTAGAGAGAAAGAGGGGAGGGGGATTAAATATATATGTATGTGAATATATATATTAATGGATATGAGGCTCGGAGGGGATAGGGGGGGTTGTCTGGTACGGGGAGCCGGGAGAGGAGAGGGTTGTGCCGCCCCCGGTATAACGCTGGGTTGCTTTAAAGCCGGTCCGAGCGGGTTGGGAGTTTCTCAGCCCCGGTGACAGATTTATGATCCGCAATAAGAACGGCGTGTTTAAATCCGTAAATCAATCTCGCTTTCTCACTATATAAACGTTCATTTTCTCTTTAGAAAGCAACCGGCTTTGATCACGGCACCTCGGAGGGCGAAGCTGCGGTTTATGGCCGTGTTTCCGACCCTTTGAACTGGGGGCTTTAAAAAAAGAGAGAGAGAGAGAGAGAAAAAATCCTCAAACCAAAATGGGTCCTTCTTTTGCATGAAACAAACCCAAAAATGCCAGCGGAGGTGCAGGGGGAAAAAAAAAAAAAAGAAAAAAAAGGAGTCAGCCCCATTTGCTGCTCGGCGCCTTTTATTTTATCTTTTTCTGTTCCCCCCCCACCTCCCTTTCAATTTTGATTTATTTATTTCTCCGGCTTCATTCACAGGGACACCTCTCTTTATGACTAAGGGGGGAAAAAAAAGATAGAGGTGGTTGTGCGAAGTGAAAGTCGCGGCTTCTGAACTGACCTGAAGTTGCCCCAATAAACATCCCCCACCACCCCCCACCCCGCACCACCACCTTTTCCCAAAGTTGCCTCCCTCCTGGGATCCCTCCTCCCAGCTATGGGAGCCCCTTTTTTAATCGGATTTCCCCCCTACACACACACACCCTTCCCCAGTTTCCTCCCACACCTTGACCAAACGTCTCTCTTCCGACAGCCACTTTCACTCGATAAAATCGATTCAGAAATAATCGAGGGCTTTTGAAAATGAAGCGTTTCCCCGCTCGCTCCTTGCTGGCCGGAGGTGGGGGGCCTACAGCCTCCTCCCCCCTCCCCTCCAGTCCTCTAGGGTCGTGTTAAAATAGGGAACACCCCACTTTTAGGCATTGTTTTTACTGATTTTTATGTTTAACCAGAGCTCCCTACAGGCTTTACCTGTGAAACGTTTCCCTGCTGGGCTCTTTTCTGGCTGGGGGGGCCGAACCCAGACACTCCTCATCTCCCCTCAGATCGGTTTAGAGGGGGAAACTCCCACTTTTAGACTGTTTGCAGTCATTTTAATGTTTAATTCGAGCTCCCTCCAGGCTTTACCCGCGGAGCTGGGGGTTCCCAGTGGGGTTTCAGCGGTGCTGGGGTGCTGGAGTGGGGTAGGGGTGGAGATGCTCTGCCCTGGACTGTGCCGTCCCCCACCCCAGCACTGGGGAAAGTGGAGTCTCTGGGACATGCTCTTGAGGCTTTCATGCTTCACTCTCTGCATTTTTCTCGGGTGCCAGTTTCCCCGCGTGGCCGTGGGGACCCACCCCTTTCTCCCCCCACCCCCCGCGTTGGTTCTGCCAGCACGGTGCCAGGACTGCCAGCTCCGCGGCTGCTCCGCGGCTGCTCCGCGGCCTTTCCCAGCCGCTCCCCTTTGTTGCTTTTTTTTTTTTTTTTTCCCCTTTCTTTTATCTTTTCTTTCCAGGATCCTTGTACTTGGCAGCTTTCCTCAGAGTAGAAATTTGATTTTTGATTTATTATTTTTTTAATGCAATAAAGGCCGGCCAAACAATAACAGAAGCGAGGGAAAGGGGGAAAAAATAGCCCTGGAAAGGGCTAAAAACAGGAGTGAAAATATTCTCAGCTGGTTTAGACTGGGAAACAGTTGTGCTGTTCACTACAAGATCGTAAGGGAAAAAAAATCTCGGTGTGAGGAGAGGAAGACAAAATAACCCAAACAAAACACACCAAAACCACACAACGCAAGAAGCTCGACGCGGCTTAGCTGAGCCAAAGTCCAGCAAAGCCAAACCCCAGGGTAGGTTTAGAGCAGGGTTTGAGTGCTCCCAGCACTTCAAAAGGTTTAAAGCAGGGTTCAAAATGCTCCCAGCTTCAGGAAGAGAAGGTTTAGGGCAGGGTTTAAACATTTCCAGCTCCAGGAAAGGTTTAGAGCAGGGTTAAAATGCTCCCAGCTCCAGCCAGGAAAGGTTTGGAGCAGAGTTTAAACAGTTTGTGCTCCAAGGAAGGTTCAGAGCAGGGTTAAAATGATCCCAGCTCCATGCAGGAAACGTACAAAGCAGGGTTTAAACACTCCCAGCTCCTGCCAGGAGAGAGGATGAAGAAACAAACCCCAGATCGTGCCCTTTATTAGAGAGGAGGCTCAGAGGTGGGTGCCCTGAGCACACTCTCACCCCACGTTGGCACGGCCGTGCCAGGCAACCCTGGGGAGGGGGTGATCTCTGTCCATCCAGAAAAAGCTTGGTTCACTTCGAAACTTCTTTAACAAAAAATCCTGTTCCGGTGGAAGGTCACAGTGGTCCTTTGAGTATGAAACTGAGAGACCCCCTTCCCCCTTCCCCATCACGTGATTCATTAAATAATTAATGCAGAGGTTGCAGAATAGATATGTATTCGTCAGGAAAATCGCAGACATGGTCTCCTTGTGTCTGACGTGAAATTCAACTGTCCTTTAAAAAACAAGCCTATAGCTGAGGGAAAGGAAGGAGGAAAAAAAAAAAAGAGAGAGAGAGAGGAGAAAAAAAAAAAAAAAGGGGAGAGAAAGAGCGAGAGGGAGAGAGAGAAAAGAGGGGGAGAGGAGGAGAGAGGGAGAGGAGTCTGCAATAAAACAATTCTCAGGAACCACGAAGCCACGCCGAGGGCTGGATTATTGTAAGTAGCAGGGGCTTCCCAATTCTGAGCGTGTCTATATGTCCATGTAAATTTATTGTTTGTTATTAATGTTATTGTCGTAAAATGTGACAAATCGCCGTCTTCATTTCCTCCCATTTCTCTTCACCCGGTGGTATGTGTGTTTATACCCATCGAGGCATTTCATTGATATTTTTAGGAATATTCCTCTCTCTCCCTCTCCCTCCTCTCCTTGCAACCTTCTTTTCTATTTTTTTTCCCCCCCTTCCCTTTCCCCCCTCTCCTTTTCTCTCTTCCCCCTTTCTTGATTTATTACAATAAACATGTCAGCAGCAGCGCGGCTGCCATTGTGTGTGTGTTTGGGAGCGAGTTGTGTTGTTTATAGTGGTGTCCAAGATAAATCATTTCTCGAGTGAAAATGATGTGCGAGCGATGATATTTTAGAGCGAGGATCTCTCTCTCTCTCTCTCTCTCTCTCTTTGCCCCACTCCCTGGAGTTGATTATTTCAGGCGATTTACAGTAATAGATCAGCAGCTAATATGAAAGCTCTGTAGCTGGGGGTCTTAAATTACAGCATCTGTGATTACCAATTAAGGAGAGATTTGTATAAATTTGGGATTGCGGGAACGCCTCGTTGGCATATAAACCTAGGAAAAGAGCACGACCTTAATAGCAAAATTACAGCTCGGAGTCCTGCGTTGCAGCATCCCCTTTATCAACGATAACTCATTTACTCCCCAGCTCCCTCCTCTCCCCAGTCTTCGACTGGATTCCTCACTGGAGAGCGGGCACAGGTTGCTCTAGCAAAGCAAAAGAGATTTCTGGAGGTGCTTCGTTTTAAACCAAACACAAGAAGGAGACTTACCATGCAAATAATTAATAATAATAAAAAATAATAGATTGCAGCAGGAAAACTGCAAAGTAGCTGCCTCTGAGAGAGGCACACTCTGGTCCCGGGCAGGGACGGGAATTCGCCCATCAAAAGCAGAACAATAGGGATCTGTGGGAACTGGGGCGCTGCCGGGGGACCCCGGCAGACCCCTTCGCTCCTATAACCACTGACAGAAAGGGGAATAAATTCATTGCCGATGCTTCGGTCTGCTTTTCTAGCTGGAGGATAAACTTTGTGAGTTTCTCTTTTTTCGCTTAAGAGCCCGAATCTCAAAAGGCTGAGGAGGTGATGGATGGAGAGAGCTTCTGATGATGAAAGTTGGAGACGGTGCTCTAAGGAGTGTTTTTTAGGAGCCGGGCCTGTTATATCTCAGTTAAAAAAAAATGAGCTCCGAGGAGAAATAACACTAAAATTAGGCTTAAATAGCAGCAGAACCTGGCCGGCAGCTGTTAACCTTTGCAGTGATTCCTCTGTAGAATGCAGCTGAGCTCTAGCAGGGAAATCTCATCCAAGACACTGAGGTTAGGGAAGGAAGATGAAGCTTTGGGGACGAGCTGCGTGCCCCAAAGAAAGGAGACCGATACCTGTTTCACTGCCAGCGCGGAGAGCGAGTACTCCGCGGAGAACAAGGGAGGTCAGGCACTGCCCTTTCCCTCCCATCTCCAAACTGGACCAAATTGGTCCTAGCCGGGAGTGTTGAAAGGGAAGGAGGAAGTGGGAGATGGCGTTTTTAAATATTTTACAAGCTCCAACATGAGAGGAGTCAATAAAACTGACAACAGGAGCAAAGATTAAATGTTCGCACCCGGATTCTGGGATGAGAATTCCCGGCTTTTTCCCACTTTCCTTTCCTTTTTTTTCCCTCCCCTCTCTGCTCGCCAGCCCCAGCTCACCCCACCCTAGCGCGGATATTTAACTCTGTCTGACAGAGTAAACCTTTATGTAGTAGAATTAGGGCAACTCAGCGACTTTCATTAAATATTAAGGGAGATCCAGGGACGGTGACTGAGCCAGAAATACAGCATCCTTCTCTGTCAAGCCCCATATTAATTTAAGTTGGCGGTTTCAAAAGGATGCAGATTCCCCCTCCCCTCTTTCCCCACCTTCCTTCCCTTTATTTTATTCAGTGGTATTTTTGGTTTATTTTGTTGCGGGTTTTGTTTTGTTTTGTTTTGTTTTTCCCCCTGTCGATTTGCGATGTTGAGCGTGAGAAATTGGCCCTTGGTAGGGGGGAAGTTGGCTCGGTGTGGGGAAGCCGCCACCCCGCAGCCCCCTCCCTGGGCGGCAGTCCCCTCTAAATCAATACTAGGGCTTTATTTATCCCCGGTCCAGACGTCTTTGTGCGAGTGTCCTTTAATAATCAGATGTCAGGAGGAGATGGGGTGGCCGAGGGCTGCCGGGTCGCTCTGGTCCAGCCTTCATGCTGGGGACACAGCCCCTACCCCAGGACACCCCCTTCCCGGCTCGGGAGGGGAGCCTGGACCCGGGGTGGGTCTCCAGACCCCAAATATGACCCTGGATAAAAGCCCCAGACCCCATTTAAAGAACTCAGTGTCAGCACAGAAGCTCAGATCCTGGATAATGGCTCCCCGCCACCATTAGGAGATCCAGACCTAGGAGGGCACCCCATAACAGAGACAGCACCCCATAACAGAGACAGGACCTCAAACCTCTTGAGAAGAGCCTCCAACATTGGAGGGGATCTCAAATCCAGGACAAAACACAGATTAGGGAGGAGACCCCAGACCCAGAATAGGACACAGACTCGGAAGGGGACTCCAGACCCAAACTGAGAGCAGGGCCGGGCGGTGGAAGCAGAGCTCTCCCCCTCCTACTCCGTCCCTGGCCGGGGGCTGTGGAAGGGGTCCAGGGCAGAAAGGGGCTTGGGTGATGCAAAACGTCCCTCCGTGAGGGATCCGGGCTGGGAGGGCCGCCCGTTGCCATCATTATTTCTCTGTTACCCCCACCCTGGTCCTTGTGTCTAACTCGGATCCTCAGCGCTCTGCTCCAACATCCCTCCCCGCCCCATCCTCCCTAACCCCCCATATTTCTCTGCGGTTAGCAAGGATCCCAGGGAAAGAGCTTCGTTTCTGGCAGAGAAACCTGGAGCAAAAGCCCTTGCCCCGCGCATCCTCCGCGCATCCTCCGCGCATCCCCGCCACCGCCTCTCCCAACCCAACAGCTTCACTCCTCTCCCAGACCGACTGAAAAACAACGAGCGAGTAATTCCTTACCATATTTAAGCTGCATTTCTTTATTAGCTTGCTGAAATGGAGGTGGTTTGGTTTTTTTTTTTCTCTAGAAATCAGCTTTTTGGGCTTTAGAATTTTGGTGCCAATGAGCTAGAGAAAAGGCTGTGGCTTTAATTTCGGTGCCTTTCTCCGTGCCTGTCATCTCCTCAAGAAGCTCCTGGGCTAGCAGCGCTGCCAATCCCTGTTTATCTCATCTCATCCCCAAAGAAATTTCCCTCCCTTCCCTCTCTCCCGGCCATTCCCGAGTGCTTTTTTATTTCCCCCCCTCCCCCTCTCTTTTTTTTTTCTTTTCCGCGGAGGAAGCTATTAACATTGTAAATATGAGTCAACAGCACCTTAATTCATAATTTATTGCAGGCGGTAGAGGAGAGTTATTTAAGATCAAAGCATCGCGGAGGGCGAGGGCTGCGAAGCTTGGAGAACAGGGAGCAGAGCGATGAAGGAGGAGAACTCAGAAACCTGTGGCTTAGGCGCGGAGAAGACGCGTTGGCATCTTTCTCCCCTTCCCCCTTCTCCCCCCTCTCCCTTTTGGGTATTGTTTTTCCTTGAAAAGGGTTTCACGCTGCCCAGCTCCCCAGAATCACCCCCGGGCAGTTCAAGAGAAGAGGCTCAGGCCACAGCAAAAAACTAGCATCACCCCAAAAGCAAAACCCAGCATCACCCTAAATCCGAGGCCTGAAGAGTGGCTTGGGGAGGGCTGGGAGCTGGTACCAGTTCAGCCGCTTCATTCTCCTGTTTAAAATGGGAGTCACAGGCAGACGAGACAAAAGGGAAGAGCCCGGTTAAACAGGGAAAAGTTTGGGAACCATGACGTTTTACTTTGATGTTTTCTCTCTCTCTCTGTTGTTTTTTTTTTTTCCTCTGTGTGTGTGTTGGGAGGAGGGAGAGGAAAGAAATAAAAGGCAACGACCACATTTCAACACTTCCCTGCGCGTTACCATCCCGCTTGAAAAGGAAAACCGTAAATCAGAGGCGATGGTGCAGATATGACTATTTTTATTATTTTTTTAGAGTAGATATGAGGGGAGGGGTTAAGAAGAACACCAACACCACCACCCCCCGGTCGCTATTTCGTCTCCTTTTGATGTCCAGCTCAATGGGAAATATATCAGAGTTTTATTGGCAGCGGTATCTAGAGGTCAGGGAAGAAGCCTGAAAAACTTCGGGTCAAATTCTCCCGAAGCAAGTCCCGCGGAAATCAATGGGGAACGGCGATCCAAAGCCTCTGGGGCTGGGGGTGGGGAACAGGGGGAGAGGGACTAGCCACCACCACCCCGCCAAGCCCTTCTCCCACTGCTCCGGTACGACGGCTGGTCCCCGGAGCTTGCGAGCCCGTCACCCAGTTCCAGTTCCAGCCGCTCGACGCTGCCCGTTTCGGGATGGGTGGGTGTTATGTGGGGTGGGGAGGGTTCTCTCCCGCCTCTCCTCCCGTTTTTTTGGGAGCAGGAACCGTGCCATGGCACGCTTCTCCCTTTCACCAGCATCCAAGATCCATGTTTCCTCTCCCCGTGCTGAGGTCAGCTCCAGCAAAAACCAGTCTAAAAATAACCGCCAGGATCTGGGTTGTTGCTACTGGTACCTCTCCTTCTCTCTGCTTCAGACTTCAGAGACCACAATACTCCCTAAAAAAAGGGCAGGATTTAATGGCAGGGGCTGCTGAGGAAGGGTCGGGAGGGTGAAAAAAAAAGTAAGAAACCCGCTGGGCTTCGCATAACTTTTATTCCCCCCCTCATTTCTTTCTCTCTTTCCTTCTTTCTCTGTTTTCTTCGTTTTTCCCCCTTTCCCCGGACGAGACATATGGAATCAATTTTGAATCCTGACATTGAAGGCTGGCCAATTCCTACTGGCTCTGAAAAACCAGAATCCATTTGGTTCCCTTCTCTCCAGCACCCCTTGTCACTCAGTATTAGAACAGTCTTGCAACATTTTTAAGTCTTTATAAAGAGAAACAGCTTTCCAGACAGATACCGAGGATTTGGGAGTGGGGGGGGGGGAGGGTGGGGTGGGATATTTTTTGTGGCTTTTCTTTTTGCTTTTGTTTTTAAAGAGAAACTTTCGTGCAATCCGCCCCTTCTCCAACCCCCCCAATCTCGTCCCCCTCCCCTCGGTATCGGGGGGTCTCATCCTTGCGGTGCTTTAAGGTGTTTTGGGAAAGTTTCTCTTTTTCTCCACTTCAAGTTTGAATCGAGAGAGTCAAAACCCAACCAACCAACCAACCCCAAAAAAAGGATCTTTGAGGGGGTAAAAAAAAATCCAAACCGGCCGAGAAAGCTGTCAGCAAGATCCACCGGGGTGCAATAAAGTAGTTTCTTCTCCTTTAATTTGCCTGCTCCTCGCCATCACCCCGATCCGGGTCCTTCTTCTCCAAGCCTTGGGTCGGCCAGTCTCACAGGTAAGAAGTTAAAACAAATAAATAAAACCAATGCCGCAGCTCTGCTTTTCCTCCTTCCTCAGCTCCGGCTCTGGGAGATATAATTAATTGCTCCAAAAAAACCTTTGACAGGCTTCTCCACCGCTCACCCTGAGCTGTAGCTGACTTTTCTCTCCCGGTAACAAATTAAGACTGATGCCTTGGAGAAGATGAAGATGAGCCCTTCCCTCTCCTCCCCCCCACCCCACAAAAAAAAATATGATTTTGCCAGGTCCAGATTCGAGACTGACCCCAAACTGCTTCTTTTCCCCAGCGATGTTTGTCCGGGATGCATTTGTTCAAGGTTTAACACCTCTCTTTCTCTCTCTCTCTCTCGTTTGAAAAAAGAAACTACAAAAGCCCGTTGGAAAAGCGGGGTGTTAAACTGAAGAATGTATGTGAGGGTGATTTATGGCCCTACGAAGTTTTTTTGTTTACTTGAGGCAGACCCTAATTACAAGGGCTTCTTAAAAAAGAAAGAGAGAGAGAAAAAAAAAAAAAAGAAGAAAGAAAAAAGGAAAAGATTTCCCAAGCTCTGTCTATGCCCACAGCGAGTTTTCCCTCCCCAAGTCTGGCTGTAGTGGCCAGATGTGACTAACAAACATCTGGTTGCTTGAGCTGCTTTTCCTTTTAGCTATCCACTGCGTTTGACCGAAATGGGTAAGACTGGGGTTAAAATATTTGGTTGTAAAAGCCGCGGGATGTTGGGAGAGTCCGAGCCGGGAAATACTGGGTGGGGGTTTTAAAGAGGTTCAAGTTTTGTTTGGGTTTAGGGGGAGTGGGGGTGGGTAATAGCCTCGAAAATGGGTAATTTCTCTCAGAAACGCCTTTTTTTTTGGGGAGGGTGGGAAGGATTGAAAGGGAAAGGGTCAGATTCCACGTGGGAATATTGGATGAGATATTTTCTATGGACTTGTGCTATTAATTTCTGGCTCTAAAAAAGATAATTCCCCCTCCTCCTCATCTCCCACCCCCCACCCCTTGAACACTTTGAAGAGCGAGGCAGGAAAATCCTTTGTATAGAGGATTAAAAACCCCACCGACAAATCGAATTAAACCTGTGAAGTTGCTCTGCTTCTCTTCTACATTCTCTGTGCTCTCTTTGGTTCCTCTCCCTTCAGAGGGAGATAATAACTCAAAGGACAAGCTGCCAGCTCTAAAAATGTCCTCATACATTGTGAAACCGGGAAAGTTTTGACTCGGTGTCTAATATTTCCCGAGGCAAAGCGGTATATTGGCAGAGAGCAGGAGCTGGGATGCACAAGCGTCTGGGTTGGGAGGTTTGTTGGGTCTTTTTTTCGGCCTTTTTGTGTGTGTGTGTGTGTGTGCGTGCGCTGAAAATTGCTTTGCATTAAATTTCCTCAGCTTGAGAATTATCTTTACTCGCCTCCAGCTAAACCTGATTTTCCCCCCCCCCCTCTTTTACCAAGCTCTTGATCTGTTGGCGAATGAAATCTGAGAAGAAACCGCAGGCCCTAAGTGGCCGTAATTTAATTGATTTTATCATAAATCATCAACTTCATGAAGAACCAAAGTTTTCATTGAAGTAAATTGATATTAATGGAGACTTTCTGAGATGTAACCGTGGAGATCTATAGGGTGGCAGTGGTGCTCCTGCTCTCTGCTCTTTTGGGACAGGAGATTTGAGGGGGGAGGTATTCTTCCAGCCTTCTAGCTTTCATTTCTCCCACCCTCCCTAAAGCATCGACTGTTTTTTCCAGCGTGGGGAAGCTGATCCCAGGTTTAAGTGGGGGGGTGGGTGGATCTGAGGGCTCAGATCCTCTGTAGAAATCCAGGAGCGCCGAGATGAGGCTTTTATTTTTGAGGTGGTGAAGCCCGGAATAGTTTGGTTTCTTCGATTTATTCCTCTAGGTGGGTTGTCCCCTATACCCAGGGGTTTGGTGGGCGTAGGGATGGGATATTTGGGGGGAAAACCCACGCGTGTCGCGGGGAAGTGCAACCCGGCTCGGCCAGCATCATGTCAAAAATAGAAGTAGGGTTTAACCCCCGCCCCGTTTCCATCTTCGTGTCCTCTTCTGCGTTCAACATCGCTGTTCCCAAGGCTTTTCCTCCTGATTAAAAATTAACTAAGAGCTCGGAATGGCTGAGAGCCCTTTGATATGGTGATGAGTTGACAGAGCGATTACCCTTACAGTAATCGAGGATTTTTAGCACAGGGCAGTGGCTTGGGGGTGTGCGGGGTGTTTGCGGGGTGTTTGCGGGGTGTTTGCGGGGTGCAGGGAGGACGTAGGAGTCCTCCTGTGGGATGTGGGATCCACACGACTCCCAACAAACCATGAATACTCAGTGTAAACATCCCGAAACAGAGGAATAGAGAAATTCCTCGACACCACTTCTCTCTCCCTTCTCTTGAGGCTCCCTCCTCACAAATTGTTAGTTTTTAGGAACCCTCAGGAGGAAGCAGGTAAAATGGAATCGTTTCTTCTCTCAGGTTCCTTCTCCCCCATGCCCAGCTCGTCCTCCAGCAGCGGCCGAGTCCAGGAATCAGGCGAGTATCACTGAAAAAAAACCCCAAACTCCTTCTTTTTCTCACAGAACCTGCCACACCGGTAGCATGGGTGCACGGTCCTCCGGGAGGAGAAGGAAAGACAGTGGGAGAAAAACTTTGAATCATACTTTTTTACCCCACCCCACTTCTTTTTTGTTTGTTTTTCTCCTTTTTTTTTTTTTTTTTTTCTCTGAGTAGGAGGAGGGTAGGGGTTAAAGTGGGAAGAAACCAGGAGCCTGGACGTGAGCGCAGGAGCCATGTCCTCGGTGCCAGGGCCAGCGGAGGCCGTCCGGGTGCAGCTCCTGGCGGGGCTAGGAGCCCATTCCCGGTGCTTCAGGGCGCTGCCCCACTGCTGGGAAGGCAAAAGAGCCTCTCTCCCTTTCCCCCGCCACCCAAACCCCTTATTTTCCCCCTTCTTTCCCGACGTTTCTTGACCGCTGAGGCTTTGGGAGCGGCGGCTGCTGCGGTCGCGTCCCTTGTTAGGGTTCGGTTGCTTCTTTCGCTTTTGGGTGAAAAGATTAACAAGGAAATTTAAAGAAAAGAAATAGAAAGCAAAAGCAGCACAGAAGGGCCACCAAAAAAAAAACCCAAACCAGAGCAAACCTCGGCTGCGGCTCGGGGGAGAGGGAGGCATCTCCTGCCAGAGAAGTTCGAGGAGTTTGCTGATGGGGGAACTGGTGGGACTGGAGAAGGGGGAGAGCCTAACCAGTTCCTAATTCTGTACAAAATGGGCAAAAGGTTGACGTGTCCCAGTCACGTGAGCGCATAATTCAAGCTATTATTTTGGCATTTGGAAGAGGAGGGGTGGAAAGCGGGGTGGTGGTGGTTAAGGGCGTGGGGGGTGTGTGGGGGGAGAGAAGTAGGGAAGGTGATTCCCAGCCCATCTCTGTTGAGCTGCTCCCAAAATAGCTACTGGTAACAGGCTGATATCGCAAACTGCCTCTTCGTGTCACCCCCACGCACTCTCCCTGTCCCCCCCACAAAACCCACCAGCACCTTACACCTCACCCAGGGGTTGAGGAGAGGCTGTTGGCGATGGGAGGACCCATAGAAGAGGGGGGTGCTACTGGGGTCAGGACTAGGGAGTTGTGTTTCCGCCCGGTTGTTGTTTTGGTTTGGGCTTTTTTTTTTTTTTAGATAATTCCAAAGCACTTCCGCTGATTGATCATTAACCTGGTGAGTTATTGCTCTTCTAAGCAAAGGTCAGGGGGAGAAAAAGGTCTAATCTGTCAAGGCAGACCCACTGCTCACTCAGTTTCATTTTGATTTCTTATCCGAGCTGGCTTCTGTTTGGGGTTTCAGAAGGTCCTGGAGCCTCCATAATTCTCTCTTCCTTCTCACAGCTCTCTCCACCCTCGGGCATGCTGGTTGTGGAGTGGGAAACCCCCAAATCTTTCTTTTTAGACAAAAAATGAACTAAGGGAGGGAGAGCAGCCCCATGGGAGGAGGCGGTGGGTACTACCCCGGAGAGGGGGGTGCGGAAGGAGCAGGGCCGGGCTGGACCGGCACCGCCTCCATTGGAAAATTAATGCAGAAAATCCCCAACAAATCCCAAACAGGAAAAAAAACAAAACCACAAATGAAAAACAAAGACCATGGAGAGGGGGAGTACTTCTCTCTCCATCCCTCCTTAGTTTGTTCTACGAGGGAATAAATGAAAAAAAAAGCAAAACCAAACACAGCCCCCCTCCCCTCCTTGCTGGAGCCGCTATTTACGCCAGCTTCTTTTTTTGCTTGTTTGTTTCTCTTTTCCCCTCCTCCCTTCTTCATCCACTCCAAATGCAGGCGATTTTCTCCCCCTTTTTTTCCCCACCACCCACTTCTCCCTTTCCTTCCCAGGCCCGGCGTGGGAGGAGGAACTGGCCGGGGTTCAGGCAGCTCTCAGCATAGAAAGGGTGGTTTTTTCCCCTTCTTTCCTTTTTTTTTTCCCCTCTCTTTCTCTTTTTTTTTTTCTTCGTTTTCCCTCCTCCTTTTTACAAATCTCTGTGTGTGCTCTACAGAAGAAGCTGAAACCCAGTTAAAGTGGGGACGGGGACGGGGGGGGGGAGGGGGAGGAAGGAGGGGGACGGCTGTGATGTAAGTGGAATATTGCCAGGGCTGTGTATTAAACTGTGCGCTCATGTAATAATAATACTAATAAAAAATACAGCGATAGGCCCCGACTCGAGAAGGTCACGAAGCATCCGCGGGTGATTTATGGACTCGGGGATGTTGTCACAAGCAGAGCAAGGGTGTGAGGGGAACATTTTTATTTGAGATTAATAACATCAACATACAGAACGGAAACAGGATTATTAAAGCGACTGAATGTTTCCCCAAACGAAAATAATTCTAAATGAGATTGCTTTTTCTCTCTTCCCCCTTCTTTTCTCCCTTCGCCCAGCCCTTCGTGCCAAAGCTGCGGTGATAAATCTCGGCGTGGCTTTAAAAATGTTTACGGCTCCATACCGTTAATTCTGATGTCAAATCGCTGCTGGCTGAGCGGTGTCCTCGTCTGCCACAAAGCAGCTCAGTCTCGTGTGTGTGTGTGTGTGTGTGCGTGTCCCCCTCCTCTTTTCGTGGGGACCACGTTGGAGAAACAGGAATGAATAACAAGCACATATTCGGAAGATTTGATGCTTCTTGTCTGCCTTTTAGGAAAATGGCCTCGTCTTTTCCCTCCTCTTATCCTGTAGTTGAGCCCCGAGACAATCAGCTGCATGCATTTAATTTCCTAAACGTATTAACTCTGGAATTAACACCAGAATTTAACCCCAAACTCCCGATATCTATAGAATGTAAATTACATTCGGGTTCACCGCCAACCGTAGGCAAAACACCCACGGTCCCCATCACTAACACAAAGTGCTTCCCTCGCCGAGGCGGGGTGAGGGGTGGGAAGGGATTTCCACGAGAGAAGGTGGGAGGAAAAGTCCAGGAGAGAGGGAATTGCATCAAAGCCAGGGAAATAAACTTGGGATCCACCGCCTGCGATGCGAATATCGAGTTATCGATGGGGATGGAGACGATGCAGGCCCTGGAAATGCTGCGGTGGCTCGGATGGGAGGTGATCTCAGAGGAAATGCTGGGGGGGGGGGGGGGGGCTTTTGTTCATTTGATTCCATCTTCTCCCCATTGCCCACCCAAAGGCTTCTCCCTATCATGAATCCCTTTGGCCACGTTTTTCTAACCCAAGTTTCATACTTTTTTTTTTTTTTTCCTCTCCCAACCCCCACCCCCCTTCTTTTTTTTTGTTCCCTTTTCCCTCTCAGCTCTTCTCCTTTCTCCAAATCCAGCGCTGCCTCGGATTTGCTGGACCAGACATCCGAGAACTGGTGAGTTTGGGATGAATGTCCTACCTGGGCCCCCTGTCTGTGTGTGCATGCGTCTCCGTGTTCTCCCTCTGTAATCCCATTCGGGAGCCATTCCTTCTCCGAAGTCACCCAACATGACTTCTTCTTTTTTTTTCCCTCCCACCCCTCCACCCACCCCCAAACGCGGCCGCCCTGGATTTCAGCTGAGTATTTTCATTTTGCTACTGGCTTGTCTTTAAACTTTGGTGATTTATGGCTGTTAACTCCGAGGGAGTGTTTTAAAAGGAAGATATTTCCTGTGCTCCCTTTGAAGGGGGAAACCCGCTCAGATCGCAACATTTGCTGCTGATTTCGTGGCCAGGGAGTTACATTTTTAAAGGAGAAAGGGGGGGGGGGAAAGAAAATGAGGGAAAAAAAAGGGAAAATGAAAAGCTGCAACCCAAGCAAAGACACCAACACGGAGGGAACCTAAAAAAACCAACCCCACCTACTTACAGGAGTTCAACATAGAAACGTGCAACGACCTTCTTAACAGGGTTGGGGTGTTCTCCCTCTTTTTTTGGTCAGTTGTTAGTGAAGGTTAAAACAAAATTGTTGCACTTCAAAGGAGTTACTTGCAGAATCCGAGGTGCTTCTGATTGCCTGGGTCCTCCAAACAGGGCACTGGAGATCCATATTCACCACCCTGTAGAGTGCTTCACCTTTAAAGAAGTCTTGAATAGTCCACTGCTCTTTTTCCCTCTTTTCCTTCCCTGGAATTTCCACGCCGGGGCTCCAAAATAGGAAGCAGGAGATTTATGCTGGGTAAAAAGTCGGATGGGAGGGAAAACAACTCTCCCCCCTAAAAGATGTCCTTAACGGTGTCCCCTCGTTGAGACCCTCCCGTCTGGGATCTGAAGGCTGCAGACACAACAATAGCTGGAAACACCATAACTTTATCCATCAACTAGAAAATCTTGGCTGTCCAACTCAGAGTGAGTCCTCTCCAAAGTCAGATGTTTGCTGGGACACGCTCCCCTCTCTTGCCAGAGTTATCAGCCTAAAAGGTACACACACAGGCAGGAAAAAAAAAAAGGGGTGACGAACCCCCTTCCCCCCCGACGGCTCATACCTTCCCAGAGAAGTCTGAAGAGCTTTTGTGATCCCTCTTTTTCTTGCTCTGCCAAAAGCAAATTCCCCCCCGTCAGCACTTCACCCAAAGGGGCGAGAGGAGGACTGCCAGGAGGGAAGAGAATCGGGATGGGAAACAAAAGTAGCACTTGACTCACCCACACACAAAAAAAGTGCAGACACCTAAATTCCTCCTTGCCCTGCCTTCCTCCCACTCGTCACCGACTTTCCCCCCCCCCCCAAAAAAAAACACACCACCACCACAATGTCTTGGCTAGTTTCAGTTCCCAGTAACCGGGATAGGAGCCGCGGGAAGAGGCGTAAATCTCAGAGGCGACAGAGCAGCGCCTTGCACCGTGCCAACGGCGTTATTAATAACAGCAATAATAATAATAATCAGCTTTATTATCCATCACCTCGCTGCTTTAGCCTCCCCCGGGGGTGATTTAACACCCCCACCCCCTCAAATCTACATCTAGTCTTCAGCGGGGGGTAAGAGGGATCCCCAGGAGCCCCCAGACGTTGGGACGCTCCAACTTTATTCCGAAGTTCCGCGGGGCTGCGGACTTGCAACACGAGAGATTCCTGCCCCTACTCTCCTCCATTTTTGCAAATCTCAGTGGCTCCCCCCACCCCCACCCCGAAAAACCCAAGTGAGTTTGATATGGGGTGAGGGGGGTGGGGGGGGGTGCGCTTTGCAAGGAGTCAAACGCGGCTGAAGGGTTTGGGGCGGGGAGGGTTGGAGTTGGGGGGGGAAGGCAGAGCTGCAGCTATTGAAAGAGCGGCGCTGGCCGGCGAGGGAAGGGGAGAGGAGGGAGTGTGTGTGTGGGGGCCACACTATGACTATGTTGAAACGGTTTATTAGCATAAATTGACACCTAATTGTTAAACACGTGAATCAAAGGCAAAAGCTTTGCCATCTCTCTGCCTAGGCCTCTGTCCACCACGGTTGCAATTAGCATAATTTTTCACTAGTGACGCTGTTTGGGAGGCTCATCTTGCCCGACAATCCCAACCCAAATCTGTAGTTTTAAACATCCCCTCGGCTTTTTTCTCTTCCCCTATCCCCCCTACCCCCCTCCCCCCGCCCCGCTCCCCCATCACCCCACCATCCTCTCTTTACCTCACCCATTTCTCCCCCCCCCACCCCCCCAACTCCCCTCCTTAGGCTGGATTCTTTTCGTTATTATTTTCATCCCAGCCAAGCATTGCATAGTTAAAAGAGGGGAAGAGGAGGAGGGGGGGGGTGGTGTGGGGGGGTGTTGTGTTCAGCTTTTCTTTCTTTCTTTTTTTTTTTCCTCCCTTCTCCTTTCCCTTCTTCCCCTTTGCCGTGCTAAAGCAGAGGCCATTGTTATCACTGAGCAGCGCCTACCAGGCTAGAGGGCAACCAGAATCTCAAGGTTTGGCCACTTAAAGCCTTCGTGGCTTTTTTTTTTTCGCCCCCCTCTGCACATCTCGGAAGCTGGAAAGCATCTCGATTCTTTTTTTTTTTTCCCTTGTTGTTGGTTGTCGGGGTTGGATTTTCCACCACCCCCCCCCCCTCTCTCCTCTTCTCTCTTCCTAAACGGAGACAGAAAGACAATCTGAGCTGCCGTAACCGAAAGCTCCACTGGCTGAACCCCCTCCCCCCGCTCTGTTTTGGCTTTTTTATTATTTTTTTAAAATATATATATATATGTATACACACCTACAGATACGCATATGCTGGATTTTTCGCCTGGCGTTGATTCCTTGAACGTTTTTAAAGGAAGGAGGGGGTTGGAGCTGAGCGCGGGGGGGGGGGGGGGGGGGGGGGGGTTGGAATCATTCCTTGCTTATTGATTGCGTGGATGCTGGATGTGAAAATATATTATGTCTGCCTGTGCTTGGCTCGTCAGAGACTAAGGTAAGCCGGACTCAAATAGGCTATCACTTTGTGAATGGCGGAGTATATGTCCCAATGATTTATGACCATATGACTCCAATCTCGGTTCAAGAAGAGTTCACAAGCTTTAAGCTTCCTTCCACGCAGAGACTCTTTTGCAGCCCTCACCCAGGGCCCTTTTTTTTCTCTCTCTCTCTCTCCCCCCACCCCCTCTACCCCCCCTTACTTTTCTTTCTTCGTGTTACAACTGGGGAGTTCTGGTTGGGGTGAAGCTGGCTGGTGGGGGGAGGGAAAAAGGGAAATTTTAGGAATGTGTCTCTTATTTTGCAGGCAGAGCCACCGCAAAGGCAGTGGCCGGGATTTGAGCTCTTTCCTTAAGCGGCCGACCTATTGTTAAGGGCAGGTTTAGAATATTTATTATTAATAACAATTTAAATGAAAAGCGGGGCTCTGCCCGGTTTGGCTGGTTGTGGGAAATCTACCTTGGGAGGGGGGCAGGGGGAGGGGAAAGGAGCTGCTCTTCTTCATAAACACACTCAGGTTGGGAATTTAGGATTTCCAACATGGAGGGGATGGCTTTGCAGCAGAATCCCTTTGCCTTAGATTCCTTATTTTTTTTTTCCCCCCCGACTGCTTGATCATTATTATTTTTTTCCCCTCTCCTCTTACCTCCCTCCCCCCCGCCCGCCTTCTTTTTAATTTTTTTCCCCCCCTTCTCCTCACTTTCTCCCGGATTTATTTATTATTTATACTGTCATTATTATGATTATTTTTGGAGGAGGGCTTTTCGTTTCAACCTGCCTAAATCCTCGCCCTCCAAAGTTGCAGCAGGCAAAGAGTTTGTGGTTTAAATGTTAGCGCTCCTTGCAAAGTGAAACTTGGAACGGGATGGGAAAAAAAAAAAACCAACCCCAAAACCCTCCCCTCCCGAAAAGGGGGGGGGGGGAAAAAGAGAAGTAAAAGCGAGCGGATCCTTCCCGAGTTTAATTGGAACAGGAGATAATCGAATATTTATTATTCTGCCTCGGATTTTTTTCTCTCTCTCTCTCTTTTTTTTTATCCTCTTCTGGGGGGGGTGGGCGGGTGGGGGTTAAACAATTCCTTGGAGTAAATAATTAGGATCGCGGCCGTCCTGGGCGAAGATAAATGAGCAGCATTTGTGAGGCGCTGAGAGATGAGGTACAAAGCAAAACCTTCTGTGGAAGCCACAAGCCGGCGAGCATTTGGGAGAAGAGGGTTGTAAATTTATTTTATGGCCGTTTAAACAACAACAAGAGAGAGAGAAAAAAACCCTCCAAGCCAAAACCAACCGAAAAAAAAACCCCACCCCGACCCCAAACCAAAGCCTCATCGCTGTTATTTTTAGCTAGTGCTCTAGCCGAGCTTCTCACCTCGGTGCTGGGCTCGGGTTTGGTTTGTTGTGAATTTTTTTTTGGGGGTGGTGGTGGTGGTGTGTGAATTATTTTGTTTTGGTGTGGGTTGGTTTTTTTTTTTCCCCTCCCTGTGGCAGACAGAAAGGCCTTGGAGAAATTCCCACCTCTGCCCCTCGTAGATATTTGCAGGAAAGCTATTCATAATGAAGGCGCTGCTGTTTGCTAATTAATTCACAGCTCGGGTAGTGGAGTCTACTTTTTAATAAGACATATTTATCATGGTGAGGAAACCAAATGAGGCTAAAAAAAAAAACCCAACCCCAATCCCCAACCCAGCCCAACTCCCAGCCAGGATATCACCCCGGCTGGAAGACAATAATACATCTCCGTGGAAGATACGATACAGATTGGGGGGGAAGGCAGAAAGGATTTAATCGCTGTTAAGAAGCAACAAAAAATCATCACCAAAATAAAAGCCAAGCAGTCCCTTCGTGAGCATAGTGTCTAGGGCTGGTTTCATGTGACATGACAGAACACAGCAGTCAGGGAAGAGGGGAGGGGGGGAGAAAAAAAAAACCCAAGATGTTATTTATCGTTGAGTTGTGGCTTCTGTTACACCACCCCTCCCTCCTCCCCCCTCCATCCCTTGGAAATATCGTGTTGGACTTTATCTGCAGTGAGTTTGTTTTATTTTATTTTAAGGGAGTGAAAGAGCCCAGATAAAATGAAATATACAAGAGAGACAATTAAATACACGAGGGCTATCAATTCCAAAGCAGAATGCAGAGTGGCTCCTTGTAAACTCGGAGCTGCAGGGAGCTCAGAGCTCAACCTTTTTAATATCTGTGAGGTGCAAGATGGGCCCTTACATAAATAACCTGCAGATTATTTTTAGGGCAAGGTGGCTTTGCTGTTTCTAAGGGTGTTTCTGCTCTGTTTTTATGGTGGAGGAAGTTTATGCTTTGAGAAAAGAGAAGGAGAGAGGAAAAGAGAGAAAGGGGGGAAGTGAAAGAGAAAGGAAAAGTGAGAGAGGGAAAGAGAAGGAAAAGGAAACGAGAAGGGAAAGGGAAAAGAGAAGGGAAAGATAAAAGAATGAATTAGAGAAAAAAATGAAAGGGGAGAGAGAAAGAAAAATAAAAATGGCAAGAAAAAGATGAAAATAAATAAAAATAAACAAAGAAAAAATTAAAAGGTCAAAGGGAAAATTGAAAAAAAAGAAAAAAGAAAGAAGAAGAAGAAGAAGAAAAAAAGGTTTTATTTTGTAATTTGAGGCTCTGGAGTGAGGTTTTTAGGATTTTGAAGCTTGGCTTGAAGGAAAGAGGAAGGATGAAACATCACAGGGGTAGAAAGTTAAGAGCAAATGGCCTGCTGAAGTGTTTGTTTTCTAAGAGGAAAAAAATCCCACCCAAATCAAACCAAACCAAACCCCCACAACAGCAACTAAACTGGGTTTGGAATCACATTTTACCAGTGGTAGTTGCAGACAGGGGCCCGAGGAGTACAAAGCAGTGCAGGCAGTGGAGGGGGGGATGTTTGCTAACTACAACCTGTGCTACTGGAAAGAGAGAGAGAGACCAACTAACAGCCCAAAGCAAGCCCATTGCTGAATCCATGCCATTGCTTTAAATCTGCTTAAAATACATATCCAGCTGAATTCCAAAGATGCTGGGGGATCCCAGTGCCAACAGCAAATAGAGCTGATTGTGCCAGGACACTGTTACCTGGGTAAAAGATTTGCTGTTTTCAAACTAAAAGCCCCAAATATTTTGGACAGAGACCCTTGCAATAAACTGAGCAGAACCTTGATTTCTGGTGGCATAATGTCTTGCTGGTTTTGCTGCGTGTGAAAGGGTAGTGTGAGGAGGTCAGGGGTAAGAAAGCAAGACTCTGATTCCTTTCATGCTTGTAGCTGGCAATTATCTGTTCTGTATTATTCTGTTTAGGTTAATTCTCTGTGTTATCTGCACCCCTGTGCCTGACACATCTAGGTGCTCATACACATCTATAGGGATGATCTGGGGGTGCAGTGATGTGTAATAGCTAAATACAGAAGTCAGTAGCTGTGTGCTGATGAAACCACGTGTGCTTATAGAGCATGTGTGTGCTTAGACTTCCTGGCTGCTGTCCTCTAAGGAATAAAAAGGTGCAAATAACCAACCAACCCACCCACCCACCACCAAACCAACCAGGAAAAAAACCCACCAAACAACTAATCCCCCCCTCCCCCCCCCCCCCACCCCCCCTCCAAATCAGCTTTTGCACTGTAACATTTGCTGAGCCTTCTTCAGCTGCACACAGGATGAAATCTGCTCCAAGCATCTGTTCACCCTGTTCTGCGGGACCCTATTCATGTCATGGGCCTTTCAGGCTCCAAGATGGATTCATAGGCTGGGTACTATTATTGTGTGTTTTCTCCTAACCTTTCAGGTCAGCTTCCAATAGACAGCTGGAAACGGCCTGTCACGTGGCCTTGGGGTGCCAATGTTCTGCCATAGGGGTGTCAAGACCCTGGTAGCCGGAAAAATCCTTTTGGGGAGTCCCAGAGATGCAGAAGACGACTTACTACGACAGCTCCACGCTCTTTGGGGGTTACTCCTACGGGAGTGCCAACGGGTTTGGCTACGAGGGTCCCCAGCAGCCCTTCCAGACGGCTTCCCACGTGGAGAACGACTACCAGAGGTCCGCCTGCTCCCTCCAGTCTCTTGGCAACACAACCCCACACGCAAAAAGTAAAGACCTGAATGGGAGCTGCATGCGTCCAAGTTTGCCCCAGGAGCACCATCCGCCTCCCCCAGTCTCACCACCCCCAAACCCCGCCACCAACAGCGCCAGTAGCAACAGCAATAACCAGTCGGGAAGCAGTAAAACTGTCCCCAGCAAAGCCAACCTCAGTGCAAACGCCAGTCTCACCAAGCAGATTTTCCCCTGGATGAAAGAATCGAGGCAGAACTCCAAACAGAAAAACAGCTCCCCCAGCACAGGTACACTGCTCTGCTTTTGTAACCCAACCCCTTCCCCAACAGCAAGGTAACGGAGTCACTGGTCAGAGTGGTCTTGTCGGGAGGGAGAGGGGGAAAGGGAGAGGGTCCAGAGAGGATCCAGGTGGTAGGCATAACCCCCAAGATTGCCACCCCTGCTTGAGGAGGGGAGATTGAGGCTGGATGTTAGAAATTCTTTACAGTGAGGGTGATGAGACTCTGGAGCAGCTCAAGCAGGTTGTTGATGCCCTCTCCCTGGAGCTGTGCAAGGTCAGGTTGAATGAGGCCTTGAGCAACCTGGGCTAGAGGAAGGTGTCCCTGCCCATTTCCTGGGGTGTGGTGTGGAACTAGACCATCTTCAAGGTCCCTTCCAACCAAACCATTCTATGAATCTATGAACCCTCATGCTCTGGCCAGGCTGTGCAAGCTTTGGCCCATCCCGTAACACTGGCTGAACACATTTGGGTTATTTTTGGTGTATTTTAAACACATCCAGACCACCACAGGGGAAAATAACAACCAGGAGTTTGTATGCACAGAGACATGCAGACATGCATCCACCACTCAATGCAGCAAGGCTGGAGCAGAGCCCTTGTTCTTTCTCTAAACATGGTTGAGTGGGCATGGTGGTGTTGGGTTGATGGTTGGACTTGATGATCTTAAGAGGTCTTTTTCCAAGCAAAACAACTGTGTACTTCTATCATCCTATGATTCTGTGCTTCCATGGTTCTGTGATTCTGGTTCAATGATTTTATGATTCTATGAGTCTGAGTCTATGATTCTATGATTCTGAGTCTATGATTCTATGGTTTTATGATTCTGTGATACTATGATTCTATGCCTTCACGATTCTATGATTCCCTGATCCTTCTCACCTCCAGGCAGAGCAATAAGCATGGTGCCTGGGGCGGGGGTGTGCACCCAGAGGGCATGTTCACAAACAAATCTATGTTATGCTGTGCACATCCCTCTAACATGGCCAGGAAAGAAAAGCAGTGTGGAAATGGTCACTGTTCTGTCAAATAGCTTCATGCAAACTTTGTGGCACACCCACCTGCCTCCACATTGCTGTAATTTGTCTGTTTAATTTGTGTTTATCTCACCAAAAGGTAGGTACTGAGCAGTGCACAGAAGAATATTTGTGCTGCACCAACGCAAGAGCCAGGAACAAAACACCTCCCTGTGCTGACCTGGTGTTGGCGTTAATTGGCTTTGCAGTGGTTCCTTGTCCCTGCCCCCTCTCCCCCACCAACCCCTGCCAAATATTATTTTCTCCAAATTATCTGTTGGAAATAATTGACTCCTAAATAAATGGCCCTGGAATCCTTTTCTCCATGACATGATCAAATTTTCATAAAGCAGGGGCAGCTTTGGAGAACAGAACTCTTAATAAATGACATGATTATGGAGTGCAGGCTAATGTGAAGGGGTGAGGGAGAAGGGGAGGGTGGGGGTGGGGGGGGGCTGGGGTCGAGCCCATGTGCCTGTTCCAGGATTTATTAAGAAACGATGCATTCAATTTCTGCATGTAAGTAATTATCTTTCATTTCATTTCGTGGCCAGCAGAAACCTGCGGTGGTGAGAAAAGCCCTCCAGGCTCCTCGGCCTCCAAGAGAGCCCGAACAGCCTACACCAGCGCTCAGCTGGTGGAGCTGGAGAAGGAATTCCACTTCAACCGCTACCTGTGTAGACCCCGGCGCGTGGAGATGGCCAACCTGCTGAACCTCAGCGAGAGGCAGATCAAGATCTGGTTTCAGAACAGGAGGATGAAATACAAGAAAGATCAGAAGTCGAAAGGCATGGGGTCTTCTTCTGGAGGGCCTTCTCCCACCGGCAGCCCCCCCCAGCCCATGCAATCCTCAGCTGGATTTATGAACGCCTTGCACACCATGAGCAGTAACTATGACGCCCCCTCACCGCCTTCCTTCAACAAACCCCACCAAAATGCCTATGCCATGTCAACTAACTACCAAAACCCCATCAAAGGCTGCCCTTCCCAACAGAAATACGCCAACACGGCCCCTGAGTACGACCCCCACGTCTTACAAGGGAATGGGGTGGCCTATGGGACTCCCACCATGCAGGGCAGCCCTGTCTATGTTGGAGGTAACTATGTGGATTCTATGCCCACCTCTGGCCCATCCCTTTACGGCCTCAATCATCTGCCACACCACCAGGCTGCCAACATGGACTACAATGGGCCTCCTCAGATGCCCCCAAGCCAGCACCACGGACCGTGTGAGACCCACCCCACCTACACAGACCTTTCCACGCACCACGCTTCTTCTCAGGGCAGAATCCAAGAGGCTCCCAAGCTGACCCACCTGTGATAAGGAGCAGGGGCAGGCTCAGGTGAAGCAGATAGGACCCCCAACCATGGGGCCTGGGAGAAGGGAAGAGGGCAGGATGGGCTTCAGGAACATTTGTGTTGAGCAGTTTTCTTCCTTTCTTTCTTTGTCAGGGCGATTGCTACCAGGGCGTTGTGCTTGCTGTTAGTGTTTTTGGGGGTTCTTAGGCAGAGTTTCCAACCATTTCAGTATCTGCTGCCAACAGCAGCTCTCCCTCCCTCTGAAGAGATAATACTTCCCATGTTTCAACACAAATGCTTCTGAAATGGGTTTGGGGTAGTTCTGTGGGAAATCAGCAGATTTTAAGCAGTAACATCCTTCATTTCCAAACCAAGTACGGATCATCACTGCTAATTCTTGGGACACTGGGAAGGAGAAGAGTCAACCAGCCAAGTCTTGACAGTTGGTGCCTCTCCATCTACCTAACTTGCACCTGTACCTATATATGCAATCAAAAGAGGTTCACGAGCAAACCACCCTCCTCTCCAACTCCTTCCCAAGAGGAATCTGGAGCTTCCCTTTCCAGCCTTCAGAGGAGTTTCACTGAAAAAACTCCGCACCAACCCCACGAGCAAACTGCAAATATACACCCCTGCAACGCTTGGGATTCACTCTCTTCCCCTCCAGACCCTGCACCTCCTTTCCAAAAGAATACCAGTTGAAGAAATTAGGATGAGAATTGCAAAAGGGTTGGGGAAAACACATTAAAAAAGGGTTTGAAATGTCCCAAAAAGGTCTAAAACCTCCCAACACTAACAGCAGCCCAAAGAGAGGAAGAAAACGTTGCCAGGTTTGGCTATTTCCCCATCTTCACCTCCGATGAGACGAAACCTCCCTTCGACAGCGCCGGGCTGCTGGGGTTTTTGGGGTGCTTTGGTTTATTTTGTCCTCGTTTTGGGGGTGGTTTCCCTTGGGGTTCATTCAGAGCGAAGCAACCTCGAAAAGACTTGGAAGTCCTCCACGCTTCTTTCCTCCTCTTCTCTTGACCTTACGTGAAAACAGGGTATCTTTGAACACATGGAATGTCCTCCGAGGGAAGCAGAAGCGAAGAGATCTCTCCCCTCTGCCAATGCTTCCTCGTCTGGACATCTTTGTTGCACTTAGAGTTTACATATAAAGGGTATGAAAAAGAAAAAAAAAAAAAGACAACTTTGAAGGGCTTTTTGTCCAGCTCAGTCAAAAAGGTCCTTCAATTGGTGTGTGTTCTGGTGAACATTCAGATATATTTATTGGTTATAAGCCAGTTTAAAATATTATTTCCCCCCCCTTTTTTTTTCCCCCCTTTATTTTTATTATTATTATTATTATTATTGTTTTTTTTTCTTTTGCTTTTGGTTTTTATTATGATTTGATTTTTTTGTGTGTGGGGGGTATTATTTATCCCCAATATTATGTATTTATACGAGGGAAATTAAAAAGGAAAAAAGGAAAAAAGGAAAAAAGGAAAAAAGGAAAAAAAAGGAAAAAAAAAAGGGAAAAAAAAAAGGAAGAAAAGAAAAAAAACACCACTAAAAAAAAAAGAATAAAATGGTAAATTTTGGGGCTTTTTTTTTCGTTTGTTTGTTTTATTTTAGTATTTACTTGTTACAAAGGACATTGTGTTTCCTTGTCGTTGTACAACGAGCTTCTTTTAGTTATTGTAATTTAGGAGGACCAGTAGTTTTATGTTACCTTCGTACTTATGGATAATGTAATTAGTTCTACTGGAGGCATGAGAGCAGAACCCGACTGTAATTGTATAGTCCTGAATTAGAAGAACTATAGAGAATCCTTCCCTCCCATCTCACCTCCCTCCCCACTCCCCTGCCACCCCTTCTCCTCCTCCTCCTCCTCCTCCTCCTCCTCTTTGGAGTATCTTTCTTTGTTCCTACGGTAGTTCAATTTGAGTTCCTCGCTGAAGGGTTGTCTGTTGAGCAATTCTTGAATAAACTTTCTGTTATCAATTTTACCTTGTCCTAGCAGTCGGATTTCAAGGCAAAATGAACAACAGCAGCAGCAGCAGCAACAAAAAGCTACGCGCGGGGAGGAAAAACAGTGGAGAAATGGCAGGGGGAGAAAAAGGATCCCTCAGCATAGTCCAGGCTTTTCTGGCTTCACGGCTGGGATTGCTAGGGTGGAAACCTCAGGATTTGGGCCGAAAAAGTGCTAGGTTAACCCCTGCGCAGCTTCCTGCGCGGTCTTTACGCGGCTGCGGCCACAAAGGGGGGAATCACGTGGTGCTGGGGTCGGGTTGCTATTGGGCCGTAAATGAAAACAAAGGAAAAGGATTAATCGGAGCGGGGGGGGGGGGGGAGGAGAAAAGAGAAAATAAAAAGGAGAATAAAAAAAAAACAACAAAGGAAAATAATTAATCAGGAAATTAAAAAGGGAGAAAAAAGAAAGGGAAGGAAAAGAAAAAGAAGGGGGAAAAAATGAAGAAAAAAAAAAAAAGAAGGTGAAAAAAAGGGAATGAAAAAGAGGTAGGGATTCCATGCAGGGAGCTTAAAGTGAGGAGAGACTAAATTGCTTATAGATAATGATTTTACTTATAAATAAGGATTATTAAATAAGGATTGTTAAATACATGTGCACAACCACACACATGTGCACACAACCCCCCAAAACCCACACATGCCACTTAAAATCGTTCTGAAAAGGGGGGGGGGGGGGGGGAATAAAAGCCCCATCCAAAGGTTGCATCACCAGCAGAAGGGAAAGGGAGTGAATCCCGCCCCCCCCCCACCAGCAGCACAAGCAGATGGGATAAAACTGTGAATAATTTGCTTTTTATGGTCTAAAGCCCCTAAGAAAACTTATCTTAAAGCAGCGAGGAGCAATAAAAGTTTTATGGTTGTGGGAAGGGGGTGAACCACTCAGCAGGCTCAAAATGTTCTGTTTCCAGGGCTGATCGAGAGGGGGAAGGTTCCCTTTTGGAGGAGAGGAAAGGGGGATTTGGACTGTTGTGGGAAGAAAAGGGGGGAAAGGTTTGGAAAAGTAGTCAGGAGAGGAAAGGGGGATTTGGACTGTTGTGGGGAGAAAAGGGGGGAAAGGCATGGAAAGTACTCATCAGGCTCAAAATGCTCCGTTTCAGGGGCTGATCAAGATGGGAAAAGTCCCCTCTGGATTAAGGGAGTGGGGGAATTTGGGTTGTTGATGGGAAAAAAAGGGTGGAAAAGGCTGCGAAAGGTACTGAAAAGGGAAGAAAGAAAAGCTGGGTTGCAGAAATGAGGAGTGTGTTTTATCCACCTGTGTGCACTGCCAGGGCCATCCCTAGTGCCTGGATAAAGCCACAGGGATAAAAAGGTGGAGTGGAGAAAGCTTTCTGTGAGAAATGGTGCCGAGCTTCCTTCCATCCGTGTGAGCTCTCTTAATAAATGAAGTTCCAGGTTAATAATTACAACCTTGGCGCCATCATAAATAACGGTGGAAGAAGGAGACAAGGGCTTGGATTTTTCTCCCCAGGATGGGGTTAGGTGATGCTTGTCCATGCAGAGAATAATTCCCCCTTCGGGGATACGATCACTTAAAAGCATAAAAGCATGGAGGCTGGGATCAGCTCAGAGAGCAAGGGTTTGGGATTGACCACTTCCCCCTCACCCTTCACTGTATATATTTTGTCCTCCTGCATCCCCATCGCCATGTTGCTGAGGTTTGTAACAGGAATTGGTTAAAAATCAGGGGGAAAACAACAACAACAACAAAGGGTAATTCCAAGGCTCAGAGTGTGATGCTCGCAGTGTTTCCATAGGCTCCTTCTCCTACAGCTCCTCACATCCAGGGTCTGATTTGTGCCACTGCATTCAAGCAGCAGGCCTGGGTTTGTCTTACAGTTAGCACATTTCTCTGTCATTCACTAACTCTCTGGATTTATTCTCCTTCCCCCTTGGGCAGGGAGATCTTTTTTTGCCTTGTTCCTCTGTGTGGTGCGTGGGAAAAAAATCTCTCCTTCCCCCAGAGCTTCTTTTTGCTCTTTGTTGCCAATTTTTTTCCTTCTTCCCCACCCCCCCCCGCGTTTTTCTTCTTTTTATCCCCCCCTTCATTTTTCTTTTCTTTTTTTTCTTTTCTTTTCTTTTCTTTTCTTTTCTTTTCTTTTCTTTTCTTTTCTTTTCTTTTCTTTTCTTTTCTTTTCTTTTCTTTTCTTTTCTTTTCTTTTCTTTTCTTTTCTTTTCTTTTCTTTTCTTTTCTCTTCTTTTCTCTTCTTTTCTCTTCTTTTCTTTTCTTCTCTTTTCTTCTCTTTTCTTTTCTTTTCTTTTCTTTTCTTTTCTTTTCTTTTCTTTTCTTTTCTTTTCTTTTCTTTTCTTCTCTTCTCTTCTCTTTTCTTTTCTTTTCTTTTCTTTTCTTTTCTTTTCTTTTCTTTTCTTTTCTTTTCTTTTCTTTTCTTTTCTTTTCTTTTCTTTTCTTTTCTTCTCTTTTCTTCTCTTTTCTTTTCTTTTCTTTTCTTTCCTTTTTCTTTTCTCTACTTTACTTTCTTTTATTTCTTTCCCCTTCTTCTTCTTTTTAATCTTTTCCCCCTGCAACTTCAGTATCAACAAACTCAACCAGAAGAGTTGGAAGCGGTTGGAAAGATTTTCCTTTCACTCCTCAGTGAATCTCTCTGTCCCTTAAAAAGGAGGAACCAGCAGGTCATGACAAAGCCTGAGACCCCCCCAAAAAAGCCATTTTAATCCAAAACAGCTAAAAAAGTATCAAAATGGAACTACTAATTTTTGCACCCACCCTCCTCTGCTGAAGTTGAGGTGCTTGATGCTGATCCCCATGAGCAGGCAGAAAATATTCTGGGGGATTCTCCCTCCAGTCGAGCTGCATTTTGTCAAGGTTTTATTATTTCCTTCTCTGAGCTAGCTCCTCGGCCTTAGATGTGTTCTGTGCTCCTCAGAAGCCTTCACCACCCACACACAGATGCTTGGACTGACAAAAGTTTCCAGGCTTCTCCCTGCGTGAATGCAGCCTGCCCAGTCCCTCCCTGCTGCAAAATGGGAGAAGTGGAGCTTGAACAAGCTCCCAGCCAACCACGCTGCCGTTCTGCTGATTATTTTTTTCACTCCCCTCCTCAGAATCTGTGTTTTCCAGGCTTCCCAAATTCAAACCCTGGGATTAAGCTTTCAAAAATCTCTCTCTCTCTTTTTTTTTTTCTTTAAGCAACTCGTTGGCAACAGCCGAATTTCTTTGCCGAGGGAGTTAGGCCTGAGCTGTCAAAAGTCTTTCGAGAAAAAGATTGATCGTTTCTCACTTCTTTTTTTTTTTTCAGGGGGTTGTGAGGACTCAGGCTCTAAAAGGAAGGGGGAAAAAAAAATAACTTCCTGGGAAATCTTATTTACTTATTTTGTAAACTCTGGAAGTGGTGCTGTTTGTTGGCAGTGGGAGGGAAAAAAAAAGATGGGATGGTAGAAATGAGATTGCAAAGATATTCGTGACCTTAAAACATGTTTGGGCTTTCGGACAGTGTAAAGAATCCATTAAGCCTGGCTCTGGGAGCAGAAGGATTCTCTAAAGGTCGTTTAACCAGGTAAATGAGGCTGCACTTGACTCGGAAGTTCACTTGATTTCCTAAGTGCTCACATCCAAACGCAGACGCAAAGCTTCCCGCTGCCTGAAATTTCCCAAATGCCGCAGGAAAGATGGGATGTATGAACACACCCAGGCAGCCCAGAGCTCGTCCCGGTTACGCTTCCCTGAATGACAGTGGGCACGTCGGAGAAGGCAAAGCCCTTTTTCTCACGCCTGTCCCCCCTCCCGCGGGGGTACGGACTTCTGGGAGCTCAGCGAGGGTGTCTGGAGCAGCCCGGCACGGGCAGGGCAGGAGAAAACAGGCAGGGTAGGCAGGGACAGAGAGGGAAGGCAAAGTAGGAAGCACAGGCAGGGTAAAAGCAGGGTAAGGAGTGCGGGCAGGGCAGGGAGTGAGGTAGCATCAGGCAGGGACAGTCAGCACAGGCAGGACAGACAGGGCAGGCAGGGACAGGCAGGGTGGGAAGGAAGAGGCAGGGAAGGCAGAGAAGACAGGACAGGCAGGGACAAGCAAGAGAGGAAGGAACAGGCAGGACAGGCAGGACCAGGTAGGACAAACAGGGACAGAAAGGGACAGGCAGAGACAGTCAGGACCAGGCAGGGACAGGCAGCAGCTCCCTGCCTCCAGCCCTCCAGCCCCACCAACCTGAAGCCATCCAAGGGGTGATGGAGGTCGGGGGTGGGTGTGTGGTTTAGAGGCTTTTCTTGGGGATCTTCTGTCGCCTTCCCCCCCCCCCCCCTTTCTTTTTTTTAATCAATTAAAGAAAATAAAGCTTTCTGTTTGCCAGCAGGCCCCGCCTGCCATTGGCCAGGGCTGGCCCACGTGACCAGGAATTGGCTGCAATTTCGCCCCAGTCTGGAGTTTAATAGAGCAAGGTCCCCATCCGCCTGTATTATCAGCAATATAACAATTATAAAAAGCCCGAGAACCATCATCATCACTGCCATAAAAACTGAGGCCCTCAGATTTCTTCCCCTCTCCCCCTTCCTCCTCCTCCTCCTCCTCCTTTTCCCTCCTCCCCATCCCCCCCCCCCCCTCCCCTCCTCCTCTTCCCCTCCCGCTTTTTAAACCCTGGGCCCTGGAAAAGCCATGAATTTTGAATTTGAGAGGGAGATCGGGTTTATAAATAGCCAGCCTTCGCTCGCAGAGTGCCTGACGTCTCTTCCCGCTGTCCTGGAGACATTTCAAACTTCATCAATCAAGGACTCGACATTAATTCCTCCTCCTTTTGAGCAAACCGTCCTCAGCCTGAATCCTTGTTCCAGCAACCAGGCAAGACCGAGGAACCAAAAAAGAACATCTCATGGCCTGCTCCAGCTCCAACCCCAACCTCCGGCACAGCCTGGCCCTTTGGCAGCAGAATTCCCATGGATGAAGGAGAAGAAATCCTCCAAGAAATCTACCCAGGCTCCATCCTCTTCTTCCCCCCCATCCTCATCATCCTCGGTGCCTGTCCCTGCCGCAGGATCTCCTGCAGGTTGGTATATGGAGGGGGGTGAGGAGGTGTTTGATGAAATGTGAGAGGATCTGAAGAATAAACCATCCCCCCCCCTCCCCACTTCCCTCCTGCCGCTCCAGAGCATCCCTACCCCGCCACCCCCGCCCCCCAAAAAACCCTGGACTTTACCCCCCGAAACTTGCATCAAAATGCATCAAAGCCGAGGTGGGAAGGTGGGAGAAATATCTTCTACCTCCTCCCCCAGCAAATAAAAAAGCAAATTGCTGCAACTTGTGCGAAAGCCAAGAGGGAAGAGGGGGCTGAGGGAAGGGGGCTCTTTATTAGCTCTAGCGGCGGTAGGGGGACAGGGACACCCACGACCTGGCAGCTCCTTTTGCTTCATTTCCCCTCCCAGCCCTACATTTTATTTTATTTTATTTTATTTTATTTTATTTTATTTTATCACACTTTACGAGGTGGGGGGGAACCAACAAAACAAAACCCCACAAAACAACCAACCCCCTAAAGAACAGTGGAAGGGTGGAGGGAGAAATAAAGGCGGGTGGTTGAGGGGAGGGTGGGCAGGATGAGAAGGTGGAAGGAGCAAGAGCAGGATCCTCAGATACAGCAACATAAATTAAATACACCCCCAAATCCTCCCCCTCCCTCTCCAGACCTCCAGTAAAGCCTTTTTCCAAGGTTTGCCTTGGCCAGGGAGCTCAACAGCCCTGGTCGGGGACCTTCCTTCCCCCGGGATTTAAAATGTTTTAAGGCATAATTCACCATTTCTGTGTTTTCACGGCATCATTCAAGGAAATGCTTGGGCAGGAGAAGGGAGGACACCAGGTAATTCAGGAATAATGAAATCAAAGCCCCGTAGCAACCCTCCCGAACTCCTGGCATAAAGGAAAACAAATAAAAAGGAAGGAATAGGTGGGAATTCCCTTTTTATTTCCCCGCGAAGGTAGCAGAGAAGAAAAGCCTCCAAAGGAAGAGGCCATTGAGAAAAAGAATTTCTCCTGCTTGGGGCAAGGGGTCCGGGGAGTGATTTCCAACCCTCTTCCACTGTGGGAAGAGATTAATTAAACATTTATTTCCTGCCTCCCCACTCCCCCCTCCCAAATCTCTTTAGTTCTGGGCACAGCTCTGCCCTGCCCGTTACCGGGAGGGGACGAATCCAACCTCACTTTTTCTCCTTGAAGAGTGTAATTTTCTCTGTGTTTAAGATATCCAGGGATTGGGAGACAGTGGTGGCTCCAGGAGGCTCCGGACCGCCTACACCAACACCCAGCTGCTGGAGCTGGAGAAGGAATTTCACTTCAACAAATACCTCTGCAGGCCCCGGAGGGTGGAAATCGCTGCTCTGCTCGATCTCACCGAGCGACAAGTCAAAGTTTGGTTCCAGAACCGTCGGATGAAACACAAAAGGCAAACCCAGTACAAAGAAAACCCTGACGGGGATCTCGCCTACTCCAACCTGGATGAAGGCAGCGACCCAGCGGAGGAACCTGAAGAGAACCCAGCGTTCGGGTCGCTTCCGGAGCCCTCTGGGTCATTCCAAAGCGAAAAGCAGGGCAGTGAGGAACCCGGCAGCCCGAGAGGGTGCGGGGGAGACCCCAGTACCGCTGCCGGCCCCTCGGACCGCGGCTACCCCGAGAGCCAGGACTCGCCTTTGTTACCAGAGCTGAGCATCTTCTCGGCAGAGTCCTGCCTGCAGCTCTCGGAGGGGTTTTCCCCCGGGTTCCAGAGCTCCCTGGAGAGTCCCGTCCACTTCTCCGAGGAAGACCTGGACTTTTTTACAAGCGCACTTTGTACTATAGATTTGCAGCATTTAAATTTCCCATAACCAACCCCCACCTCCCGGGCTCCCCATCCCGACTGGCCGTTTCCAACCTTTCCCGGAGCACCAGCCCCATCCCAAACAGCTTCCAGTTCCTCCCCAGCCTCCTTTAAAGGGTGAGGGGGTCACCCCCCCAAAATAACCCCAAACCGTCTCTCCTTAATCATCCCATCCCACCCCTCCCAAACACTTTCCTCTCAAGCTCCTCACACTGTGGGATGCGAATTACCCTCCCAGTATTTATTCTCCGAGGCAGACACGAAAGAGCAGCCCGATTTTGGCTAAACGCAGGTATTTAATGAAAGTTTCGCGTTAAACTCTTCTTTATTTTAAGGAAAGCGACGGATAGTTCTCACGCACATTAAAGAGGTTCACACCGCCCCCTCCCCCCGCCCCCACCAGAAAACCTTTGTGAATCCTTCCAGCGACTTTCTCAGGAATCGGAATGAGACTTTTAGCTTTCGTAATAAAATAAATAAATAATAATTAAAAAAAACCATAAATAAATAAATTAAAATAAGCCAGAGGAACTTTCCTTCCTCTTTTTTAAGTTTTAGATGTAGACTATTTATTCAAATCCTTTATTAGGAAAAGGCAAATTATTTATTGTACATTATTTTCATAGGGTAAATAAATGTCTTTATAAAACCAGGACAAGTGTGTGGCTATCTATTTAATTCCCAAATGTGCCCTTTTTTTTTTCCTCCCCTCCTCTCCCCACCCCCAAATAATTTCCCTTCCCCTCTCCCGCTTTGCAGGAAAACCTTCCTCGTGTGCCTTGAGAGCGGAGACAAAAGAAATTGCTCCCAACTAACATTTCGAGAGGATTCGGTGGCAGACAAATTCGCTCTCGCCCGTTTTGTTCCCATTTTCCTTCAGCTTGGGGGTTAATTTGACTCTTTCCCCCCTCCCCCCCTCTCCTTCCTCATGACTCGGGACATTTGTTACCAATTTTAACATTCGCCCTTCAATTATTATTTTGTAACTGTAAATTCCTCCCGTAAGGAAGTCAGCTGGATAAAGGGATGGGAAAAGACACAAAAGGCAGCGCTGGGAGAGGCTTGGGGGATCGCGGAGCCCCCGCACATTCCTGGGGGCTTGCGGGGGCCGCGCAGCGATTTCTCCCAACACTTCTTCTCCCACCGGCCGGCCTGGATAAGGCGAGCGATGCTTCAAAGCCTTCAGTCTTTTCCTCCTCCTCCTCCTCTCGTCTCTTGAAACAGAAAATGCAGCCGGGCTACATCGCAGTTGGTGTTGTAAACATCTCGGACTCAATAAACCAAAAAAGGTGGTAAGGGAGAATTTGAGTAAGTGCAAAAAATAAATCCACCCCGGAAGGGTGATGCCTGAGGGGTTTTAATCAACAAATAAATAGTATAGAAGCAAAGGAGGTAAGAATTTAGCTTTAAAGAGGTTATTTTTCCCTCCCTGCCTTTCTTTCTTTCCCCTCCTCTAGCAGTACAAACTCTGCACTCTGCCTCGGCCTCTCACAACGTGTAATTTTAAATCCAAAACTCATATATCAGGGAAAGAGGGGTGGGGTGGGGTATGTTGTTTATGTGGGGGTAGGGAGGCTTATGAATGAAAAGGGGTCAGCGCAGGAATCAATCGCGGTGACACCCCAAATAAATCACATTACGTCTTTGCTAAGTCATTGGTGTTTCCTCAGCCACGGCAGAAATTTGGTCGCCGTTCGAACGGGGTTCGTGCGAACGGAAGGCGGAAAAACGACCCCGGGGAGGGGGTGTGCGAACGTCGGTGTGGTGTGGGGCAGGGAGTGGGTGTCTGGCCACGAGAAGGGGGACAGACCCCACGGTGGTGGCTTTAAAATGGCGCAGGGAGCGGTGGTGTGGAGTGAAGCAGCCATGACAAGCAGCGCTGTCACCAGTCCCTTTCTTCAGGGTTAGGGAAAGGGGAGGGGGGACGCAGCCCGCCTGGTTCCTCTGCCCCACACATTCCGTCCCCCACCACGGCCTTTGGGGGTTTTCCCTTGGGACTGCCGTGTCCCCTCACAGAAATCCAGGCCTTTTATAGTTTGCTGGGTGCTGGGAGTTTGCCTGGGTGCTGTCATCACCGTCCCGGAGTCCCTGGGGAAAAGCTGGAGTCCGGGAAGCCTCTTCGTTGTCTTTTCTTTGGGGTTAGAAGCCTCAGAGCCAGGCTTGTTTTCTGCTTGGGGTTGTAAAAAGATATAAAACGAAATAAAACAAGCCCTCGACAGATGTTTTCGGAATTGCTGCTCGCAGATCTGGATTATCTCTTCCTGCTGTAACAAAGAGAGTGTGTGTGTGGAGGGGGGTGTGTGTGTGTGTGATTTTACGGCTACCATTTTACCCTTAATAATATTGCCAGCTTCTTCCCCTCCCAAACCAGCACACGTTCCAGCATCCCACTCGGGGAGGGATTAGGTTTATATTGAAAATCGAAGTAGGATGCAATTAAAATCTGCAAGCGAGCGTTACTTAACACCTCCCCATAAAGGAAAGGAAGAGCCTAGTCAGCCTGGGAGTCATCACCCCCCCGCAAAATCATGCTGCCCTTTCTCACCTACTCTTCTCTGCTCTGAAAATCCCCGAACCACGCTGGAAGAGGAGAGGCGGGAGGAATCCCAGGCACAGCCCAAGCACCACAGAAGGCTATTCATTATCTTTAAGTTTATTTAATATCTCCAGCTTCTGGAACATACTCAGAGGCAGCGTTGGCACTGCCAGACGTTGTCTATCAAAGCGCCATTTGTTCCAGTGCTTTACATATTTCCCCTCTCTCCCTTCCCTACCCCTCCCTAACCCCATCCCCCTCGCAATCCTCAATACAGGCTTGTTGGGGGATGGCAGGAGCAGGGAATCAGATGGTCGAGGCTGGCCCACGCCAAGAGCCCCGGGCTAGGGAGGCAGTGCTGGGATCACAGCGGTGGAGGCCACTCAGCCCTGTTTCGATCCATGGGCAGGTCAGTCCTGCAAAGTCTCCGGGGCTGCTCGGTCCTGCCTAGTCCAAGGGACACAGAGCCCAGTCCAGTCCTCGGGGATGCTCAAACCCTGCCCGATCTCAGGTCTTCTCAGTACTGTTCAGTCCAGGGGCCACACAACCCTGCCCAGTCCCCGGTGTCACTTAACCCTGCCCAGTAACGGGGCTGTTCCGCCCTGCCCCCTTCCCAGGGCTGGTGCCCGGTCCCCGGGGCCTCTCAGCACTGGCCGGTAGCCAGGGCCACTCAGCAGTGTCCAGTAACGGTGGTCATTCAGTTTTGCCCTGTCCCCAGGGCTGTTTCCCTGGTCCCCAGGGATGCTCAGCCCTACGCTGTAACAGGGACCACTCAGCACTCCCCACTTCCAGTACCATAATAGCCCTTTCCGATTCCCGGGGCCTCTCAGCCCTGCCTGCTCCTAGGGCTGCTCCGCGGCGTTACGGTTTGGCTCATGGTTCCACACATCCCCTTTGGCCCCACCAGAGAAAGGAGCTTCTTGTTCAACTTCCAAACCCGTGCCCAGACAGATCTTTCCGCAAATCGATCTGGCAGCGGATTTCCACCAACACACACACCCTTTCCGTGGGGAAGGGAGGAGGGGAAGGGAGAGGCGCAGGGGAAGGGACACGAGGGGACACCATCCTCTGCAGGATCCCCCCACCTCCTCCTCCCTTGTCGGGGCTGGGAGAGGGCGAGCCGGTGTGGGACAGGGGGAGGCAGAGCAAGGGTGGGACGGGGAGGGTGTGGGGCAGTGGTTTCCACGAACCCCCACAACGCAAACCCTGACACCTTATCGATACAGATCTCTAACGAGGGCCCTTCTGCAGCTCATAATGACTTCTCCAAGTTGCTGCAGGTCTAGAAAGCATGCCAGTCACAGCCACAGATCAATTCGACACCCACGGAAAGTGACTTAATAAATGGAACCTCGCCAGTTATTATCCTTGCTAACAGCAGGCCCCTTCTTATTTGTCCTAATTAGCAAGACTGAAATGTCGGAGGAAAGAAGGGGGAATATTCAATAAAATCTAAATTATTGAATGACTGTAAGATTCCACCATTAGTTCAGCCATTCTTTACCTTCTTCCAAATGTCAAACAAATGGGGGATGCATATTTGCAACCCTGCCCTTCTGTTCTCCGCGGCTGCGGGGCATATATTAAGCATATTAAGCATATTAAGTGTATTCTGCTCCTGATCGTTGTCAAAACACCGCGATTGCCTCACGGTTATTAACCTGGAAACATGCAAATGAGACTCGCGCGGCACGTGTGGTAGGGGATGCTAAAGTAATATTTGTCTTGCGCTGATCTAGCCTGCGAACATGTTTGCTAAAGAAGCTGCTCGAAGCTCCTGGCGATGTTGAATCAGCCTCCCTCAGAGCCCCAGCAAGGCTCAAGGCGTAAGACTTCGCTGCTTCGTTTCGTTCAGATGAAGTCAGCGAGGCAGGGGACTTGAGGGATGAGAAGTGGAAGACTTAACTTCTTTCTTCTGAGGAGTCACCCTCACCTTCCTCCTGAGCTTTCCGTCCCCCCAGTGACGGCTGTCACATCCTTTCCCAGTGCATCCAGTTGCTGGGACCTGAGGAACGCTCCTGATGCTCCACCACCCCCAAAGGAAGGAGCTGGCAGAGGGGCACTTTCTTCTGTTTGCCATCCTGGCTCCTCCTGCCTCTGTCCCAGCTTTGCTGGTTAATTTTCTCCTCTCTATCTACATGGAATAGTGTCTGGTCCAGAATAAAGTACTTTCTGGAGTTCTTCGGGGTGGATGACTTTAACTGGTGCTGGTTGATGCTAATTACTCTGACCTAGTAATACTAGAAACGTTGGTGTTATTGTTAATAAATTAATGCCCTTGTTAAAGTGAGGGTTTGGGTGGAGCTGGCCCACACCGGGCCTGCTAAGTTCTGGATCTATTTCGGGACCCCTTCCCAGGTTCAGTCCGGGTTCTGCACCCTCCTGAGCCCGGCCTTGATGAACCCAGATCCAGTCAGGCCCGGGTGAGAGTCCCTGAACGATCTCTGAGCTGTTCTGGGGGAGGGCAAGGATCGTTCGGAGGAGGCTGGTCCTGGATGAGGAGCCCAGTAAGAGAAGGAGCATCGCTGGAGCCAGGGGCAGCTGGTACAGAGGTCACCGAGCAAAAAGGGTTAAATGAACCTCATTAGTGAGAACACTCAGCTCACAGACACACCTCTGCCCTGGGGACCATAGGAAAAGAGCCAATACGAGACACAAGGAAACAGGACATGTTCCCTAGAGCAGTCGGAAAACGAATTTGATGTTTTGGAGCAGGATGAGGTGCGATTCGAGGGGTTTGTGCCACCCTGAGAAGGAAAAAAATGTCAAAAGAGGCATTTCTTCCCCAAATCTTCCACTCGGAGTGTTGGTCAGGATACCGAGGACACAACACTTGTCACTGTCCCTGGCCAAACCGGCTCCCACCCACCACCTGTCCATCACCCCTATCCCGAGACCCTCCTGGCGTCGTGCTGGAACTGGTCCCTGTGCCGGTCCCCATCCCGTTCCTGTCCCCCAGAGCGGCAGATAGAGTTATTAGATCTTATCTTCATTATTCCTCGTTTATTCTGCAGCTCAGAACAGCCCAGTGCTGGTAACTCGCTGGTAGGATTCCTTCTGCGTTGCTTTGAACTCCCAAACTCTGAAGCACTCCCCACCCCCCACCCTCCCCCCCAAAACTCCCAAACTCTGTAGCATTCCTCCCCCCCGCCACCATACATTATATTCTCTCTTCATTTTTTTTAGCCCCAAATATAGCTCAGGAGGCTCCGACTTCACCAAGACACACGCCTGGGCTATAAATTTCCCTGACAAATTCTAGGGACAAATCCTCGTTGGTGATAACCAAGGCTGCAGCCAAAACCAACCCCCCCAGCGCCAGCACCACTTCTTATAAATCACCCCGGCAGGAGCCAGAAGTGACATTTCTTACGCACGACACAAACTTTCTCCGCGGAGAGTTATTTTTAACTCCAAACCGAAGCATCTGAAGACTCTGAGCACTCCGGAGCCTTTGGAAACGTCTCGTATTCCTTCCCTGTCGCCTTGCCCCGGAAAAAAATCTGTCTAGGGTACAAGAGAGGAGGCTGCAAACCGCCCCAAAAGGGTCCAATCTTCCATGTCTGAGCTATTTGAGAGCAAACTATTTTTTGTTTCCTTTTTATGTTGAGGAAGAGGTGAAACCTCACCTCGTTGTTCCCTCCCCAGGCTGCTGCAGCCCCGAGTTTCGTGGAGCCGCCACTTTATACCCTTTAAAGGGTAAAACCGCTCTTAGGAAAAGGTTTATTTTACTAAATGCGGTTGATTTTACTCCGTGGGGTTGGAGTAAAATATGTGGGCTTCCCTTACTCCCTAAGGTTGGAAAAAAAAATATATGGAGTTGCCTAGGGGAGGAGGCAAAATCCCCATTTTGCTAATTTAAGGAAGGAGTGTGGGGGGCTGTTTCCACCGGATAAGATCCCCCTCGGGTTTGTTACATCGCCTCTGGGTGGGTGGAGTGGCCAAGGGATGCCCTTGGTGGGCATGAGAGGTCCCCCGCCGCCAACAACTCCACGGAAAGACAATGTGATGCTGCTGTGAGCTCCTCGTCTCCTATCTGCTCATTAGATAGAGCTGTGAGGAGTTGAGGGGGCGTGAGGGGAGAGGGGCGGTTCAGGCCCGGATCTGCTCTCGAGGTTGAGGAAGCAGCTCTGTCCAGAGCGATCTGGACCAGCATGCGTGCAAGTGCCGTGTCCTCTGCTTCCAGGGACCGGCCGAGCCCACTCCTGGACAGCATCATTTCCAGGAATCAAAGAGCTAAAATTTAGCCGCTCTCCCTCTATCCTCATCCATCTCCAGGTCGTTTCTTTTAATCCTGTTGAGTGAAAGGCGGCAGCATCGGCAAAACAGTGCTGCCTGTGTTTAAGGAGGCAAGGAATAATTAGTCTCCCTCAATAAGTGGAAAGTCAAGTAATAAATATAATGAAAGGCTACATAACTGTTTGGGAGAGTGTAGGACAGAGCTCGTATCGTCTGAGAACCTCCAACAATGTTTTATTTGGCCGCTTTCCCTCTCTTAACTTCCCCATAAAAGAGGTTTTGAGGAAACAAAGGTGCAAGTGATAGAATTCGGCTCTCCCGGTCATTATTTATAAACAACAATCTGATTTTTCTTTCCCCTGCACGTTGTGAAGTACCGAAAGTGGCTCTCGAACCTTCTCCATGGGGGGAATTAAACCAAATAATCACAGAATCGTTTTGGTTGCAAACCAAGATCAAGATCCGAGATCATCGAGTCCAACCATTCTCTAACACTACGAAGTCTGGTGCTAAACCATGTCCCTCAGCACCACGTCTCTGCCTCTTTTAAACACCTCCAGGGATGGAGATGTAACCACCTCCCTGGGAAGCAGCAGTTTGGTATCGTATCCAGGGCAAGAGGCTATGAAATCCATGTTGGGAAGCGATTCCCGAGCCATTCCCAGCGTTCCTGCTGAGGTTTTGGCTTCCGAAAATCCCAGGCAGTCGCCACAAGCCACTGGTTTGGGGAAAGACCTTGTCACCTGGGGGAAGCACAACCAGAGCCAGGTGGCAGGGTGGGATGGAGCGCAGCCACCTGCCTGGGGCCACCGGCCTGGCATCTCCAGAAAGGAAGACTTAGGGGACAACCCAGCAGCCCAAACGAGGACTCAACACCCTGAAATCTGCCTGTGGTTTGCTGCCGGGACTCCCCCAGCACTGAGAAGGGGGCTGAATAAGAAGAGAAGCTGTGGAGAGGAGCAGATGGCGAGTGGTCCCGCAGTGCCCGGGGACAGGGGGGGCTGGGAAGGCAGTGGCACCTTTTTGGCGGGGAAACCGGCTCTGACACCCTGTCTTTTGAGATCTGATAGTTACCTCCCCACAGGAACAAAAAAAAGACCCAAGCCTTTGCCAAGGCGATTTCAGCTCCGCACATGCTCTGCTCGGCTCTATCTTCACTTATCTCAACAGTATCTTCACTTTCCCCCAAAAGCCGGGGCTGGAGCAGCTCTCAGGAGCCCGCAGACTTCACGTCATGGGGATATTTACTGGATTTCGTGGCTGAAACGGTGATTCCGTCCTACCCGGTTTTTCCACCCGCCAAAAGAACTCTGCGCTTTCACCTCAGAGCTGCCTCTGCTCTAAACTTTGGTTTAGCTTGGCTGGGAGGAGCTGGATGGCAAAACTTTTCCCTCCCCGCCAGTGAGCTCTCGGAGCTGCTCTGCAACTCCAGAAGACGGCTGTGTTTTAGTGACAATAAAGCATCCCTCAGCGTACCGAAGGAGTGAGTTCAGGGTGGAAAATTAACAGACAATACGGAACACTCGATTCAGGGATGAACTGAGCATTTATCCTCTTCTTGTTTTCATTTTACACCCATAAATCACCTCTTGTAGGCATCGTTTAAATATATCGTTTAAATGTATCGTTTAAATGTATCCTTTAAATGTATCATTTAAATATATCATTTAAACGTGAGTGCAATGTAAAATAAACCACCCTGGAATCAAATTAAGAATCGATTTCTCTTGCAGGGGGGAATGGCGTGAGAGTTGTTTCGGATCTTCACAATCACTTTCGGTGGGTTTTTGAAGAAAACAAAACCCCAAAACCCAGGAGGTAGAGAATCGCAGAGAACATTTGGAACCAAAGAGGTTTTCTTCCTGACTGTCTCAGCATCGGCGAAATCGGCGGAATAAATAGAGATGCAGCTCGGGAAATGGTTATTTCCCCTCGCTCCTTTTTATTGAGGGACGAGAGGTCTGATTGGCTAAACCTCGCGTTTTCTCTTGGTGGGGATTTAAAGGAGGGAGGAAGGTTTGGTGCCATCGCTGCCTGTGTCGCGGTTTCTTAACAAATGCCACCCCAACGTGTTGCATCAGCCAAAGCCACCAGCTCGAGGACGTGTTTATGCTTTTCAAAGTGAACTTTTGGCCTGGGGAAGGGGGGGCAAAAAAGGAGAGCCCTCTTGGTTCTTCCTAGAGGCTGAATCACCAGTAAATATCCTGACAAGTAACAAATGACTGTGGGCGTCATATTGTTGGGTGCTCTTGTCTCCCTTCTGCTAACAAGTAAATAAATGTTGCCTACCTATGTTTCCATTCTCTGAGGAGTGGAGTGGTCGGCCTGGAGTCAGTGTCTTTCCACCTACTCATCGGCTGGACTCTGCTCCAGCCTGGCAACAGAGATGGGGAGAGATCGGACCGCGTTTGGCATGGAAAAGCAGAACTTAACGCCCCCAAACTGGTTAAACTCCTTAAACGTGTCCTGTTTTCAGCAGTAAACCTTTGCACGGGCGAGTGGATGGGGCGGAAGATACGTGGACAGACACACGGACCGTTTTTAGTCCCATCCCTCTAATTATTTGGTGCGGTGTTTCTCCAACAAAAGCCATGCTGTCCTCCTAACTTTATTTCATCGCCTCATTAGAATATTGATTTAATTATATCGCTTTTACCCGCACCGCTTCTAGACACAAAGCGAAAAAAAAGAGAATTCAAACACATGGAGCCTGTTCTTCTTAGGAGCTTTTAATCAAACTCCTCAGCCCAGAAAACACCAAATGTGTTCAAGCTGATTATTAAGTGGGGGAAAAAAGAAGTTCGAAATGAAGAAAAGAGCATCCTTTTGTGCCCTGAGGGGAAAACAGAGCAATCAGACCTCCCTACCTCTTTTCCCTCTGTCTTTTTTCCTCACACGGAGCTAGAGTTGGGCAAAACCTTCCCCCCCCACCTCCCCCCCCCCCCCCAAGCTGGGGTAAAAGGAAGTTCTGCCGAAATTGGCTAATCGCATAACTTGGGGGCCTTTTTAGCACTTAAAACAGCCATGGATGGTTCTAATTCTTCTCCCCCAGCCCCTCCACCTCCCCGCACCCCACCTCCCGCCTCTCTTTTAAAGTCTTTGAGGAAAGATTTTTTGACGTATTCGTGTTGTTATCAGATTGATGGGCAGGGTTTGATTGAAACCCCTTTGTCATGTAAATGTCAGGCCCTTGATGGATGAGCTCAGAGATGTGACAAACTTCGGGAGCCCCTCGCTCATTGGGCTGGGGATGGACCACGTGGCCACCTCCCCTTGTCCCCCTCAACCCCCCCACCCCCCCCAACACACACCCCAGCCCCTCCGAGGGCTGCGGGGTTCGAGGGCCAGCGATGCATGGAAGGAAGTTTTACAGCTTTGACATACTACCTAAAGGTTGTAGGGCAGGCGGGATCCCCCCCAAAACAGGCTGACCCTCCTCCATCAGTGGCAGATGGACAATACGAGGATGAACTCCTTCTTAGAGTATGCAATTTGTAACCGTGGGACGGGCGCCTACCACCATTTAGAGCAGAGCTCCTCTTCCTTCCCCTCCTGCTCAGGTAGCCCCGGCAGTGACACTTTTCACGGAGAAGGTCGCTTTGGGGTTGGGGGGAACGCGGTTGCAGCCGCCCATCTCCCCCAGCAAAACCCCAGTTACCCCCCACCATCCTCCAGTCGTTCCGGTCCCTTCGCGGGCTCTGCCCCAGCCGCTGGGTACCCAACCCAAAGCTGCGGCCCCAGCTACGGGCACCACCAGCTCTACCTCAGCCAGCAGGACGCGGATGGGGTGTACTTCCAGACGGCTGGATACTCCGCCAGCGCGGGATCCAACCTCGGCTCCTTAACGGAGAGCTACTGCACCCCCGGGCCGTACCAGCAACAACACCACCACCACCTTTACGGACAGGAGCAACCCAGCTACTTGTCCGGCGTTTACAGCAACCTCTCACCTTCTTTAAATGAGGACAAAGACCCTGCGTGCCCCTCGGAGCCCTGTCCCAACGCCACGCAGACCTTCGACTGGATGAAAGTGAAGAGGAACCCACCCAAGACAGGTGAGTTTGGGGAGCTCTGCGCGAGGATGGGGAGGAGAGAGGTAGGGAGGCAGCTCCCCAGCCCATAAAGGTTGCCTTCTCCTTCCCCCGGAGTTTGTAACCCAAGGTAAACTGGGCTCATCTTGCAAGGAAACACAGATGGTTTGCTTTGGGTTTCAGTTTTTTGTTTCTTTTTTTTTTGGTGGGGGGGATTATTTTAACCACTTGTTCACCGCCGAGGGAAAAAACAGCTGGATATTTTCCAGACACATCTGATGGAAGGGCCCTGAGCTCAGTTTCCCACAGGCCCAGCGCGATTTAAGCCCAGCTAGGGATAGGAAAAGCTTCCCGCTTCTTCCAGAGTCGTGGTTTCCATCTCCTCTATTGTTCAACTTCCTTCTCCACAATCTTCCTTAAATCACAATCTTCCCTCCTCCTCCTCCTCCTCCTCCTCCTTCCATCATCACCCTCCCTTTCCACTCCTTCCCACGCACGTTCAAGTCTTATGGCAGTTTGGAAAGAACTTGGGGCTGGAATGGTTGTAAGGGAAGCGGGGGGCAGCCCTGCAAAGGTTGTATTCACGGACTGAGGGCTAGGGATAGGTGAGGATCCAAGAGGGAGCATGAAGCTTCGTGCTCCGGGTGGTGGAGGGACCAAAAGTCTAGGAGATGAGGGGACAGGGGAGGCGCGGGGGGCGGGGAGGGGGGTGGTGGTGGGGAATCCAACATCCCCCATCCCCCTCATGCCAGAGAGAGAATTGTTCTGGCTGCTGCTGCCCTGTTGGTGTTTGCTCGTTAACAGCTAAAGTGTCGGAGTACGGACTGCTGGGCCAGCCCAACACCATCCGCACCAACTTCACCACCAAGCAGCTGACGGAGCTGGAGAAGGAATTTCACTTCAACAAGTACCTCACCCGGGCCCGGCGGGTGGAAATTGCTGCTACCTTGGAGCTCAACGAAACCCAGGTCAAGATCTGGTTCCAGAACAGGCGGATGAAGCAGAAGAAGAGAGAAAAAGAAGGTCTCGCTCCGACTGCTGCCTCCAGGTCTGCAAAGGACACCAGTGAAGCCTCGGATCAGTCCAACTGCACCTCACCTGAGGCCTCCCCCAGCTCCGTGTCATCCTGAAAGAAGGAACATAGGGACCAGCCAGGGGCTGCCCTCGGGGGATTGCCCTCCCTGCAATCCCCCTGCCTTCCTCCAGACACACAAGAACACGCAGCTCCCGCGCCCAGCCCTGTCCACACACACGCGTGGAGGCCAGGCCATGCTTCCCTCGGGCTCTGGCTGTCTCCCCACGCATGATGCTGGTCGTCCCACTTGCAATTTCTCTCTCTTTATTTATAGACCCTTTGTAACCCACCGGGACTCCAAAGGAGCAGCCGCTTCCTCCTACACCCGTAGCAATAGGCGTTTGTCTCAGGGACGTTTTTCCCCCTCTCCCTCCTCTTAATTCCGCCCCTCTAGGAACTGCACTTTCTACTACAGAAACTTTAAAACGAATTTAGTTCCCTCCCCCACTCCTTTTTCAAACGGTGCAGACGACTTTCACCCGCAGGAATCCTTCATTCGATATTTTTAATGTTTGGGGTTTTTTTTTTTAACCTCTCCGTGAGGCTGTTAAAAAGTTTTAGGGTAATTATATTATTATTATTATTATTATTATTTTTTCCCTTTCCTGTCCCTTTATTTGCTATCTGTATATTTTGGAACCACAGATGAGGGAACCAAAGTGCTGGAGGCCGTTGCAAAGATCCAGACACCAATTACCAACAAAAAAAATCCCCAACTCCTCTGCTGCTCTTTTTGCACTATTTCTGGTTTTGGTTTTTTTTTTTAACAGGGTTTTCGACACGCCCTGCGACTGTCACTAATTCGAGGGTGGGGGGAAAGTTGTGTTCTCAGAGTAAAGGAGATGAGGTGAAGGCTGCTTTGCACAGCGGTCACTGTGGTAGACGTGTGAAGGTGGATGGGGAGAAGGCTGCGGGGTGGGGAGGGGGGAGGGGGTCGTGGCAACCCCAAACACTGATGCTGCTATTTGTTGTCCGGCTCGACAGCCTCAAATCCGGGAGCTAAGTAGCACAGTTCCTTGTGCTCCCCACCCGTCTCGGGCTTATCAAAGCCCGATAAAACCATGATTTAACCTCAAGCTCAATTGTTTCCTTTCCCCAGGAGGAACTTCAGGCTAGGACCAAGTGAAAGCCAATTTTGGTAAAAGATTGTTCGAAAGGGAAAAAAAGGTCAGCGAGAAAAACCGAGAGGTTTCTTAATCGGCTTTCTTCCATTTCCCCTCCACTCCCTTCCCCGTGCTCTGTATCTCGAAATGAAACTACCTCACTCGAATAAAGTTTACTTTTCGGCTTTGTTTTGTTTTGTTTTGTTTTTCACCCTCAAATCCTTCAAGGGATATGGAAATCTCTTCCGTCCAGGGAAATGTGGGGAGGGGAAAGCCCGGGCTTGGCGGGAGGAGGAGGAAGGAAGGAAGGAAAAGGTCTCCGGTTGCTGCTAAAACTCCCAAACAAAACGGCCCGTCCCGCATCCTGCCTGTACCCTCCGACATCCCCCTTAGCATAGGCAGGGTCGTGTGCGGGGGACGGGATTAAAACACGGAGCTGCCCCAACAACTCCAGTTCCCTCAGCTGCCCCTCATAAGATCTCTTCTCCAGACCCTTCACTGGAATGGACTCGGGGCGGGGGGGACCGGTTTGGGGGCAAAGCAAGTTTCTCGGTTATACGGAACAGTTTTGTGAGGCTGATCCAACTCAAACCGAAGCGTTAATTTGATTTCCTTCCTTCAGCTTCCCAAAGCAATCCCTGGAAGGGTGTTTTCTATAGGATAAACACCACACGGAAGCTTTTGTCGAAGGGATGGAGCCGGTGGCTGGGCAAGAGCCATCCTGGGGCCGGGCGGGGAGCAGAGGGAGGGAGTGAGGCAGAGAGCCTGGGTCCAGCTCTGACCTTTTTACCTCGAAGCGCCTCTGGGATTTCTAAACAAGTAAACAGAGGGCTGCCAGGAGAAACTATTGTTCTGGCCTCGTCAAATTTGCAAATCTTTTCGGTGGGGGCTTGAAGTGAAGCGAAGAAAGAGCAAAGTACCTGCTGCAGCTGCAGACAAGCCCCGCAGCCACCCTTCGGCCCCGGGACGGCTCTTCTGGAGAAGAGGAGGCTGAGGGAAGACCTCATTCTCTCTATAAGTCCCTGAAAGGAGACTGGAGGGAGGTGGGGATAGGTCAGTTCTCTCAAGGAACAAGTGACAAAGAGAGGAAATGGCCTGAATTCGTGCTAGGGGTGGTTTAAATCGGGTATCAGGAAAAAATTCTTTACTGCAAGTGTGGTCAGGCATTGGAATAGGCTGACCGGGGAGGTGGTGGAGTTACCAACCCCTGGAAATGTTCAAGAAACCCGGGGACATGGTTTAGTAAGCATGTTGCTGGTAGTTTGATGATTGGGCTTGATGTTCGAGGGCTTTTCCGACCGAAACAATTCTATGATTCTATGGTTTTTTGCTTTTGGGGTGTGTGTGTCCCTGGGCAACAGAGCATCGCTTTTGCCCAGCGATACCATCTTCCCCCTTCTAACACACCTCTCTTGCTGGAGAGAAAAGGGTTCTGAGTGTCCAATTAGCTCAGAGATAAGGAGAAAAAAAGAAGGGGAAGAGGTGAAAAGGTGATTTGGTTACATGAGCGATTTGCAAAACATGAGGAGAGGGAAGGAGGGGGAGGGAAAGCAGGCAGCCAGACTGACTTTATAACCTGTTGGGTGTCAGCCAGCTTGGTTTAAGTTGCTCCTTGAACCAAGACGATTGAGGGCTTGGCTGAACCTGTGTGAACAGGGCCTTGAGCCTCAAAAAGCTGGTGCGTTTCCACTGAGATATTTCCCCTCCTAACGGCTTCCGTTGTCTCCGGGCCCTGCTCTGTCCAGAGCAAGGTCTCGGAGCCCCTTTCACTCCCGGGTGAAGCGGGCAGCGCCGGGATGAAACACCCCCCCAACCCCGCGGTGAAAATTGGGGAGAGAGGAAAAACTAGGACAACAAGGAGGGTCCTGATGTGTCAGTGTGTCGGGCACAACAAAGGCTCCCAGCTCCCATTTGAAACTCAAAGAGAGTCTCCGGAAGAGTTGGCAGAGCCGATGCGGATGCTCCCTTACATATGTAACCCCCTCCGGGGTCTCCCCCACCCCGTTCCCTCTGCCCAGCCCTCTTTTCTCTTAACAACCATCACGGCACACAGCTCATCTCTTCTTCACCGCCCCTACCCCAACTCTCCCTCCAAGTTTCTCACGCTCCCTTTTGTCTTCAGAGTCCGAACCTCACCGCCGGGAAGCAGAAGCCGGCTGGAGAGGCCACTCCAGGACGTCACTTTTTGGCGGGGGATGTCACCCGGCTGGTAGCAGATGCTGTGGAGAGGGACACCTGAGGGACATCCGTGTCCCCACCACAGCTGGGGGGAAGTGGATAGAGAGGAGCTTTAGGACCCACACAGGTACCTGTGCCTCCATCGGGATAGGAATTCGTGCTCTTGCCCTCAGCACATCGGTGTGGATTCCACAGGAAGAGGCACGCAGGGGTCTTTGCAGTACCCCCCCTGCCCTCAGAAATCCCTGTTGAGACCCAGGCCTATCGCAATAGCTGGGGATTTGTCAGGAATACGAGGTCTACACACACTCCTTTGTCTGACACAAGTCCCACACAGCGATGTGGCTGTGGCTAATCCGGTTTATTCCCATCTTCACCCCGTGTGCCTGTCCCCGGGTCCCCGGTTCTGCATTTTTCATGAGCAGGAGAATTAGCCAGGTCCCCCTGACCACTCACACACAAAGCCACGTCTTAATGGAGATTTATTCTTTTAATATCCCAAAGGAAGGGGAAATTCCCAGTTAAAGGAACCTAACCGTGTAAATGATGAATGGCAGAGGTGGTGTCGGAGCTGTTGTCCCTCTGCGGGAGGAGGGGACAGGGAAGGGACACCGGAGCCCCTCTGGCTGGTTTTTGCTCCCTGAGCAGCCTCAAGGAGCACACCCGGAGCTCTGGCCTGGTGGCAGCTCCTCCGGGGCCATCTGTTCCTCACCCCTCGGTGGCAAATGTTTCTCTTCTCCCTAAAGCATTTGTTCTCACGATGTGAGGCCCTTTTGATCTCAGAAGAGGACATTCTATTAAATAATAATAATAATAATCCCCTGAAGACCTCCTCACTTTCAACTCCACTTTGCTGCCTGCTATTAACACTTCTCCTGGAGCCTCTTGGCTCTCAAGGTGTGAAGCATTCCTGGGGGGTCTCTGGTGACAAACACCTCCCCCCCCCAGTGACTGTACTGTGGCTGGGTTGGGCTATTGCTGCCTCCTAAAAGCCTTTGATACCTTGAAGTGGAGGAAAAGAGGGGTGCAAACCTTCTGGGTTTCTCCAAATTCGTTTCATAGAGAAAAACTGGGCAGGGGGCCAGTCCTTCCCCAGCTCTTGGTACAACAGAGCAGGATGAGGGTGAGATGTTTCCACCACATGGTGAGTCAGGACTGAAGCAGAGTTTGAGCCATCCTCTGTGAGGCAGTGAGGTGACCATGCACCTGCTTCTGCATAAATGCTGCTGATGGAGGTGATACACCCTCAATCAGGTAAAACAGGAGGAATTTTCATGCCTGCTAAGCCTTCTTGCAACATTTTGACCTGAAGGCACTTTCAGGTGCCTCTAAAATCCCTGAAGAACCAGGCAAAAGATGGGAAAAGCACTGATCTGGGGGTGAGGGTGAGTGATGCCTTGCATCCCCACCAGGCAGGAGATCCTGCACACCCAACAGCCTTTCCCCATTCCTGGGGACTCCTCTTGCCCCACATCCCTGACAGCATGGTGAGGCTGGAGTCTGGGAGCTGGATCTGTATTTTTGTTTGGATTATATATGTTTAAAGCCAATCTATTTGTATCAAATATGTAGTATACTTATTCTTCAGGATTGAAGCTGTGTAGGTCACCTGGATTTAAGTCAGGAACCTCTGATCTGCTGTCTCCTGTCTTTTGGCTCATCACACAGAAAAGGTCACCCCACGGTGCTGTCCCTTCATCCACCCCTCTGCCCTGAGGCCACTTGCTGCCACCAACACAGATATTTCAGCACTGCTCAGCTCCAGGGCTACTTTAGCCTCTCAGGCAGGTGAAATGAGGTCTGGGGCAAAGGGCTTGGGTGGAAGGAACAATTGCAGAAGTGAGTGTACAAAAATGTTTCCTTGCTCTTCAGAGGCCTCACCTATCCATTCAGTTTACACTGCTCTGACAGCTCCATTTCAACCCCAGCCTTCACATGGACTCCTTCAATATTTACTCAGGCTGATGGGTTTGCTAAGAACTTGCCTCTGTCAGCCTTGCTCTGTCGGGTTCCCTTCCCCTCAGGCCCAGGTTCACACAAAGTTCAGCCTGAAATGAATTCACCCAAAGATGGGCTCAGCTTGGCCTGAGGACCAAGAGATGGGGTCAAACCTGGGTCTCTGCATCCCAGCCAAGCCCTGGCCAAAGCCAGCACTCAGCACTCCCAGCCAGGAGGCTGCTTTGAAAAATTATTTGGGGTTAAGAAAGACATACACAGACACAAAAACAAAATAAAGAAAAGCCTTAGGCCAGGGGGGACAGAGCAAGAAAGGCAGGAGCTGGTTTTCAGTGCAGAGAGCACAGGTCAGCCCTGCTGGGAGGGTGGAGAGTTCATGGACGTTTATTCTGCCCGGGGGGTGGTGGGGAAAACTGTGTGACAAGGGACAATCCCTGCAAGCATAGTGCAACCATAAAGCTGAAACAGAGGGGAAAAGGGATAGACAGACAAAGGGAGAGAGAGTGAGGAGGAAGGGAGGATGGGAGGATGGAAGGGAAGGAGGAAATGAGGGAGAGAGGAAGGGAGGGAGGGAGGAAGGGAGGAAGATAAGGGAGGGAGGGAGGAAGGGAGGAAGATAAGGAAGGAAGGGAGGGAGGAAGGAAGGAAGGAAGGAAGGAAGGAAGGGAGAGAGAAAGGGAGGGAGGGAGGAAGGGAGGAAGGGAGGGAGGAAGGGAGGAAGGAAGGAAGGGAGGAAGGAAGGAAGGAAGGGAGAGAGAAAGGGAGGGAGGGAGAAAGGGAGGGAGGAAGGAAGGAAGGGAGGGCGAGAAGGAGGGAAGGGAGGGAGAGAAGGAGGGAAGGAAAGGAAAGGGCAGAGAATCTCAGGAGAAGGGGAACGTGGGGTCTGGGCTGTGAGCCCGCAGCTCTTTCACACAGGCTTGTCAAACAGCCACGTGTGAGGGGATTGTCTGCACACCAGCCAGGAGGGAGGTGAGCTCCCTTTTAGTGGCCATAAAACTAATCCAATGAGATTTAATGGATTTGTTAATGGCTATCAAATTGGGGAGGTTATCACAGTCCGTGTTGACTGAGCGGCCTGGAGAGGTGGCGAAACACAAACATTTGGGTCTCAGGAGGACTGGGAAAAAAAAGAGGAGGGGAAGGATGGAGAACCTCACACAGTTCTGGGTTTTCCCCAAGGAGTTACTTCAGTGGAGATCTCATGGAAAAAAACAATGTGGGAATCTTAACTCATGGAGATCTTAACTTGTGGAGAAGTTAACTTGTGGAGATCTTAGCTTGTGGAAATCTTAATTTGTGGAGATCGTAACTTGTGGAGATCTTAGCTTGTGGAGATCTCAGCTTGTGGAGATCTTGTGGAGACCTCACCAGGTCTGTTCTCCAGACCCTTCACCCTCTTTGTTATCCTTCTCTGGACCCACTTCTCTGGACCCTTCAATGTCCTTCTTGGAGTGAGGGGCCCAAAACTGACCCCAGGATTCAAGGTGTGGTCTCACCAGTGCCAAATACAGGGGGACAATCCCTTCCTTGGTCCTGCTGGTCACACTATTGCTGATCCAGGCCAGGATGCTGTTTGCCTTCTTGACCATGCTGCTGACATCCCTCAGGTAAGCTGGACCAAAGCCATTTACCTTTTCCTGCAGACATGACAGTCGAGTTGACCCATTCCCGGCTGCCTGTGAGGACTCTGTTGCTGGAAGCAAGCAGGCAGCAAGCTCTGCCTGCAGGAGGTGGGTGGCCTGAACCCTCCTTAGGCCACTTTGGATAAGGTCCATTTGAACAGCTGATGGAAGTGATCTGAGGTCAGCTGGCTGCTGTTGCACAGCGTGGACGGAGCCCGAGAGCAGGAATTTGCAGCTCGCAGGCAGTGCCAAGCCGGTGGGGGGGTGATACCTTCTGCAGCCTTCCAGAAGTGGGTATTTATTGAGGACCTGGATTTTTGTGATGTCTTTGACCTGCTGTGTTAAGCTTTGCCCAGTCATACATGAAATACACCGAGAGAGGCCTGTTTGAACCAGCCTGCACTTTTCTGTCATCATCAGCACTGGACATAAATCAATTGCAGAGTCTTGGCTCTGAAAGGTATGAGTGGAACCTCATCTGGCTGGCTTAACTGTTGCTGTGCCAAGGTTTCAGTACCCTGCTGGGCTGGACTCTATTCCAGATGAAGCCCAATGTGTGAATTGCCTTTGGTGGTTGTCATCTCCCAGCAAGGAGCAGCACTGATGGCAGCCCAAGGGTATGTGTCACTAACCCGATGCATCTGATGCCTGCGAAATATCTGCTCAGCATCCGAGTGCCTTCTGGGCTCTTGCCTCTAGGCAAGAGCAAGAGGATTTCAGGTCAGTATCAGCATCATTTCAGCAGCTTAACAGGCTAAATTTGGTTCCTCCTGCAGACCTTTGCAGGAGTTTAAACCTCAAGTTCACAAAATTGGGCTCGGAGCAGCTGCTTGAACATCAAAACTTCACGCAGTGATCAGAGGTCGACAGCGTCAAGCCATGACTGCTGTTGTTTCTGCCAGTAAATTCAGAGTTGCTGAGCTCCCTGGAGATCTCTCCTTCTTGTTCATTAAATAGAGAGCTTGTGAAAGGTGCCAGCAAGAGGCCCTGGGAGAATGAGCCCTTGTGTTCATTCATGGCAGGGGAAAGTGTCACCCTGCCAAGGTTCCTTCCCTCCCTGATCTTGAGGAATGGGAACCTGCTGTCAATAATTCACTTAATCTCCAGCCTGTGCTAGATACTACCTCAGAATCCCAGTATCCCAGCATGATGGGGGTTGGAAGAGACCTCTGGAGATCATGCAGTCCAAACCCCCTCCTGAAGCAGGGGCACCTACAGCAGCTTGCCTGGGATCAAAATGGCCAGGAGGGGTTTGGAAGATCCTCAGAGAAGGAGATTGCACAACCTAGGCAGGAGGAGCAGCTCCATGGAGGGAAAGTTGCAATAAAATCTCCTGTAGCCTCCTTCACATCTGGGCAGGCTGCTGGAAGGTCTCCCTGGAGCCTTCTCTTCTCCAGGCTGAACAGCCCCAACTCTCTCAGCCTGTGTCCATAGCAGAGGTTCTCCACTCCTCTGATCATCTCTGTGGCCTCCTCTGGACTACTTCAACAGTTCCATGACCTTCTTGTGTTGGTTCTATGCCCTCCCTGTTCTCCTATGTCCAACATTGTCAATCCTCCACCTTTTGACTCAATCTTCTAGGCTGTGGCCTCATCACTGCATAAAAGGAAGGTGGTGGTGGTGTTGAAAGCATTCCAAGGCCATTTACACACTGGCTTATTTAAGGCATCAAAAAATCTGGAGGTTCTTTCTTTCTTTCTTTCTTTTCTTTTCTTTTCTTTTCTTTCTTTCTTTCTTTCTTTCTTTCTTTCTTTCTTTCTTTCTTTCTTTCTTTCTTTCTTTCTTTCTTTCTTTCTTTCTTTCTTTCTTTCTTTCTTTCTTTCTTTCTTCCTTTCTTCCTTTCTTCCTTTCTTCCTTTCTTCCTTTCTTTCTTCCTTCCTTTCTTTCTTTCTTTCTTTCTTTATTCCTTTCTTTCTTTCTTCCTTTCTTCCTTTCTTTCTTTCTTTCTTCCTTTCTCTTTCTTTCTTCCTTTCTTCCTTTCTTCCTTTCTTCCTTTCTTCCTTTCTTCCTTTCTTCCTTTCTTTCTTCCTTTCTTCCTTTCTTCCTTCCTTTCTTCCTTTCTTCCTTTCTTCCTCTCGTCTGCTCAGTCCTTACAAGCCAAAAGCAGTCAGAGAAGGGTTGTGAAACTTCTCCTGCTATTGCTGCAACAGAAAAAGAAGATTTTAATAAGAAAATAGCAGCACACACAGCAAAGGCTCCCAGCAAGATAAAAATCCTCCTTGATCTGCTGATAGGAAGGAATCTCCAAGAGTGGCAGATCAAAGGGAGAACAAAGACCAAACCTCTGAATAACAAAAGCAGTTTTGCCTCCTTCTTTTTTTTTTCTTTTTCTCCAGCAGTCCCCCAAAGTTCTTTCTCCTTCCTACATTCTTGGAGGGGCAAAAGATTTCCTACAGTAAATACTTTCCAGAAATGCAGCACCATGGAAAAACTTGGTGTGTGTGGGGGGAAGACAAACAAGGGGGAAATTGGGGGGGGGGGGTGGGGTGGTGGAGGAGGGGAGATGTGTAGAATTGTTTTTCATAACGTTTCTTGGAGGCTCCACATCTTTCAATTGCTTATCAGGCCTGAAATACAAGGCACAAAGTCTCTAGCACCGTTGGGACCAAAAGGTTATCAGCCTGTAAATACCTGAGCTGGAAAGACATGTTTGAGAAAGAGCAGATAACATTTTAAACATACTTATAGCCCCCCATCCTTTCCAGCTTTTATCCCCATTTCACCTGAGCTTTCACAAGGAAAGGTGTGCTTCCAATACAACCCCCCCCCCCCAGCCATCACTCCCACCCCCCTCCACATAAAGAAAAAGCAGCTTTATCTCAGCTCAAGAGCAGTAGAAGCAGCATGGTGACCACTTCTGTTATTTACTTTGGTTTGGGAAGTGACAGGCAGCTCTTTCTTTTAATAAAGGGGGGGTGTAAGTGTGGGGGGGTTCCCCTTCTCCCAAGTGGCAAGGACAGGAAGTGGCCTCAAGTTGCACCAGGGGAGGTTTAGGTGGGACAGGAGGCAAAATTTCTACCCCCCAAAAGAAGGGTTGAGAGGAGGAGGCTGAAGGGGAGACTTCATTGCTCTCTACAGCAACCTGAAAGGAGGTTGGAGGAGAAGAGGAGGCTGAGGGGAGACTTCATTGCCCTCCTGAAAGGAGGTTGGAGGAGAAGAGGAGGCTGAGGGGAGACTTCATTGCCCTCCTGAAAGGATGTTGGAGGAGAAGAGGAGGCTAAGGGGAGACTTCATTGCTCTCTACAGCAACCTGAAAGGAGGTTGGAGGAGAAGAGGAGGCTGAGGGGAGACTTCATTGCCCTCCTGAAAGGAGGTTGGAGGAGAAGAGGAGGCTGAGGGGAGACTTCATTGCTCTACAGCTACCTGAAAGATGTTTGGAGGGAGGTGGGGGTTGGTCTCTTCTCTGCAGGAACAAGTGAGAGGATGGCAGGAAATGGCTTCAGGTTGCACCAAGGGGAGGTTTGGGTTGGAAGTGAGAAGAAACATCTTCACTGAAAGGGTTGTAAAACACTGGGACAGGCTCCCCATGGAGGTGGTTGAATCCCCACCCCTGAAGGTGTTTAAAAGAGGCAGAGATGTGGTGCTGACGGCCACGGTTTAACCCCAGCCTTGGAAGAGACAGAGAATGGCTGGACTTGATGATCTTCAAGATCTCTTCCTGCCCAAATGATTCTATAACCCTGTGAGATGAGACTGATTTAATATAACCTTTTCCTCTTCCCCTTCCATCTGTGCAGAAGTGAAGAAACTGCTGCTTGGATGAGGCCAATCAAAACCCTGCTGCTAAATCAGGAGTCCACTGAATGTGTCACGACCTGCACAAGTTTGGAGACCTGGGGGCTGCCAGTGGCATTCAGACCTGGGCTCTATACTCAGTTCCCTACTTCTTTTCCTTTTTTTCTCCCCTTTCCCAGTCAGCTCCAGAGCATGTCTCATAAATCTCTGTTTCCAAAAGGTTCCCTTGCTGGTGGTTTATCTCTGGTATGTGCTACCCCATGTTTTCCCCACTCCCAGCATATTTAGCCTCACACAGGTGGGGAGAAATCCAAATAAACATTATCAAACAAGGGCATCAAATATTTAGTGTAGAGGTTTCTGAGTGCTTCAGGATGAGTGGGACTGTTTAGATATCAGATGTTCTGCTGCCAGGTCAAATGAACCACTGCTGAGTAATGGCTGAGTTTCCCCAAGCACCTTTGGCCATCAGTGCATTATCACCCCTGCCCTTTAACTTTCTGTCCAGGACAAGAATCACTTTCTTAATCCAACATCTCAGCCTAAAGCTGTTTCAGCTGAGACAGGAGATTGTTTACAGAAGGTGCTGGCTCCCTCCCCTCCACCTGGTTTCTGTCTGGGCCACGCTGTTAGGGATGAGGGCAATACATCATTTATCTTGGCCTCATTTCACAGGCAGGTCCTGCTGTCACTGTGCTGTTGGTGTCTGGAGGTGCAGCATCCTGATAAGCACGTCCTGCTCTCCGGTGGGGAGCAGCCTCCCAGCAGTCAGCAGATGATCTGTGCTTTGCCTGATACCCCCCTGGTGCACAGAGTGCTGCAGGACATGGGATCCAGCTGGCAGGGGCTAACTGGAGTTTATGCAAAAGGGTCAAGTGGTTCTTGTGTTCAAGGGACCAACAGTTACTAAATGTTGGGGGGAAATATCTTCTCTTCTCCTTTTTCCTTTCTTTCCCCACCCCTCTATTTTTTTCCCCCACCCATCCTAGGAAAAAGGCAGTGATGGGAAACTGTTCTTACCCTGAGGTTGATTTGAACCCTGCTGTAACCCAAGTAGAAGGTGCTCTTTGCTTTTGGAGGGGCTTGGGGTTTCAAAAGCAAACGAGTAAGCAGCTCTTTATGATGGACATTTAAAGTGATTGCTGTTAAAAGCAGTTCAAGTAAGAAACAGCATCCACAGCACAGAATCACAGACTGGTTTGGGTTGGAAGGGACCTCAAATATCACCTGGTTGCAACTCCCCTGCCAAACAGCATCCATATCAGAGAATCATCAAATGGGTTGGGTTGGAAGGGAGCTTCAAAATCATCCAATTCCAACCCCCCCCTGCCAGGGGCAAGGACACCTCCCGCTAGCTCACATTGCTCAAGGCTCCATCCAAGCTGGTTTTCCACAATTCCAGGCTTGGAGCCTCCACAGCTTCTCTGGGCAACCTGTTCCACTGCCTCACTACATTCCTGGGGAAGAATGTCTTCCTTGTGTCTAATGTAAATCCAGTCTGAAGCTGCCAATTCCAGGCCTTTGTAACAAGTCCCTTTCCAGCTCTCCTGTAGCCCCCTTCAAATCCTGGCAGGCTGCTCTGAGGTATTCCTGGAGCCTTTTCTTCTGCAGGCTGAACAACCCCAACTCTCTCAGCCTGTCTTCACAGCACACTGTCAACATTTGGTGATACAGTGAAGGAGAAAGAGAGGAAATGTTTGGGCATAGAGGTTTGTAAACTTTCCAAACCCTCCATGCAGAAAGGCACAAACCAGCCTTGAACTAATGGGTGTCAGGGAGGAAGTTTCCTTGTGGGTAGGTGATTTGATAATTGCATTTGCAGAGGCTTCTTGTACCTTGCAGCACAGCAGCTGCTGATGTGTCTCCTGAAGAGAGCCTCACACCAGGAGGAACACTGGTCTGAGCCAGTTCCAATTTTCTGCCACCGTAAATCCTGCACATCCCTTCAGACAAGATGTTTGCTCTCCTCCCTGCTCTGTCACGAGAAAGTGGATGGGGGAGGTGGTGGGAAAGCTCAGCTTCAAGTTTCAGGTTTGTTCTGTGGAATATTGTCCAGGGTATTGCATGGATTTGCAGCCACACAGCTTGGGGCTGGCCTTGGCTCTCTCTGTTGCAGCTGATGGAGAGCTCGCTGATTGCTATGGGGCAGCAGCACCTTGTACAAGGGACAATTATCCAAGGGTTGGACTGAAGTGGGGGAGGGTGTGATACCTTCTCAGGGATAACCCCTACCCACAGACACCTCAGAACTCAGCCCTCTTGCTGTCTTTCCTTCCCTGTCAGCACTTTCACCTGTGCCACCTTCCTTCCCCATTGTGGAAGGGCGCTAGGAGATGCAGGTCACGTCGGAAGGACAAGGCAGCAGAAGTCCAGGCTGAATGGCTTTCAAACGGTCTCTGTTCAAATCACACATGCCTGCTGCTCTCATCATATTGATTTCCCTTTCCTCAGCAAGTGCTCTTGGCTGCAGAGAAGCTGGCTGAGGCTTGGAAACCTCTGAGCAACGAATACCTCACGTCAGTTTGTGGCATTTCATAGAGAGCAAAACGGCAAAGCGGGAATGCAAGGCCAGGCTGTTGGCTTAGCCTGCAAAAAAAAACCCCCACCCAACAAAACAAACCCAAACCCAACAAGAAGCTGTGTCAGTAGGATGACAAACATGGTCATCTTTCTATCCCCCAAACACAGCCTCATCCTGCTCAGCAAGATGGATGTTATGGTTTCGACCAGCTGTTGGGTCACTTCACAAAGCGCTGAGCAGTCAGGCTTCAGCTGGCTGAAGGGGCAGAGCAGGATTTACTGGGGTTAAGAGAGCTGCAGAGAAGAAGGGCTGCAGCAGAGAAGAGTCAGTGGACTGCTGAGAGCTGTCAGGCTTGGCTGTAAGACACAGGAGGGGACAGCAGCAGAGCGTTCTGCAGGCAAAAGGTCGTCGCCGTTGTCAGACCTGGGGTTGTGAGATGCCTGCGGCAGCCACCAAGGCAGCTGCAGAGAAAAGCTGAGGGCAGAAGTCCTGCCCCAGCAGCTGCACTGTGTCCTCTCGTGGCTCCAGGTGAAGGACCAAGCATTGTGGCAGCTAGAGGGATGGAGTTTTGTGGAGGTGAAATCTTCTCCTTCCTCTTTGTTGAGTGTGAGCTCATTTCTCCAAGTCCAAACCATCATTTAAAAGATGAAAAGCAAATCTCTTAGCTGTGGGGCTCTTTGCTCCACCTGCTCCTCTGCCTTTAGTGCTGCTTATTCCTTCCATGCTGTACCCAGTGAGGAAAAGCAATGAGGTGGTCACGTAGTGGTTTAGGTCTTCCAGTTGCTGCCTGTCAGACTAATAGCCCAATGCCTTTTACATAAGAACAAGCAGCAACAGCAAATTGACCAACAGATTTGACCAGAGGGACTCATCTCTGTTAACTTCAGATGCTTGCACCATGTGTTCTCATCCAGCCCAGCCACCCACACTCATTTTAGAGCTGGTGGAGGACAGCTGGCACTTTGCCTGCACAGTTGAGCTGAACTCAGGCTCAGCAGGAGATAATATTCAACTCTGTGTTCAGTTTTGGGGCACTCACTCCAAGAAGGACATTGAGGGGCTGGAGTGGGTCCAGAAAAGGGCAAGGAAGTTGGGGAAGGGTCTGGAGGATAGGGCTGGTGAGGAGCAGCTTAACCTGGAGGCTGAGGGGAGACCTTTTGGCTCTCTACAGCTCCCCAAAAGGAGGTTGGAGCCAGGTGGGGGTTGGTCTCTTCTTCCCCAGTAACAAGTGAGTGAATGAGAGGAAATGGCCTCAGGGTGCACCAGGTGAGGTTTAGGTTGGGTATTAGAAGAAACTTCTTCACTAAAAGGGTTCTCAAACACTGTAACAGGCTGCCCATGGAAGTGGTTCAATTCCCATCCCTGGAGGTATTTAAAAGCTGCAGAAATGTGGTTAAAAGTCACTCTAAGGCTTTAAACACTTCCTGGTTTGTCCTGGATTGAATTCTGGCTGAGAAAGGACACAACTGGGATGGTTTCCCTTTACAGCACCAAAGCTTTTTGGTGCAAGGAGCAGCATCTCTCCAGAACTGGTCAGCCTCAGAGCTTGGGTGAAGGCCTCTGCAAATCTGCCCTTTTGCACACTGACACTCCAGCACGCTGACAACGCTGAGGATTTGTGTTGTGAACACCTGATTTTGCAGACAAGATGCAGATAAACAGCCACAGCCCCTCTTGAGGAACACAGCAGCATCTCCAGATAAACTGTCACCACTTGTGTCGTGCCCAGCTTCAGTAGCACCAGAGGAGGAAATGCCTCAAAGCTTGGAAAAACACATTCCCCTCTTCCCCTCCTCTTCCCAGAGTTCAGACCCATGGAAATTCTCTCTGATGTGGGGTTTTTTTGGGGTTGTTTTCAGTTAAGCAGAGCTGAGGTTGCTTCCTCCTTCTCTAGCCAGGTATGGTTAGGATGCACAAGGCTCTAAATGATTCCAGATTCTGGAAGAAGTGGAGCTTGGTTCTAAGATCAGCCAAGAAGTTTCCAGTTCTTGCTTTACCACTCTGTGGGCCTCCTGGACATCAGGTTGTATATGTAAGGGTGGTAGGTAGAGAGGTGATTGTCCCCCCCCCTGTACTCAGCACTGGTGAGGCCACAATAGAACACTGGGCTCAGTTTTGGGCCCCTCACCCCAAGAAGGACATTGAGGGGCTGGAGCAGGTCCAGAGAAGGGCAACAAAGCTGGGGAAGGGTCTGGAGAACAGGGCTAGTGAGAGAGGAAGAGGAAGCTGAGGAGAGACCTCACTGCTCTCTAAAATTCCCTTAACAGAGGCTGGAGCCATGTGGGGACTGATCTCTTCTCCCAAGGAACAAGTGATAGGATCAGAGGAAACAGCTTCCCCAACCTCCCTCCCTCCCTCCTTCCTTCCTTCCTTCCTTCCTTCCTTCCTTCCTTCCTTCCTTCCTTCCTTCCTTCCTTCCTTCCTTCCTTCCTTCCTTCCTTCCTTCCTTCCTTCCTTCCTTCCTTCCTTCCTTCCTTCCTTCCTTCCTTCCTTCCTTCCTTCCTTCCTTCCTTCCTTCCTTCCTTCCTTCCTTCCTTCCTTCCTTCCTTCCTTCCTTCCTTCCTTCCTTCCTTCCTTCCTTCCTTCCTTCCTTCCTTCCTTCCTTCCTTCCTTCCTTCCTTCCTTCCTTCCTTCCTCCCTTCCTCCCTTCCTTCCTCCCTCCCTTCCTCCCTCCCTTCCTTCCTCCCTCCCTTCCTCCCTCCCTTCTTCCCTTCCTCCCTTCTTCCCTTCCTCCCTCCCTCCCTCCCTTCTTCCCTTCCTTCCCTTCCTTCCCTCCCTTTCTCTTTCTCCCTCCCAATCTGGAGAATTGCAAAAGCAGCAGATGAGAGTCAGGCCACCAGAGTGAGCCCCCTCCATGCCTGCAAGTGGTTGCCAAAGCTTCAGTCCTCCCAAGAACATCTGCTGGGGACTTCAATAAAAAAACACAACAAACCCAAATCCATCCAGCCCAGGGTTTGGAAGGGGTGGGGAGGTGGGTGGGTGGGGGAGGGTTTGAAAAGCCACATCAAGGTCTTGTGAAGGCTTTGTGGTGGCTGTTCAGCTTCTTGCCAGGCAGTGCATTTCTTTGGACAGCAGCAGCAGAAGGAAATGTGGACTGGAGCAGAGATTAAAGCATGAGTGGATTTTGAAGAATGTAGAGGCCTGGTTTAATGTAACCAGGTGGAGACTGTCCAGTGCTCAGAGCTTTTTTGTTTTTAGGTCCCTTCATTAAACATCTCACTCATTTCTTATTTGAAAAGAAACTACTTCTTTTTTTCCACCCTCCATTCCCCCCCCCCCTATTTTTCCTCCATGGTTTACAAGAGGTCAGCAGAGCTGGACCCATTTCCATCACCTCAGAAACAGAGTTTGGTTAAGTGCTGTCTTCTCAGCAATGTTGTGACACACACCTGAGATTCATGCAGCTTTCCAGCCTCTGAAGATCTTCCTAAAAGCCAGGAGCAGCTTTGTTAGTCCTTTGTCTCCCCTTTCCGTGAGTCCCTTCTCATTTTTGTTGCTTCCCTTTTGTCTCGGCTGCATTTGTCTTGGTCTGCAGCCAAAGCTCCTGGTTGCTTCATTCATGGCTAAGTTTAGATGCCCAGAATAACACACTTGAAAGGGGAGGAACAATGTCCCACAGGCATTGTGAACCTACCACCCATCTAGGGAGAAATCTAAGGCCTCTTTCAGCAGCATTTTCACAGGCAGAGGGCTCATTCCCTTTCCTTTCCTCCATCTGGATGCGTTCCTGTGTGACCTGCCCTAGGTGATCCTGCCTTGGCAGGTGGGGGTTGGACCTGATGATCTCTGGAGGTCCCTTCCACCAACCCCTCCCACTCTATGACTTGATGATCTCAATGTCCAATCAGACTAATTCAGGCTTCCATCCACAGCTCTTTGATGTTCTGCCCCAGTGAGTGCTTGGAGATCAGAGGGTTTGTACCGCTTGATGCTGCTGCCAGCAGAGAGCCATCCCTTGATCACATAGCACCTACCTGAGTCAGCTCTGCCACCCCAGCTCCTCAGGCCATCCTGGTGACCCTGCTTTAACTGCCAAGTCTTGGCTGCTGCATCATTTTTGCTGTTAACCTCCACCTGCCCATGTGCCATCGCTGCATGGAGCCATGGTGACCATGGGAAGGGACTCCTGGAAGGAGGTATTTAAGGCAGGATCCTGTCCAGGTTGGATTTTTTTGTGGCTGTTGAGGCAAAACTGCCCTTTCCCCCCTGTTCCAATAGCTAGGGCCAGTGCCCTTCCTGGGGTGTATCTTATAGGTAGGGTCTGTGGTCCAGTTGTCTGTGGTCAGATGCCCCTGCAAAGCAGGATTTGACTGACAGATGTTGTCTCCTTCTGCTCTGAGGTTCAGTGTGAATTCCAGACTGAACACAAACTCTTTTCTCTAGCCTGTAATTCAGTTCCAAAAGGAAGGAGCAACCCTGTCTCTTCAGGCTGCACCAACCTGCAATCTGGGGATCCCAAAATTCAACCACCATCAGTACTCCCCTGAGAACCCAAGGGCCTCCTAGAATAACAGAATGATAGAAGTTGGAAGGAACCCCTGGAGATCATCCAGTCCACCCCGCCCCCGGCTAAAGCAGGAGCACCTAGAGTGGGTTGCACAGGATGGCATCAAAGTGGGCTTGGAATGACTCCAGAGATGAAGACTCCACCACCTCTCTGGGCAGCCTGCTCCAGGGCTCTACCAGCCTCCAAGTCCAGAAATTCCTCCTCATGTTTAGCTGGAACTCTTTTGTGTCCCAGTTTGTGCCTCAGTCACGTTTTGCTCTGTCCCCCACCCTCCCACACAGACAGAATGTGAGTCCAGGCTTGGCAAGAGGTCAGAGAAGAATCCAGAGCCTCTCTAAGCCTGCATGGTGTTGGAGTTCAAACCCTGTTCACTTCTGCCCACAGAGACTGCAAGGCTGTCAACAAGCCCTCAGCAGGAATCTCGCCTGGCTCTGGAGAAAGGGGGTGCTGGCTCCTTGGCACAAACAATCCCACGAAGTTGTGCAGGAATCAAAGCAACTCAGCTAAGGGAGGGGGGAAAAAAAAAAGAGCTCCAGTAAATCTCTGGCTGTGTTGAGTGAGACAGCAAAAAGAGGCATGAAATGAAGTCAGAAAAATGTCTGCCATGGCAGCTGAGGCCGTGGCCAGCAGTCTGCCCTTTGCAAACCCTCAGTGGAGATGCCTTCCCCTCGCTTGCAGTTCAGGAGTTGCCATGAGGGAAGGGGCAAGGGTTTTGGAACACCTCTGAGAGACTTGCAAAGGATGAGGTCATTTCCCTTTCCCCCCTCCCCTAGATGCACATATTCCTCAGCACAGTTATTTCACTGGAAGGGTTTTTTGGTGTTTTTTTTTTTTTCCCCCTTTCTTTCCCTTTTGGATATACCAAAGATGGGAGAAAAGAAGAAGAAGGGGGGGGGTGGGGGGGAAGAGGTAAAGAAAAAAAGCAGGAGACATTTCAGAGGTGAAACTGGCCAGCTGGCACTTGATTTATGAAGTGCTGAAAAGCATCTTCAGAGCTGTCATTTATCTTCAAGCTCTCAGCCTAAATAAACAAAGCCTCCCCCCCTTAACCCCCCCCCCCCCAAACTCCCCACCCCTCCTGCCCCCCCACTTTTCCTAATTATAGTTACAGTAGAATCAACCCCAAAGCCTGAGAGCTGGCATCTGAGAGCAACACCCTTCAGCCACCCAGCCCACAGGTGCTCCCTGGTGGCTCCATACTGTTAGCCCTTCCTGCATCCGGTTAACCTGGTCCTCGACTTCCAAAAGGGAAATCAGATCCCAAAAAAAGAAAGGAAAAAAAAGAAAGGTTTAAAAAAAAAAAAGAAAAAAGAAAAAAAGAAGCAACAGGGAAACCAAATCAAAAGCAACAGAGCCATCTCAGTCCTGCTGAGGAACTGCAGACCCACAGCATGCTGGCAGAAGAAAACCTGCCCAGTCGCCAGCAGAGCAAGTGGAATAGGATAGGATAGGATAGGATAGAATAGGATAGGATAGGATAGGATAGGATAGGATAGGATAGAATAGGATAGACTAGAATAGGATAGGATAGGATAGGATAGGATAGACTAGACTAGGATAGGATAGGATAGGATAGGATAGGATAGGATAGGATAGACTAGAATAGGATAGGATAGGATAGGATAGAATAGAATAGAATAGGATAGGATAGGATAGGATAGACTAGAATAGGATAGGATAGGATAGGATAGGATAGGATAGGATAGGATAGGATAGACTAGACTAGGATAGGATAGGATAGGATAGACTAGACTAGGATAGGATAGGATAGGATAGGATAGGATAGGATAGGATAGGATAGGATAAGATAGAATTAACCAGGTTGGAAGAGACCTTTGACATCATCAAGTCCAACCTAGCACCCAACACCATCTGATCAACTAAACCATGGCACCCAGTGCCACCCCCACCTGGCTACAACCTCCCTTCAGGGAGCTGGAGAGAGCAAGAAGGTCTCCCCTGAGCCTCCTCTTCTGCAGGCTAAGCAACCCCAGCTCCCTCAGCCTCTCCTCCCAGGGCTGTGCTCCAGACCCCTCCCCAGCTTTGTTGCCCTTCTCTGGACACCTTCCAGCAGCTCAACATCTTTCCTAAACTGAGGAGCCCAGAACTGGACACAGGACTCAAGATATGGCCTAACCAGTGCTGAGCACAGGGCACAATGACTTCCCTACTCCTGCTGGCCACACTCTTCCTGATCCAGGCCAGGATGCCATTGGCATCCTTCTTGGCCACTTGTGCACCCTGCTGGCTCATGTTCAGCCTACTGTCAACCAGTGCCCCCAGGTCCCTTTCTGCCTGAACAGGCTCCCCAGAGGAGTTGTGGAGTTTCCTTTCTCTGGAGACATTCAAGCCCCACCTGGGTGCATTCCTGTGCTACCTGTGCTGGGTTCTATTGTCCTGCTCTGGCAGGGGTGGGGGTTGGACTCGATGATCCCCAGAGGTCCTTGCCAACCCCTAACGTTCTGTGAGCCTGTGATCACCTTGAGAGGATCACAGCAGCCTGCCTAAAGAGCAGAGGTGCCCCCCCCCCCCAGGATTGGGTTTTAAGTGGTGACTGGAGATGTGGGGTTTGGTTTGGTTTTGATTTGTTTTGTTTCATTTTGGTTTGGTTTTGGGTTTGTTTTTGTTTGGGCTTTGTTTTAGTTTGTTTTGGTTTGTTTTGCTTTGTTTTGGTCTGGTTTGGTTTTGGCTTTGGTTGGTTTTGGTTTTGTTTTGTTTTTGTTTGGGTTTGGTTTTGTTTTGTTTTGCTTTCCTGGGATTTGCTGCATTTACCAGCTTGAGGAATGCTCCTCCTCCTCTTTTGGCTAAGAGAGGATAATAATTCTTCTGTAAGTGCTGCTTGGCCTGGATGGGGTTGGGGTTTGTTTTAGTTTTCCTCTGTACAGATGGAGGGGAAACAAAAAATAATCTGTATTTACATTCTTGACAGTGAGGCTGGGGAGAGACTGGCACAAGGTTGCCCAGGGAGGTTGTGGATGCCCCCTCCTTGAAGGTGTTCAAAGCCATATTGGAGGGGATCTTGAGCAACATGGTCCAGTGGGAGGTGTCCCTGCCATGGCAGGGGGGTTGGAACTGGCTGATCTTTAAGATCCCTTCCAACTCAAACCATTCTATGATTCCAATGCTGTGCTGCTGCTGCTGCTGTGTGACACAAACAGCTTTGGGCTTCTCTCAAGATCCCAAGATGCCCTGAAGAGATTTAGAGTCCCTGCCCACCTTCCTCCAGGGCAGAACCTGTACCTCTGAGGAAGAACATTTGCCAGCAGCCATCAGCAGCTGCATATTTCTCTGCTCCTGCTCAGTTTGAACACATCCTGCTCCATGTCTCTCTGATCTGCTTTCAGGGAGAGCAAGGAGAGGTGTTTTTTTTCCCCCCTCTCCCATATCTTTCTTTGCACCCAACATCCCACTCAGCAATCTCAGCCTCTCCAAACCACATGAGGTTAAATCCCTTTGGTCTACCAGCGTGGCTGAGACCTGTTGTACCTTTGATCAATTTATAGCTCTTCTTTGTACCTCCTCCAGAATTTGAAAATCAGATAACTCCTCCTATCTAAGAGATAAGTGAGTGAGTCCAGATGCACCAGACTCACCAAGAAAGCAGTGGAGATAATGCTGGGGATTCCACAGGCATGAAATCTGGATCCTTGTCTAGTGGCAGATACCTGGGTTTGGGGGAGCTGTTAATTGTTGGGTTTTAAACACAGCATCCTCTATCAGATCATTTCTGACCAGAAGCCAGAATCACATAGCTGATGGAAAAATACAGGGATAGGGAGAGGAGAGCCAGACCTGAGCAGGAGGAATGGGAGGCATTCCATGGAGATAGGATGAGCTGGAGCTGTGGCTCTTCTGAGAGGGATTTGCTTCAGAATGTGTGGGGCTAGGGGAACGCTGGACTGCACCTGCTTGTTGTGGTGTGAGGGTGTGAAAGAGAGAAAGGGAAAGGAAAAGGGAGAAAAGGGAAAAAGGAAAAAGAAGAGAAAAAAGGGAAAAAGGGGGGGAAAAGAAAAAATAAAAGGAAAGGGGAAGGGAAAGGGAAAAGGGGGAGAAGGGAAAAAAGGGAAAAAGAATAGAAAAACAGAAATAAAGGAAAAGAGGGGAAAAAGAGAAAAAAGAAAAGGAAAGGGGAAAGGGAAAAAAGAATAAGAAGAGAAAGAGGGAAATAAGGGAAAATAGGGGGAAAAGGAGAAAAAAAGGAATGAATGGAAAGGCAAAAAAGAAAAAAGGAGAATAAGGTGAAAAAGGAAATGGAAAGGGAAAAAAGAAATGGAAAAGGAAAAAAGAAAAAAGGGAAAGGAAAAAAAAAGGAAAAGGGAAGGGAAGGGAAGGGAAGGGCAGGGAAGGGAAGGGAAGGGAAGGGAAGGGAAGGGAAGGGAAGGGAAGGGAAGGGAAGGGAAGGGAAGGGAAGGGAAGGGAAGGGAAGGGAAGGGAAGGGAAGGGAAGGGAAGGGAAGGGAAGGGAAGGGAGGGGAAGGGAAAAGAGTGATTCTATTCTGCAAAGTCATATTGGACCTTTTGGATTGCTTCAGCCTGTTCCTGCTTTTCAGCAGCTCAGCCAACCTATCGCTGTTTAGAGGAAGGGAAAGAGCTGCAGCTCTTCACCCAGAAGAAACAGAAGGAGGGAATTATCCTGGGCTCAACTGAAACTGCAGCCAGCAGAAATTTCTGTCTGTTTTCCCCTCCATCTGTGAGCCATCTGTAGTTAGCCCTGAGAGTTTGTTATTCTTATTTGGGTTTTTTTGTTGTTATTATTTATTCAGTAACAAACTGATAGGTCCAAGAGGAGAGCACACTGCAAAGCAGAGAAACAGGTTTCCGGGTATTTTGCCATCAAGAAGTGGTTCAGATGGATCAAATGAGAAGGGAGGAAGCTGGCTGCTCCTCACAGCCACCCTAACAAGTCCTGTGGCAATGGGGCAATGAGAAATCATCACCCCCTGGTAGCAATATGAGCCTCGGGGAGGGGGTCAGGAGAAGAGCTACGTTTGAAAGCAGTTTCTGCAAGTCTGAAGCCAACAGCCCCCAGTGTGTACATGCAGGGTGTGAAGATGAGGGTGCAGCAGGAACATCTGCCTACTGGAAAGTTTTACATAGTCCTCTAGGCATCTCCTTCTGGCTCTGAAACAAATGGGATCAAACTGAGCCCAGCCTCCTTCGAGTGGCAGCGTGCTGAGGCAGCCCTGGTGGGCTCTGTCTTGGCTGTGGACACTAACAAGCAGAGGTGATGGAAACAAAGGATTTGCACCAGTGTGAACATTACAATTAATAAGTGAGCAGTGGGTTTGGGGGAAATGGTTTGGGGAAGCTGAGGCTTTTAGCTAAAGGAGATTCTGTGCTCCCCTGGGCTTGTTGTGCAACCAATCCTTCACAGCTTCAGACCTTTCCCCACGCTGGTCATGCCTGCTGCCTGCAGTCTAAGTCCTCAGGGCCATAGAATCATTAAGGTTGGAAAAGACCTTCAAGATCATCAAGCCCAACCCTCTATGCAACACCACCATGGCCATGAGACCATGTCCTGAAGTGCCACATCTACTCATTTTTTTTTAACACTTCCAGGGATGGTGACTCCAATACCTCCCTGAGCAGCCTGTTCCAAACCCTAACCACCCATTCAGGGAAGAAATTGTTCCACATGTCCAACCTAAACCTCCCCTTGTATGACTTGAGACCATTTCCCCTTGTCCTGTTGCTAGCTGCTTGGGAGGAAAGCCCAACACCGACTTCCCTACCACCTCCTTTCAGGTAGAGGCTGCCTGAACCTGGGCTCCGAAGCTCATGGCAAGGGGGAAGTCCTAATTTAGATGAAGCCAACTGTCCCACAGCCCAGTGCAGCAGCAGATAGTCCAAGCTCAGCTCTTTCTATGTGCACTGCAGATCTCTGAGTGAAAGCTGGCTGAACAGATGGCCCTGTGGACGGCAAGCATGCGAGTCGCATCTGCTCTCAAGCCCATCCTTCATTTCCCAGAAGAGATGAAGGCACTGCTGCCTCACCTTCTCACCAGATACCTTGGGAAGATGAAGAATGCTGAGACTGCAAGGCCTCCTCTGCACTACACCTCAGATTGCCTCCATCCTTGGCTCAGCAGAGCTGATCTGGCAGCGTTTGACATCTGCACCCCGCAGGTGTAAACCAGGCTCCTCGACATCAGGTCCTGCAAAGCTTCCTTTTGGAAGCAAAGGCACCTAGAGGAACAATCCTGGAGGAATGTTGCAAGGCAGAGCCAAGCCTCAGAAATGGACCTTGGTTTTTTTTTTGTTCCTTCCCAGGGAATGCCAAACATTTCTGAACCTGAAACCCCAGCAGCTTCCCTTTAGATCAAATGGTGGCTGAGTGTTTCCAGGAGGCTGACTCAGGAACTCTGTGGAATCACGAATGCTGAGCACTGCTGTGTTGACAGGCAGAGGAAGAGCAGTTTATGGTCTTCCTTGTTCACCAAAAGAAACCTTATCTCTGATCCCACAGTCACCCCTGCACGATGCAAGGCCTTGCTGGGGGAGTTGTGTGTGTCGTGTTAATTGCATATTTCACCCAGATGAAAGGTCTCAGCATCTCTCAGTAACTTCCTCTGCTTCCTTTTGTTCTCTGGAAGCCTCATTTTCGTCCCCCCCCCTTCCTAATATTTATTCATGAGGAAATTTTTTCTTTCTTTTTTTTTCTTTTTCTTTTTTTTTTTTTTTTTGCTTTCAGAAGCTTTAGAGCAGCTGCTCCTGGTCTGATGGAATTCACTCAGCAGCAGAGAGGTCTTTTCATCTGCTCGGTGCAGCCAGCTTCACCATCGACAAGCATCTGCTTCCCTGGACAGGACTCCAGCTTCAGCACCATTAATATGCATTTGATGGAGGCTGAGTGGAGCACATGTGCAATCTGCAGGAGGAAGCATCCTCATGGCTTTGCACATGTGCACACCTGCCTGCAAAGAGGCTCTGCTGGAGCCAGGATCTTGGTAGGAGATTCAACAAGGTTAAGCGTCGAGCGCGGCACTCGGGTCACAGCGAAAGCCGCGCAACGTTTACAGCCTTGGGGAAGAGTGGCTTGGAAGTGCCTGGTGAAAAGAAAAAAGGACCTGTGGGTGTTGATTTGCAGTGGCTGGAGAGGAGCCAGTGTGTATGCCCAAGTGGCCAAGGCCACCAGCATCCTGGCTTGCATCAGCAATAGTGTGACCAGCAGGTCTAGGGATGTGATTGGTTGTATAGGTTGGACTTGATGATCTCTCAGGTCTTTTCCAGCCTGGTTGATTCTGTGATTGTCTCCCACTACTCAGCACTGGTGAGGCTACAGCTCAAATCCTGGCTTCAGTTTTGGGCTGCTCACTCCAAGAAGGACATTGAGGGGCTGGACATGTCCAGAGAAGGGCAACAAAGCTGATGAAGGGCCTTGGACACAAGTGAGGGCTGAGGGAACTGGAGTTGTTTAGTATTCAGAAGAGGAAGATGAAGGGAGACCTCAACACCCTCTATAACTACCTCAAAGAAGGTTGGAGCCAGGTGAGGGTTGGTTTGTTCTCACATGCAACAAGTGACAGAACCAGAGGAAATGGCCTCAGATTGCACCAGGGGAGGGTCAGGTTGCATTTTAGGAACTATTCCTTCCCAGAAAGGGTTCTCAGGCATTAGAACAGGCTGCCCAGGGCAGTGGTGGAGTCACTATCCCTGGAGGCATGGATGTGGTACTGAGGGGTGTGGTTTGATGACAGTGTCTTGGAAGTAGTGGTGGGATTGTGAGCTCTAGGTGAGCAGTTTGACTTGATGACCTCAAGGTCTCTTCCAGCCTCGTCAGTTCTGTGGATTCCAGAATTCTGTGGATTCCAGAACCACAGTGAGACCTGAGTATGGTTTACATGTGACTATATCCTGACATCCATATTCAGACATGACTTTTTTTGGTATGCCTGTGTTACAACTGGCCAGGTTTCTTCAGGGGGGGTGGGGTGTGTAACTCCAAAATTCAGCTGTTTAAAGTCAGCAGCCTGGTTATGAGTCAAATTTTGATGCCTCAATCCCAGAAAGTGGAAACAGGCAAAGCAAAAAGTGCTTTATCTATAACTTTATCTGGCAAAAACTCTTCTGACAAGAAGGGACAGGCTCAAAGTTCAATGCAACCATAGAAGAAGGTTTCACCTTCCACACTGCTGTGCTCGTTCCAGCACACCCCCCCTGAATTTCTCCCCTGCGCTGTGGGCGTGCAGCTGATTTGGAACACAGAAAACATCTGGTCTCAGGGGCACATCTGGCAGCTGGAGAGCCAGCCACCTGCTGTGCAAAGTGGCAGCTGCATGTAGGGAACAGGGATGTACAACTCAAAGAGGGGTGAGTGCATGTGTCAGCCCCAGGATGGGTTCACGGGCAGGATCTGCCTTCTAACCTCTTCCCTGTTTTCTGGTGATTTGGAGCCATCTCCTCAGCTCAGGAACACCTCACTGCTGTCATTTCCCTCCATGTTACACCCTCCCCTCCCCACCCCCCCCTAACTGAAAGCAGCCAATGTTAGGAAATTCAGAGTTAGCAAAGAAAAAAAGACTTCCCTTCCACCCCCAGCCTGTTATCTCTGCTCACACATGGAGGGGAAAAGTATTTCCCCTGGAAAGGTGAGGGATGAGATTGGGCTTGCATTCGAACCAGGAAGTCTCGATCCAGTGTAATATATGAGCTATGTGAAACACAATCTTTCTCCAAACATCCTGAGGTTTCTTTGAGTTGATTTTAAGAATCTGCAAATACCAAAAAAAAAAAAAAAAAAGAAGGAAAAGAAAAGAAAGGAAAAAAGAAAAAGAAAAAGAAAAAGAAAAAAAAGAAAAAAGGGTAAAAAAAGAGAAAAAAAAAGGAAAAGGAAAAGGAAACGAGAAAAAAGAGAAAAAGAAAAAGAGAAAAAGAAAAAGAAAAATAAAAAGAAAAAGAAACAAAAAAGAAAAAGAAAAAAAAAAAGAAAAAAGAGAAAAGGAAAGAGAAAAATGATAAAGAAATTATAAAGAAAAGGGAAAGTAAATCAAAGAAACATAAAAAGAGAGAGAAAAGGGAAAAGGGAAAAGGGAAAAGGGAAAAGGGAAAAGGGAAAAGGGAAAAGGGAAAAGGGAAAAGGGAAAAGGGAAAGGGAAAAGGGAAAAGGGAAAAGGGAAAAGGGAAAAGAAAGGAAAAAGGAAAAAAAAGATAGAAAAAGAAAGGAAAAAACCAAGAAATGGGAAGAAAAAGCAAAACACCAAGGACAAAAAGAAGGAAAATGATAAAGAGAAAGGAAAGGAAACAAAAAGAGAAGGAAAAACAGAAAAGAGGGATAAGACTGAAACATATGGAACAGGTTCTGCTCTGGGGCAGAGTTAATCTCAGGGATGAGTGAAAGTGGTGTAATTGCTTCATTCTCCTCCCACTTTCCCCATTAGCTTCCAGAGAGAAGCCTCCAGGTGCTAAGGGGAGTGGGAGGACTTCCTGGGCTGCACCTTTCGGAAGCGCAGCCCCCTGACGCCTCTGCCCTTCAGTTCGCTCACTGGTGCTAAAAGGAAAGCAAACTTGTCCCCACCTCTCCCCACCCCGAGAATACAGAGACCCTCAGGTGAGGAACACTGTGGGAATCTGAATCTGCTGCTTCATGACTTCCTTAGAGAATCCCAATAAAGCCAGGATGGAGGGTCCCCAGGATCCCTGCCAGCACAGAAAGGTCCCCTAGGGAATCTCAAGCTCCACAACAGCTCCTTCCAGCAGGAAATCTGCGGAGCTGGAGGGCTTGTGCTGGGGCAGTGGCCAGAGCCTCTGCCTCGCCTGCCAGGCCTTCCATCTGGATGCGTTGGAGAGCACTGGGGAGCCACCAGCCAGAGCCAGCTGCAGTGAAGAGGGAGCAATGTTTCACCAGTCTGTCAACATGTCATTAGGCTCTCGTGAGGGAACATGGAGCAGAGGGGTGTGGGGAGGAGGCTGAGGAAGGGGGGGGGAGGGAGGTGGGGAGAGAAAGAAAGAGAAAGAGGGGCAGAGAAAATGACAGAGTATTGGAGAGATGGAGAGGTTGGTGCCAATGCCATGTAAATCACTGCCAAGGGGAGAGCTCCATCAAACACAAGGCCAGTGCTATAAATCAGCCCATAATTAGGTGCAAAGAGAAAGCTTTAACATCCTCATCAAATTGATTAATACATCTCGTGGCTCAGGACAGATGTAGATGGTGTTTATGAACAACTGCAAAGCAGCCAAAGCTGCTTCTGGGGCAGGAGGGGGGGAAAAAAAAAAACCTAAAAGGAGGAGGAGGGGAGCTGGAGGAAGGAGTGATGGATCTGAAAACAGAAGCTCCTCTTCTCTTCACCACCGCCTTCTTCCTGAGCAAGGCTTGAGGGTCTCCCCTGCCTTTCAAGCTGAGCTGCCTGCAGGCTTTGTGGAAATGAAGTGGTTAATGTAAAAGCACAGCAGGGAAAGGTTTTATTTTAGGGGCTGATCCAGGGCTATCAGGGCTAACGAGCATCTTGCCATTGATCTGGGGGCAATTTGGTTTTGGTCATTACTAAACAGGGCTGGGGTGAAAATAACAGAGAGCTGCTGGCTAGGAGAAAGCAGAGGGAGGAAGGAACGGGAGATGAGAGGTCTGAGCCCTGCTTGCATTCAGCTCAGCAAATCTGTCACTGAGTGGAATGGCTCAAGGGTTCACAGATTCACAAAAACACAGAATGGGTTGGGTTGGAAGGGAGCTTCAAGATCAACCAGTTCCAACCCCCCTGCCATGGGCAGGGTCACCTCCCACCAGCCCAGGTTGCTCAAGGCCTCATCTAACCTGACCTTGAACACTTCCAAGGAGGGGGCATCCATGGATGGGACCTCCAGCACCTCACTGAGCATCCTGTTTAGTGTCCACATAGTAAAGAACTTAGTGAAGGAGATGACTTAATTACCTGCTATCATCCAGAAGGTCAGGGAGAGGAGGTGGAGTAGACCTCAACTCTTTGCACCCCGTGCTCAGTGACCCCAATCCCCTTTGCCCCCTTTGCCTGGCACGCAGGGACTGTTCTGGGGTGATGGGAGAGAGCCCTCAGCTCTCAGTCTGGCTGGACAGCAGGGATCTCCCTCTCCTGCTGGGAAAGGCTGGGAAGAAGTCTGGGATTTACAAGTGAGGTGTCTCCACTGGAGTGACAAGATACTTAACCCCTCAGCCCTCAGGAGTTACAGACGAGATGCGGTGTCCATGTGTCAGCAAATAATTCAGAGGTGAAAGGGTGACACCAAACACAGCTCCTCCAGCTCAGCTCCTTTTGAGGAGACACAGGTTTTGGCTTGGTTCCTGTTTCAAAGCCCTGCTTGCCTTCAGCCCCACGTGGAGCTGCAGGGACTGGGTTGTTGGTCCCCCCACCCATGGGATAGAGGCAAAAATGAGGGCAACAGAAATCCAAATCCTTCCCCAGAAACAGCACAAAGCTTATTGACTGGCAAGAAGCACCCAAGAAAGGGACACTTCATGGAGAGGTTTTAAACACCACTGGTTCTGAGGACCTTTAACCTCTCTGTATTAATCTTGGCAGACAAAAGCCTTGCCCATGTGTCATTATGGCAGGAGGATAAGATCCCAGCAGACATGACTTAAGAGGCCCTGGAAGCTACTCCCTGAGCCCACCAACAAACCACAGACTCCAGAGATCCCAGCAACAAGGGACTGAGCCACCAAAGGGGTTTGGTCATCTCCTGTCTGCCTTGGAGAGGAGTTTGAGAAGGAAATAAACCCTTAGAATCATAGAATCCCAGCATGGGAGGGGTTGGAAGGGGCCTCTGGAGAGCATTCTGTCCAACCCCACTCCTAAAAGAGGGGCACCCATGGCAGCTTGCCCAGGAGCATAATGGCCAGGAGGGTTTGGAAGATCTCCACACAAGGAGACTCCATAGCCTCTGTGGGCAGCTTGCTCCAGGGTTCCACCACTGTCTACATAAAGAAGTTTCACACAGAACCTCCTGGGGTTCCAGTTTGTGCCCACTGACCCTTGTCCTGTCCCTGGGCACCACTGAGCAGAGTCTGGCCCCAGCCTCTTGCCCCCCAGCCTTTAGCTTTTGCTGAGCATTGCTCAGATCCCCTCTAGGGCTGCTCTGCTCCAGGCTCTCAGCCCCAGGGGCTCTCAGCCTTTGCTCCTTACAGAGCTGCTCCAGGCTCCTCAGCATCTTTGTAGTCTCCACTGGACTTTCTCTTGCAGTTCCCTGCCTCTCTTGAACCCAGAACTGGACCCAGTATTCCAGATGTGACCTCCCCAGGGTAGAGCATACATGGAGGAGAAGCTACCTCAACCTGCTGGCCACACATGCACCCTGGGACACCATTGGCCTTGTTGGCCAAGAGGGCACAATGCTGGCTCCTGGTGACCTCGTTGTCCATCAGCACTCCCAGATCCTTCTCCAGGGAGCTGCTTTCCAGCAGGTCAACCCTTCACCAGTAATGGTGCAGGAGGTGGCTCCTCCCCAGGGGTTATTCCAACACATTTCACCACCCACAGCAGCTCAGGAGCAAGGCTGTGAAGAGAAGAACTGAAAACACCTGGGGCTTTTAAACTTCAGAAGGCTTCAGGTTAAGAGGGGTGCTGCTCCCTTTGAAGCTCACTTGCTCCTCCTCTGCTTTTCTGCTGGAATGATATATTCTTAAAACCCAAACCCCAAGGAAACATGGAAAAAGCAGAATTAGCCCTTTTTGTTGTTTGTGTGTTTGTTTCAGCTGGAAAGCCTCTCCCACCCACTTAGGCTCCCTGCCCACGCTGGAGGATCAACATCTAATCCTCAACCAGAGCAGGCAGCCTTGCTGCAGAAAATGAATGCTTCCCAGGAAAAATAAATCAATGGGAATTAGCAAAGCTCAGGATAAAAAATCCATCCCCTGCCAGTGTGATGCTGGAGACAACATTTTTTTTGCATGATTTAATGTCACATAATTACAGAGATCACTTCACATTTTTGTAATTGATTCCCCCCCCCTCCATTTATTAAAGTTTATTAAGGCTGAACCTGCTCTTCTGGTTGTCAGTGGCAAAAGGCTCTTCCTTTCACAAGGACAGAATCTGTGAACACTCTGAATTCCCTGCACAGAGACCCCAGGATGTGTGGTGGGGGTTGGAAGGGACCCCTGGAGATCATCCAGAACAAACCCCCTGCTAAAGCAAGGCACAAACAGCAGCTCGCCCAGGAGCACAATGGCCAGGAATCAGAAAGGCTGGAAAAGACCTTGAAGATAGAATAGAATAGAATAGAATAGAATAGAATAGAATAGAATAGAATAGAATAGAACAGAATAGACCAGACCAGATTGGAAGAGACCTTCAAGATCATCGTGTCCAACCCATCATCCAACACCACCTAATCAACTAAACCATGCAACCAAGCACCCTATCAAGTCTCCTCTTAAACACCTCCAATGATGGTGACTCCACCACCTCCCTGGGCAGCACATTCCAATGGGTAATCACTCTCTCTGTGAAGAATTTCTTCCTAACACCAGGTGCACCTCCAACCCAACTAAACCACATCCTGAAGCACCACATCTAAACACTTCTTCAGCACCTCCAGGGATGGTGACTCCACCACCTCCCCTAGCAGCCTCTTCCAATGCCTGACCCCTCCTGCAGTAATCTTGCCTAACATCCAATCTAAAACTCCCCTGGCACAGCTTCAGCCCATTTCCTCAACCTCCTAAACTCCAAAAAGGAGACAGGCAACTTCCTATCCCTCCAGCCACAAGTTTAAATATCCACAAGGTGAGTAAAAAGATCTCTCTGGTGATTTGGACAGCAAAGCCCAGTGAGTAAGGGCCCTGCTGCGGATTGTGCCCCAGCTGGAGTGACAGCACAACAGACAAGCCACTTTGTGTGTCCTTCAGCCCTGTCAAGGAGCAGTTATTGATGAGTGAGGGCCATTCTTAAGGTCTTTCCTTCCTCTAGCTCATGGCCCCATTCTGGGTCCAGCCCAGGGACCAGTTCATGAACTCTGATAAGTGGAAAAAGCAAAGCAAGAACAATAAAAGGCTGCTTGCAGTGCAGGGGGAAACCATCCCGAGGCTTTACTGGGAGAAGGCAAAGGTGCATTGCACACAGCATGACCTCCAAGAGCAAAGCACAGGTTCAGCAAGCTGTGCTCTCTGAAAACACTTCCATGAGCAAACCAGAAGGTTTGATCCTGCAAAGAGCTACTGCTCCTCAGTTTTCATCTGCCCCTCCACGCCCCCCGTCCCCCCCACTCCCCCTTGCTCCTGAATTCAGAACTAGTCAATATTTCTGGTATTAAAAAAACTCAGGCAATGGAGCAGAGCAGATGTGCAGATGATTTCAAGATGGGGCAGAGGGGCAGAGCTGCAGGAGCCCTTCGGAGTGTAGGCTTTGAATTCCGAAAGAGCAATAAGCTGAGAGCAGAGAGCTAATAAAGATGAGTGCTAAATTCCAAGCTTGTGAAGGAACAGTCAACAGCACGAATGTGAGCTGGGAAAGAAGTGCCAAGAAAGCACTTTTGCAGGGAAAAGATCTGGGACAACCGTTGAGCCAACACTGAAGAGGCATGAAGAGAATTTTGCTGACCTGCACAAAAGGGGATGCCAGGTTTAAGAGGCACAAAGCAACCTCCTCCCTCTCCTCAACCCCAGCAAAACCAGGCAGAAAGGGACCTGGGGGTACTGGTGGACAGCAGCTGAAGATGAGCCAGCAGTGTGCCCAGGTGGCCAAGAAGGCCATTTGACAGGGGGTAATGAGTTGAAAGTGCACCAAGGGGGGTTTAGATGAGACATTAGGGCAAACCTTCTAACAGTGAGGATGACCCAGTTCTGTGATTCCATGATTCCATGACTCTATAATTCCATGACTCTATGATTCCATGATTCTGTGACTCTATGATTTTATGATTCCAAGATTCTATGGTTCTATGACTCTGTGACTTTATGATTCCATGACTCTATGATTCCAGGATTCCATGATCTTATGACTCTATCATTCCATGATTCTGTGATTCAATGATTCCATGACTCTATGATTCCATGACTTTCATTCCATGATTCCTTGACTCTATGATTCCATGATTCCATGATCTTATGACTCTATCATTCCATGATTCTATGATTCAATGATTCCATGACTCTATGATTCAATGATTCCATGACTCTATGATTGCATGATCCTATGACTCTATAATTCAATGATTCCATGATTCCATGACCCTACAACACTTTGACTTCACGATTCCATCACCCAATGACTCTGCAATTCCCTTACCCCATGACTCTCTGATTCCACCATTCTGGGACTCTCTTATTCTCTGCCCATAAGCACAACCAAAGCCACACAAACTCCACCGCGCCGGAGGAGCAAGGCCCTGAATTTGCCACTCAACCTTTCAGCAGTCATTTGCTCAGGGTTTTCCCTCACACCCAGGTAATAAAAGCAGAGCAATTCCTTCAGCAGCTCACAACCAGCCATGTGTTGCTCCCTCTAGTTTCTTCCGCCCTCACCTCACCAAATCAAGTTGACTTAACCAATAATAAATCAAAGGCAACGGCTGCAGCTCAATACAACGCAGGCACAATCCCAAGCCTCTAACCTTCACCTTCAAGGATTCCCTACAAGGCTTCCAACATCTGGAGCCCATTCAGCCTGAAGTGATGACAATTTCCAATAAGCATTAATGGGGGATCCTGCCCAGCCTCTACTCCACGGCTATAATTCAGTCTGTCTGTCCATCTGTCAGAGTTTATGACAGCCAGAGCTCACACACACAGGAACAAACTGCAGCTACAGATTTCTTAATGAGCACTTAATGAAGTCAACCTGCTTCATTGGCTGCCTTTTTTGGGTTTGCCTTTTCAAAGCTTGGCTGATCATTTCCGCCAGGCTGATTTAGCTTTGCTCTACCAGCTCAAAGTGCCGTCAGGGTGTGGAGGAGAAGCATGGAGTCATGGAAGCATGGAGTCATAGACTCAGAAAATAATGGATTGGTAGAATCATAAAGTCATGGAATCATGGAATCAGAAAATCATGGAATCATAGAAGCATAGAATCATGGGATCAGAAAATCATGGAATCATAGACTCAGAAAACCACAGAATCATGGACTCAGAAAATCATGGAATCATAGAACCATGGAATCATAAAATCATAGAATCATGGAACCAGAAAATCATGGAATCGTAGAAGCATAGAATCATGAAATCATGGAATTATAGAATCATGGAATCAGAAAATCATGGACTCAGAAAACCATAGAATCATGGAATCATGGACTCAGAAAATCATGGAATCGTAGAATCAGGAAATCATGGAATCATAGAACCATAGAACCATGGATTCAGAAAGTCATGGAGCCATAGAATCATGGAATCAGAAAATCACGGAATCATAGAATCAGAAAATAATGGACTGATAGAATGATAAAAATCATGGACTCATGGACTCATAAAATCATGGAATCAAAATCATGGACTCATAGAATGATAGAATCAAAGAATTGCTTTGGTTGGCAAAGCCCTCTAAGACCATCAAATCCAACCATCAACCCAACACCCCCCCTGCACATTAAACCATGGCCCCAAGTGCCATGTCTACATGCTTTTTGAACACCTCCAGGGATGGTGACTCCACCACCTCCCTGGGCAGCCTGTTCCAGTGCCTGACCAGTCTTGCAGCAAAGAAATTGTTCCTAATCTCCAACCTCAGCCTCCCCTGGCATAATTTCAGGCCATCTCCTCTCATTCTATCACCTGATAGTAGGGAGAAGACACCAACCTCCTTTCAGGGAGCGGTAGAGAGCCAGAAAGTCTCCCCTCATCCTTCTTTTCTCCAGGCTGAACAACCCCAGTTCAGCTGCTCCTCACCAGCCCTGGTCTCAACAGCTTTGTGCCTCCTGACGCCTTGAACAAGATCAGGTTGCTCAGGGCCCCATCAAGTTTGGCCTTGAATGTCTCCAGGGATGGAACCTCAACCAACACCTCCGGGCAACATCTTCTTGAGGCCATTTCTTCACCTCATACTAGGGAGAAGAGATCAGTCTCATCTCACTCCAACCTCTTTTCCAGGTAGTTGTAGGATTGCAAGGAGGTCTCCCCTCAGCCTCCTGATGATCTGGACGAGAGGATGAGTCCACCATTAGTAAATTTGCAGACAATACCAAATTTGGAGCAGGTGTTGATCTGTTGGAGGGTAGGAGAGCTCTCCAGAGGGACCCTGACAGGCTGCACAGATGGGCAGAGTCCAACATCATGTCATTTAACAAGTCCAAGTGCCGGGTGCTGCACTTTGGCCACAACAACCCTGGGCAGAGCTACAGGCTGGGGTCAGAGTGGCTGGAGAGTGGCCAGGCAGAGAGGGACCAGGGGGTAGTGGTTGATAGTAGGCTGAACATGAGCCAGCAGTGTGCCCAGGTAGCCAAGAAGACCAATGCCATCCTGGACTGCGTCATGAAGAGTGTGGTCAGCAGAAGCAGGGAAGTCCTTGTGCCCTGTGCTCAGCACTGGTTAGGCCATACCTTGAGTCCTGTGTCCAGTTCTGGGCCCCGCAATGTAAGAAGGACATTGAGATGCTGGAAGGTGTCCAGAGAAGGGCAATGAAGCTGGGGTGAGGTCTCAGGCCCTATGAGGTGAGGCTGAGGGAGCTGGGGTTGTTTAGCCTGGAGAAGAGGAGGTTCAGAGGAGACCTTCTTGCTCTCTACAACTCCCTGAAGGGAGGCTGTAGCCTGGTCTCTTCTCCCAGGCAAGCAGCACCAGAACAAGAGGACACAGTCTCAAGCTGTGCCAGGGGAAGTTTAGGCTGGATGAGGAGAAAGTTCTTCCCAGCAAGAGGAATTGGCCATTGGGATGTGCTGCCCAGGGAGGTGGTGGAGTCCCCATCCCTGGAGGTGTTCAAGACTGGACATAGCACTTGCAGCCATGGTTTAGTTAGTCATGAGGTGTTGGGTGCTAGGTTGGACTTGATGGTCTCTGAGGTCTTTTCCAAGCTTATTGATTCTGTGGTTCTATGGTTCTGTGATTCCTCTGCTCCAGGCTGAGCAGGCTGAGCAGCGTGAGGCTTGCTGCTGCTGGATTTGACTTCCAGCACCTGAGCTGAGGAGTTCAGCAGGAGTTTCTTGCCTGCCCAGTTAAAATGACAAATTGGTACATGAGTGTTTAATGAAAGATGCTGGAAATGTCCATGAGGATCAGAAAAATCACCTCTTGGAATTGACAGGCAGGGCCATCTGCATTCCTGCCTTCCTATTAATTCCCTAACAATAAACGACAGGAGAGCCTAGAGGGTTAAAAGCTTAATTCAATCTCCTCCATCCCTTCCAGGGGCTCTGTCTGCATGGAGAATGAGCAAAGCATTTATAAAAGTGGTCTTTCTTTCTTTCTTTCCCCCCCCCCCCCCTGTTTTAGCAGACACTGGAGTTTTTTTCATATGGCTCCATGCACCAAGTATCAATCACGCCCCTCTCAGCCACGGTGTCACCATGCATCACACGGCCCTGCAGAGACTAATGATGCTCCTGCCTGTGACATCTGCCACCCAGATTGATGACATCACACCCACTGCACCCCCCCCACCCCCACCATGTGACTGCTGCCAAAGCTCACATGGGGAAATTTGACCTGCTTCAAGGTTTGAGAACCACGCTCCCAAACTCTGCTGCTGAACTTGGGGGTGCCTAAATTGGCATAGGATAGGATAGGATAGGATAGGATAGGATAGGATAGGATAGGATAGGATAGGATAGGATAGGATAGGGTAGGAGAAGAATAGAATAGAATAGAATAGAATAGAATAGAATAGAATAGAATAGAATAGAATAGAATAGAATAGAACAGAATAGAATGGAATGGAATGGAATGGAATGGAATGGAATGGAATGGAATGGAATGGAATGGAATGGAATGGAATGGAATTAAGCAGGTTGGAAGAGACCTCAGAGATCATCAAGTCCAACCTAGCACCCAACACCATCTAATCAACTGAACCATGGCAACAATCAGCCCATCCAGTCTCTCCCTAAACACCTCCAGGGATGGGGACTCCACCACCTCCCTGGGCAGCACATCCCAGTGGCCAATCTCTCTTTCTGTGAAGAACTTCTTCCTAACATCCAGCCTAAACCTCCCCTGGCACAGCTTGAGACTGTGTCCTCTTGTTCTGCTGCTGGGTGCCTGGGAGAAGAGACCAACCCCCACCTGGCTACAACCTCCCTTCAGGAGTTGTAGAGAACTAGAAGGTCTCCCCTGAGCCTCCTCTTCTGCAGGCTAAGCAACCCCAGCTCCCTCAGCCTCTCCTCCCAGGGCTGTGCTCCAGACCCCTCCCCAGCTTTGTTGCCCTTCTCTGGACACCTTCCAGCATCTCAACATCTTTCCTAACCTGAGGAGCCCAGAACTGGACACAGGACTCAAGCTGTGGCCTAACCAGTGCTGAGTACAGGGTCATAATTACTTCCCTGCTCCTGCTGGCCACACTATTCCTGATGCAGGCCAGGATGCCATTGGCCTTCTTGGCTACCTGGGCACACTGCTGGCTCATGTTCAGCCTACTATCAACCACTACCCCCAGGTCCCTTTCTGCCTGGCTGCTCTCCAGCCACTCTGCCCCCAACCTGTAGCACTGCCTGGGGTTGTTGGAGGGAAGTCCAGAGTCATCTTGGGGGGTCGGTTTCACTCCTGCCTTCCCACAGAGCAGGGTAATTTCCATCAGGAAAGGGGCAGTGCTCTCAGGCCCCCTGTTCTGTAATCTCTGGCTGGATCAGGCCTGGATGGCAGCTTAATTAAACCGACAGTCAAGTCCATTCTGTTCCACATGGAGCTTGGAGGGAGCCTCAGACACAGATTTTCTTCACGCTTCAGTGAAGGATGACAGTCTCTCTGTTCCCTTTGCTGGGTGTTTATCTCTTCAGCTGAAACTGTAAATTCACAGGAAGCCAAGATCCCCCCCCCAAAAAGTGCCTCCTTTTTCTCTCTGCTCAGATCTCTTCTCCTTTGCTGTGTCCCACACAGATCTCCCTACCCGTGGGAAAACTTAGACCTGGTCCTATTTAGAGTCTAAAGTTCACAAGATGGATTGAGCTCTCATTTTGATGGCAGAAAGAACTTTTATTTGAGGTGCTGGAGGGTGTCCAGAGAAGGGCTACAAAGATAGTGAAGGGTCTGGAGAACAGGGCTGGTGAGGAGCAGCTGAAGGAACTGGGCTGGTTTAGACTGGAGAAGAGGAAGCTTGAGGGGAGGTCTTCTGGATCAGTACAACTCCCTGAAAGGAGGTTGAGGTTGGTCTCTTCTCCTAGTATCAAATGATAGAATAAGAGAAAATGGCCTGAGGCAGCACCAGGGCAGGTTGAGGTTGGATATTAGGAACAATGTCATTGTTCAAAGAGTGGTCAGGCATTGGAACAGGCTGCCCAGGGAGGTGGTGGAGTCCCCATCCCTGGAGGTGTGCAAGCAAACGCGTGGCCATGGCACTCGGGGCCATGGTTTAGTGGCCATGGTGGTGTTGGGTTGATGGTTGGGCTCAATGGCCTCGGAGGCCTTTTCCAACCCAAACAGTTCTACAGTTCTGTCCTTGCTTATCAATTTGACTTTCCCATGGCTTGACCCAATGACCATTCAAGTCAGTGTGATCAGGGAGGTGGTTGAGCCACCGTCCCCGGAGGTGTTCAAGAGGGGACTGGATGTGGCACTCCGTGCCATGGTTTAGTTGCCATGAGGTCTTGGGTGACAGGTTGGACTTGATGATCTTTGAGGTCTTTTCCACCCTTATTAAATCCATGATTCTGTAGACTCCTGTAGGCACTGGGACACGGTGAGCAAGCACTCAGGAGCTTTGAAAGCTTAGCTAATTGCTCCCCTGCTGCTGAGGTTATGAAGGGAGCTTTTCTCTGGGTGAGTGAAACTTAACTCTGCACTAAAGTTAAGGTGCAAATGTAAAGCAGAACATCTCTCTGGAATAACTCAGGTGGAGACAAGCCCTCACACAGTGGCATTAATTTCTGTGAAGGAGTGTTGCAAGCATTGATCCTTCAGGCTCTTCTTGGAGAGAGAAGATTCATAGCAAAGCTTTTTGCCTCCCAGGGCTTGCCTGCACAAAAAAAGGGCCCTCTCTGGTAGCATTAGGGATAAATACTTAAACCATGGTAAAACTTTTTTATCCATTGCTGTATTAGTCAATCTGTCCCTCATGAGTAGGGAGCTTCAGCAGGAACCTGAGGACTTGGTTACTTGGGGAAAGATGGATGGAAGGAGTCTGAGTCTGTTAAATCTTCAGCCTGCTGCAGCGTGGCAGAGCTGCTTGCTCAGGAGGGTTGGGCTCTGACTTGGTTTCATAGCATCATAGAATGCAGCCAGTTGGAAGGGATCCTCAAAGGTCATCTTGTCCAACCCCTCTGCAGGCAGCAGGGGCATCCCTAGCTAGAGCAGGTTGCTCAAGGCCCCATCAAGCCTGACCTCGGATGCCTCCAGGGACGTAGGCTCCACCACCTCCTTGGGCAACCTGTTCCAGTGTCTCACCACCCTCACTGTAAAGAGCTTCCTTCTGGCCTGCCATGGTTTAAAACCATAGTTCCTCATCCTGTTACCACAGGGCCTTCTAAAAAGTCCCTCCTCAGCTTTCATGCAGGTCCTCTTCAGATGCTGAAAGGCTACTGTAGGGTCTCCTTCTTCTCTTCTCCAGGCTGAACAACCCCAACTCTCTCAGCCTGTCCCCACAAGGGAGGAGCTCCAGCCCTCTGATCATCTTCACAGCCTTCTCTGGACCCCCTCCAACAGCTCTAGCAGAGCTCCAAACAACCTGATCTGGAATGGTTCCAGGGATGGGGCAGCTACCACCTCTCTGGGCAACCTGGGCCAGGGTCTCACCACTCTCACTGTAAAAAATACCTTCCTTCTCTAGTCTGAATCTCCTTCTTTCAGTTGCAAACCATCCCCCCTTGTCCTGTCACAACAGGCCCTGCTAAAAAGTCTGTCCCCATCTTTCTTAGGTGACTTTATATCACTGTCATGTGGCCACCATCATCAATTCTCTCCAAGCCTACAGTGAAGCAGCTTCTGCAGCCAACATTGCCCCAAGAGAGCATCACAATTAGCTTTCTAATTGTCAGACTTCAACTCTCTGGCCCAAATGATGGACCACACATGCTTGGCTTCTGTAGCTATAAGTCCTCTGCAAAGCTCAGGCTCACCACCATCAGTAGTGGTCACCACCATCAGTAGTGGTCACCACCCTCAGTTCTCTCCAAGCCTACTCAACGCAGACTACAGTGAAGCAGCTTCTGCAGCCAACATTGCCCCAAGAGAGCATCACAACTAACTTTCTAATCATCAGACTTCAAACTCTCTGGCCCAAATGATGGACCACACATGCTTGGCTGCTGCAGCCCTAAGTCCCCTGCAAAGCTCAGACTCAGCACAGCAACTTTTCTCAGCCACTGCAGCTCACTCATGAAGATTGAGGAGATATTGTGCTGCTGTTTCTCAGCCTTAGGGAGGTTAACACCCAGCTGTTGTTGCCCAGAGAGCCTGGGAGGCAGCCATTAGCCTGAGGGCTGCCTCTCCAGATTCCCAGTTCCTTGTCCTAAAGTGCAGACTCAGACAGTTTGGAAGCTGTGATTGGCATCTGGGAATATAGAAATCAGCTTCAGGAAAGCTGGTGCTAGCTCACACTTCCCACTGGTGAGGAAGATGGATGATGTCCTGTAGTGCTAACATGTGGAAAGTGCTAATATTTCATCTGATTGTTCAGCCTGGAGGAAAGGTGAGGCCCAGACCCAGAGCTTCCCACTCCTGGACATCTTGAATAAAGCTTTCCTTAAATTATTTCCATTGGAACTAATCCTCCTGCCCCTTTTGTCAGTGGCTCATCCATCTCTTGGTGCAGCTCTGCACAGTTAACCTGAACGGCTGGGGGACAGAGCACAAAAGTATTCAGAGGGGAAAATGCTTCTTGTAGGGCTGGAATCACAGGATCACAGAATGGTAGGGGTTGGAAGGGCCCTCCAGAGATCATTGAATCCAAGCCCCCTGCCAATGCAGGATCACCCAGGGCAGGCCACCCAAGAACACATCCAGGCTGGCTTTGAAAGTTTCCAGAGAAGGAGGCTCCACAACCTCTCTGAGCAGCCTGCCCCAGGGCTCCAGCACCTTCAGAGTGAAGGAGTTTCTCTTCATGTTGAGGTGGAACTTCCTGGGTTCTAGCTTATATCCATCATTCCTTGTCCTGTTGCTGGCTGCCACTGGAAGGAGCTTATTCCTTCCTCTTGACACTTACCCCTCAGATATTGGTAGATATTAATAAGGTCCCCTCTCAGCCTTCTCTTCTTTAGACTAAACAACCCCAGTCTCTCAGTCTTTTGTCACAGGAGAGATCTTCAAGTCCCTTAACCATCCTCATAGCTCTGTGTTGGACCTTCTCCAGCAGACTTTCTTGAGCTGGGGAGCCCAAAACTGGACACTGCATTCCAGGTGTCATCTCACCAGGGCAGAGTGGAGGGGGAGGAGAACCTCCCTAGACCTCCTGGACAGACTTACTAATGCACCCCAGAGTGCCCTTGTCCTTCTTGGCCACAAGGGCACATCACTGTCTCATGGAGAATTTGCTGTCCACTAGGACTCCAAGGTCTTTCTCTTTGGAGCTGCTCTCCAGCAGGACAACTCCTAATCCATCCTAGTGCCTGCTATTATTTCTCCCCAGATGCAGACTGAGAACAGCTTAGGAAGTGCCTTCTGAGAGACCCTTTGCAGGACCTGGGTTCCCTCTGACTCCTCTGAGGCTGCCAAGCACCCAGAGTTGTGCTGAACTGTGCAGTGAGTTCTGTTGTTCATGCTTGATGACTATGGATGAATGTCTGCTAGAGCCTGGTGAGCAAACATACAATCAGAGAATTGTTAGTGTTGGAAGGGACCTCAAGGATCAGCCAGTTCTAACCCCCTTACCACGGGCAGGGACTCCTCATACTAGTTCAGGTTGCTCAGAGCCACATCCAGCCAGGCCTTAGAAACCTCCAGGGATGAGGCTTCCACCACCTCCCTGTGCAACCTGTGCCAGCATCTCACTGCTCTCATGGGGAAGAACTTCTTCCTAACATCCAATCTGTCTTTTCTCCCAGGAAGCCAGCACCAGAACAAGAGGACACAGTCTCAAGCTGCACCAGGGGAAGTTTAGGCTGGAGATGAGGAGAAAGTTCTTCCCAGAAAGAGTAATTTGCCACTGGGATGTGCTGCCCAGGGAGGTGGTGGAGTCACGGTCCCTGGAGGTGTTCAAAAAAGGCTTGGATGTGGCACTTGGAGCCATGGTTTAGTTGTCATGAGCTGTTAGGTGGTGGGTTGGACTTGATGATCTCTGAGGTCTCTTCCAACCTTACTGATTCTATGATTCTATACCCATTTCTATGTTTTTTTCCATTCCCCCCCAGTCCTATCCCTCCCTGACACCCTCAAAAGTCCCTCCCCAGCTTTCCTGTAGCGCCCTTCAGATCCTGGAAGGCCTCAATTAGGTCTCCTCAGAGCCTTCTCTTCTCCAGACTGAGCAACCCCAACCCCCTCAGTCTGTCCTCACCGTTTCAGAGCATCACCTCTGTTAAACCCTTCTCTAACATTTCTTCACTGCTCTTTTCCAGGTGGAGAGTGAGGGAGGCAGCAGTTAGGATGGGAAGAAAGAAAGAAAGGGGAAGGGGGGTGGGGGGGGAGGAAAGGAAAAGAAAGGGAAATCAGCTCTGAAGTGGTTAATTCTCCTGGCTCCCAAATTGATAAGCAGCGGGAGGGGAGGGAACGTCAGCCTGAAATGAACTTGCCTCGTTCGGTGGGGTTCTGAGACAGCGGAACTCAATCAGCAACGGGCCACACGGTTCAAAGCTGCAATCCATCCCTCCCCCTCCTTGCCTCTGAAAAATGGGAGGTGACAGTTCATTTTGCCAGTGACAGTCTGTCGGTCTCGCTCGCTGCTCCTGCCGTCGATTGCGCTGCTGAGGTGAAGTGTGAGCTCCGAGACAGCCCTCGCTTTGTATTCCGCTCAGCTGAACAGGACAAGCTGAGGATCAAAGGTGGAAGAAAAGACCCCTCCCCTAGCCCAGCCCTTCCCACTTGGAGTTCTCTTTCTTTGCACTCCCCCCTCCAAAATAAAGAGGGCTTTTCTGAGATAGATGTTGAGAGAAGGGGAAAGACCTGTCCGTAGGATCATGGAATCGTGGGAGCAATCATAGGAGCCTAAGATCAGACTCATGGAATCATAGGAACCTAAAACCAGACTCATGGACTCAATCATAGGAGCCTAAGATCAGAATCATGGAATCATAGGAGCCCAAAATCAGACTCATGGAATCATAGGAGGTTAAACCAGACTCATGGAATCATAGGAGCCTAAGATCAGACTCATGGAATCATGGAAACATAGGAGCCTAAGATCAGATTCATGGAATCATGGAAGCCTAAAACCAGACTCATGGAATCATGGAATTAATCATAGGAGCCTAAGATCAGACTTATGGAATCATAGGAGCCTAAAACCAGACTCATGGAATCATAGGAGGCTAAAACCAGACTCATGGAATCATGGAATTAATCATAGGAGCCTAAGATCAGATTCATGGAATCATAGGAGCCCAAAATCAGACTCATGGAATCATAGGAGGCTAAAACCAGACTCATGGAGTCATGGAATCAATCATAGGAGCCTAAGATCAGATTCATGTAATCATGGAATCATAGGAGCCCAAAATCCAACTGATGGAATCATAGGAGCCTAAGATCAGACTCATGGAATCATAAGAGTCTAAAGTCAGGCTCATGCAATCATGGAATCATAGGAGTCTAAAGTTAGGCTCATGGAATCATAGAAGTCTAAGATCAGACTCATGGAAATATGGAATCACAGGATCATGGAATCATAGAACCACAGACAGAATGCCTTGAGTTGGAAGGGACCTTAAAGATTATTCAGTTCCAACCCCTACAGCCAAAGGCAGGGACACCTCCCACTAACCCAGGTTGCTCAAAGCCTCATCCAGCCTGGTTTTAAACCTTTCCAGGGATTGAGGCATCCACAACTTCTCTGGGCAACCTGTTTCAATGTCTCCCCACCCTTGAACACATCCCTGGAGGTGCTGAAGAAACGTGTGGACATGGCACTTCAGGACATGGTTTAATGGCCATGGTGGTGTTGGGCTGATGGTTGGACTCAATGACCTCAGGGAAGTTTTCCAGCTGAAACTGTTCTATTATTCTATGATTCATAGTAAAGAGCTTCTTCCACATAGAACCATAGAATCAATAAGGTTGGAAAAGACCTCAGAGATCATCAGGTCCAACCTGTCACCCAACACCACCTGACAACTAAAGCATGGCTCCAAATGCCACATCCAATCCCCTCTTGAACACCTCCAGGGATGGAGGACTCCACCACCTCCCTGGGCAGCACATTCCAATGGCAAATTACTCTCTCTGGGAAGAACTTTCTCCTCACCTCCAGCTTAAACTTCCCCTGGTGCAGCTTGAGACTGTGTCCTCTTGTTCTGGTTGCCTGGGAGAAGAGACCAACCCCCACTAGGCTACAACCTCCCATCAGGTAGTTGTAGAGAGCAATCAGGTCTCCTCTGAGCCTCCTCTTCTCCAGGCTAAACACCCCCAGCTCCCTCAGCCTCTCCTCACAGGGCTTGAGACCTCTCCCCAGCCTCATTGCCCTTCTCTGGACACGTTCCAGCATCTCAATGTCCTCCTTACATTGAGGGGCCCAGAACTGGACACAGGACTCAAGGTGTGGCCTAACCAGGAGCAGAATGACCTCCCTGCTCATGCCTAATCTAAATCTCCCCTGCTCTAGCTTAAAACCACTGCCCCTTGTCCTAGCCCCACGTGCCCTCAGCAGAGAGTCCCTCTGCGAGCGGTCGCACCTCACGCTTCTGAGTTAACGTTTGTCCCAAGCATGGCTGCCTCTCAGCACCAGCACCTCGGTGTGCACAGAGCATTTCAGCTGACAGCCTGGCAACTCAGCCTGGCTGCTCTGCAGCGCTAAATCTGCTGCACACAACTAGACAGGATAATATTTCAGGTGACAGAGAGCTCTCTGAGCCGCTGCGCCGGCTCTTGGCACAGTTTCCATTCTCTGTCCACGCTCACACACACACACACACACACACACACACACACAAGAAGATAATAGAGATGACAGGCAGAGAGATTTCTGCTGCTGAGCTTTGTCTTTAGCAATCGATTAGTCCCTCTCAAAGAGCACTTTGTGGATGTGCTCAGCAAGTCCCCTCCCCGGCGCGGTGGTGGCGCTTTGAAAGCGCAGCACGGCGAGGGGAGAGTAGAGGATTGAGGAATCAGCTGGTACCTGCTGCCACTGCTAAGGGAAGCATGAAGCAGTGGTTAGGACACCTGCTCATGTGCTGAACGGCTGGAGTTCTTCCAAAGCACTCCCTCAGATTCCCAAAGATTCAGAGGTGTAATCAGAGAATCACAGAATGGTTTGCGTTGGAAGGGACCTTAAAGCTCATCCAGGTCCAACTCCCCTCTCACAGGCAGGGACACCTCCCACAAGCCCAGGTTGCTCAAAGCCTCATCCAACTTGCCCTTTACCACTGCCAGGTAGGGGACATCCACAACCTCCCTGGGCAACCTGCTCCAGTGTTTTACCACCCCCCCGGAAAGAACTTGTTCCTCATCTCCAGTCTCAGTCTCTCCTCTCCCTGCTCAAAGCCATTTCCCCTCCTCCTGTCACTCCAAGCCCTTGTCACAAGTCCCTCTCCAGCTCTCCTGGAGCCTCTTCAGGTATTGCAAGGCAGCTCTGAGGTCTCCCTGAAGCTTTTTCTTCTCCAGGCTGAACAGCCCCAACTTTTTCAACCTGTCCCCACAGGGCAGGTTCTCAGCTCTCTGATCATCTTCGTGAGCTCCTCTGGACCCACTCCAGCGGTTCCATGTCTCTCCTGTGTGGAGGGCACCAGAACTGGAGGCAGTGCTCCAGAAGGGGGTCTCATGAGAGCAGAGTTAAGGTAGAGAATCCCCTCCCTCCCCCTGCTGGTTACATTTCTTTTTGATGGAGCCCAGGACACGGTTGGCCTTCTGAGCTGCAGGAGCACATTGCAAGCCCACGTTGAGTTTTTCATCAGCAGACAGAATGTCAAGGATTCTGTGCATGCCACATTAGCTGCCCAGTCAGATAGGGAGTTTGACTCCATGTGAAAGTGAATCTGAAATTAAAGGCTATAAAGCCACAGCAGAATGGCAATTTTGGATGAACTCAGAGTGAACAAGCCCTTTAGCTCTTCTCTTCCTCTTATCTGTCAAACTTGCCGCCCTTGTGCTGCTCTCTGGGGCTGATTGCCTGTTCTCTAGGACTCCCTGAAAGGAGGCTGGAGTGAGGTGAGGGTTGGTCTCTTCTCCCTAGTATCAGGTAATAGAACAAGAGGAAATGGCCTGAAATTGCACCAGGGGAGGTTTGGGTTGGGTATTAAGAACAATTTCTTTGCTGCAAGGGTGGTCAGGCATTGGAACAGGCTGCCCAGGGAGGTGGTGGAGTCCCCATCCCTGGAGGTGTTCGAGAAATGTGTGGCCATGGCACCTGGGGCCATGGTTTAGTAGTCCTGGTGGTGTTGGGTTGATGGTTGGATTTGATGAGGTCTTTCCCTCTGCATGCACCTGGCTCCTACTGGGGAGAAGCTTTTCACTCCTCCTCACTACAAACTCACAAATACACAGGAGAGGAAGCAGTAATTGCTGTTTGACTTCCAAAGTCATCTGTGCAAAGTGTTGAGGCAGAAAATGGAGCTTTCCAATACTATTACAGGCTGGGCTTAAAATATTCTTGGCTTAACTTAATAAGAGAGGAGAAGCCAGTAATTAAAGCTTATTAAACACTGAGCATCACTAAAAGAGTTTGGCACAGGCAGCTGCTTTTATCTTGGAAGATGGGAACTGCTCAGTTCCTAAGTGTGTTAGAAACAGATAAAACTGAGGCTTGCAATGCCAGACAGACATATAGCCAGGAAAAAAGGGAGAAGGATAAGGAAAAGCACAGAGAAGGGAATAGATAAGGGAAAGCTGAGAACTGTCAGAAAGAACACAGGGCTCAGTCAGTAAATATCCAGCTTTTGTGTATCACAGAATTGCCTGCATCAGAAAGACCTTTAAGATCATTGAGTCCAGTCATCAGCCTCAAACTGACAAGTCCTTGACTAAATCATGTCCCTCAGCACCACATCTACACAACTCTTAAACCCCTCCAGGGCTGGGGACTCCGCCACCTCCCTGGGCAGCCTGTTCCACAACCCTTTCAGCAAAGAAATTCTTCCTAGCATCCAAACTAAACTCCCCTTGGTGCAACTTGAGGCCATTTCCTCTTGTTACTTGGTGGAACAGACCAACCCCCCACCTCTCTACAACCTCCTTTCAGGTAGAGAGCATCATAAATAGCCAGAAATTCTCTGTGTCGTGGAGTCTAACCCCAGCCCAGCCCCTGTGAACACTCAGCACATGCCCTTCATGTAAATCTTCAGTATGCTCAGGAAGAACCCCAGGGAACATTCCCATAAAGCTCCTCTGCAGCACATTTCCTGCCCTCCTGAGGAGCTGTCTGGCTCTTAAGCAGTGTGGAGGTCACTGTTGTGCTGTATTGCATTTGGTGTCTGGACACAGGAACATTCCAGTGCCATCCCTGTGTATCCAGATGGAGAAGGAATGAGAGACTTGATAGCTGTGGAGTGGAGGGGATTAAACTGTACCTCCAACCTCCACAGCAGCACAGGACTAGATCATCCAGTCCAGCCATCAACCCAGCACCACCATGACCACTAAATCATGGCCCCAAGTGCCATGGCCGCACATTTCTTGACTACCTCCAGGGCTGGGGTCTCCACCACCTCCCTGGGCAGCCTGGGCCAGTACCTGACCACTCTTGCAGCAAAGCAATTGTTCCTAATCTCCAATCTGAAGCTCCCCTGGTGCAATTTCAGGCCATTTCCTCTCACCATTGGAGACTTGATGGGGTGCTTGGTGCCATGGTTTAGTTGTTTGGGTGGGTTGGATTGGTTGATGGGTTGGACGCAATGATCTTGAAGGTCTCTTCCACCCTGGTCTATTCTATTCTATTCTATTCTATTCTATTCTATTCTATTCTATTCTATTCTATTCTATCCTATCCTATCCTATCCTATCCTATCCTATCCTATCCTATCCTATCCTATCCTATCCTATCCTATCCTATCACCTGCTACTAGAGAAAAGAGACCAACCCCTACCTCACTCTAACCTCATTTCAGGGAGTTGTACAGAGCAATGAGGTCCACTTGCCCAGGCAGCCAGCGTGGCATAGGGAGCAGAAGAGGTCTTGGGGCAGCTGAAATGACCTGAACAGCCTTTTGCAAAGCCCAGAGGAGGGAAGGTTGGCCCAAGGTGGATCTGTGCTTAAAAATTCAGGTGAGATGACAGAGGCAGGAGAAGCCTGGAGACAGACAGCACCATCCAGAAGATAACAGGTTGCCTGTCAACGTGAGGAGCTCATGTACATGTTGGACCACAGAGCTTCCACTAACGGAGAAATTAAAGCTGTCTCCACACACCAGTCCCAGGGCTCTGATTACATTTACAGAGGTTGTGACCTGCATCCTGTCACCATGGCAACCTCTGCTGCTGCCGAGGTGCAGGCAGGTTGTTTCTGTGGGTGGCTGATATTTAAAGGTAGAGGCTGTGGGGCTGCTCTATCAAATGCCAGGGCACCAAGTTTAGGGGCAACCAAGTGGCAAAAATTCATTTCACTCCCTCTGACACTTTGCTGTCTCGGCTGGCAGCTCCAGCTGGTAGAGAAAGGAGGAAAGGAGAAGAGAAGAGAAGAGAAAAAAAAAAGAGGGTGGCTGTGGGTAGAGAGAGTGAGGATTCACTCATTTCATCAAGCAGTTCTCCTGCACAGTGAAGGGAATTTGTGTATTAAACCCCTCATGGAGCACAGCACTTGCCCGGATCCATCAAGTCAGCCTTCCCCTTCCATTCTCCTCTCCCAAAAGAGGTTTTGCATCCAGCCCATCCCTCTCTTGTGCTTAATATACCCTTGCTCCTAGTCTGCCTTGTTGCAAAATGATCTTTTAATTCTCTTCTGCATCTCCTGATGCAGTTGCAGAGGTCCCTGCTCACTGCAGGGGGGGGTTGCATGAGATGGCCTTTGAGGGTCCCTTCCAACCTGATGTATTCTGTGAGCTTTCTTGTATAAATTTGGGGTGTGCCCGTGGGTGTAAGTCTGTGCTGGTTGGACTTGATGATCTTGGAGGTCTTTTCCAACCAAAAAGGTTGTCTGCTGTTGCTCTGGAGATGAGTGAAGTCCTCAGTCCCTGACTGATTGGGAAACTAGAAGCATAGAATAGGTTGGGTTGGAAGGGACTCCAAAGCTCATCCAGTTCCAACCTCCCTGCCATGGGCAGGGACACCTCCCACCAGCCCAGGTTGCTCAAGGCCTCATCCAACCTGCCCTTGAACACCTCCAGGGAGGGGGCATCCACAGCCTCTCTGGGCAACCTGTTCCAGTGTCTCATCACCCTCACTGGAAAGAATTTCTTCCTCATCTCCAGTCTCAATCTCCCCTCTTCCAGATCAAAGCTGTTGTCCCTTGTCCTGTCACTCCCAGGCCTTGTCAAAAGTCCCTCCCAAGCTCTCCTGTAGCCTCCTTCAGGTATTGCAAGGCAGCTCTGAGGTCTCCCTGGAGCCTTCTCTTCTCCAGTCTGAACAGCCCCAACTTTTTCAGCCTGTCCCCATAGGGGAGGTTTTCCAGCCCTCTGCTCACCTTCATGGCTTCCTCTGGACCCTCCCCAGCAGTTCCAGCTTCTTCTTGTGTCAGGGGACAGTGCTGCAGGTGTGGTCTCATGAGAGCAGAGCAGAGGTGGAGAATCCCCTCCCTCACCCTGCTGGTCACACTTCTGCAGCACTGTGCTCTGTGTCTCAGAGGTTCCATCCCCTTGCTGGCTAATTTGGGTGTAAGTGCTGCTGGGTGTCAGTGGGAACGTGCTGCTGGGCAAGAGGAGTCCCCAGTGGCACTGCTACAAATACCAGCATAAAGAAAGAGCAGGAACAGGGCTCAGGGGCCAGGACTGATGCTTAGCATGGAGATGGCTGACAGGGTAGCTGACTACGATGTCAGCTTCTCATGCAGGCAACAGACACTACCTGACAGGCAACTACTTAGCTTCCAATTTTCCCTGGTATAAAACTATTCTGTTAAGCAATGGAAGGCAGTGCAGTGAAGGTAAATAAAAGTGACACAGGACCCTGCTGCTGCTCTCTCTCTGCTCTTTCTCGCCGCCGTGATTCTCTGATCGGTGGGGGGAAGACAGAGGAGAGCTGGGAGCTGGGGACTGGCTGATGGAGATGGGATGAGAGGAGATAAACTACAGGAGAAAGGCACTTGTGGTGATAAGGGCAGGTGGCTGGGGGTAGAACCATAGAATCAATAAGGTTGGAAGAGACCTCAAAGATCATCAAGTCCAACCTAGCACCCAACACCTCATGACTACTAAACCATGGCACCAAGTGCCACATCCAATCCCCTCTTGAACACCTCCAGGGATAGGGACTCCACCACCTCCCTGGGCAGCACATTCCAGTGGCTAAACAACTCTCTCTGTGAAGAACTTTCTCCTCCCCTCCAGCCTAAACTTCCCCTGGTGCAGCTCGAGACTGTGTCCTCTTGTTCTGGTGCTGCTTGCCTGGGAGAAGAGACCAACTCCCACCTGGCTCCAACCTCCCTTCAGGTAGTTGTAGAGAGCAAGAAGGTCTCCCCTGAGCCTCCTCTTCTCCAGGCTAAGCAGCCCCAGCTCCCTCAGCCTCTCCTCACAGGGCTGTGCTCGAGACCTCTCCCCAGCCTTGTTGCCCTTCTCTGGACACATTCAAGAGTCTCAATGTCCTTCTTAAATCGAGGGGCCCAGAGCTGGACACAGGACTCAAGGTCTGGTAGTAAGAGCAGTGCCCTCCAGCACACAAAGTTAGGAGGTTCAACAAGGTCTGAGATTCAACACAAGGTCAAGGCTTGAGTGGTGCACTTGGGCCACAACAACCCCATGCAATGTTACAGGCTTGGGGCAGAGGGGATGGAGAGTTGCCTGGCAGAGAAGGACTTTTGGGGTGCTGATTGATGGCCAGCATGTGCCAAAGTGGCCAGCCAGCAGCACTCTGGCTTGGATCAGCAACAGTGTGGCCAGTAGGTCTAGAGATGTGATTGTCCCTCTCTACTCAATGAATCACAGCATGGCAGGTGGGAAGGGACCCCAAGGATCATCTCCTCCAACCTTTCTAGGGTCATAGTACAGTTTAAATGAGGTGGCCCAGAACCAGTAGGTTTACCTACCCAGAAGAGTGGGACAAAATTTGACCTGTGGCCAACAGAGCTGAAACAAGGGAGATGTGTCCAGGGATACATTAGGTTGTGGCTGGACTTGATGGTCTGAAGGCCTTTCCCAACTAGGTGATTCCATGATTGCATAAAGGGGATGGACTAAAGGGCTAGAAGCAAGCAAGAGAGTGATACAAAGTGGTTTTGTGCTGTGAGGAGTCAGGGGTGTTTCCAGGGCACTGGCCAGGCTGAGGACCAGTCCATCCAGCTTTATTTTCCTCTAGACTCCCATCCCTGCACCCCTTAAGGTCCTACTCTTTGTTTTCCTCTCCTGTCTCCCTGCCTTATCCATTGACTGTAAGCTCTCTGGGGCATCTCTGAGCCCTGCTTGCCTATCCCAGCACAAATCTGCACCATGAAAGGATTCAACAAAGCTCTCCTGGTACAAAGAATAAGACTTTGCATACCAGCTCCAGGAGCCCCTGGAGCCCAGCTCAGTGTAAGAGATCCATTGTTCAGGCACCACAAGAGTGATTACTGGGAGGGCTGCAGACAGAGGCTGCAGAGCCATGACTAAGAGATCAGTTGGTTCAGGAGGAGGTGAGGAAGAAAAGGCATCAGCTGGAATCCCAGATCAGCTTGCTCTGGGTTGGATGGCTGACCTTTGTAGTGCTTTGATTTGAAATTGTAAACCCTTGTAATCCTGGTGGATTACATCTCCATAGCCTTTAATGTGTGCATCCCCCAAAGCCATGCAAATGCAGAGTGGAGGAGAATAGGGAAGCCCAGCAAGCCCGCAGACATCTCTTCCCATCAAGGGTCCTTCTCCCCACTGCCCTCTCTTTCACCTTGGGTGAGCTCCATTTGCTCTGGGGGTAAAAGCAGGGAGAGTGGAGCTTAAAAGTAGAGGGCTTGCAGGAGTTTAGAGAAGAGCAATTCAAAGTAGCAGATAATGGCAGCAGAGCTGATAAGAGAAAAGTAGAGGAGGGAAAGAGGCTTTGGGACTTAGTGGGATAATTGGGCACTTAACTGGCTAAAGATCTTGGGGCAGAGAGGCTGGAGAGCTGCCTGGCAAGAAAACCACAACAACAAAGGACCTGGGGGTGTTGATTTACAGCCAGACTAACACGAGCCAGCAGTGTGCTCAGGTGGCCAAGAAGGCCACCAGCAACCTGGCTTGGCTCAGGAAGAGGGTGGCCAGCAGGAGGAGGGAAGGGATTGTCCTCCTCTACTCAGCCCTGGTGAGGCCACACCACAAATACTGGGTTCAGTTTTTGGCCCCTCACCCCAAGAAGGACATTGAGGGGCTGGAGCTTGTCTGGAGAAGAGTAACCAAGCTGGTGAAGGGGCTTGAACGTCAGCCTTAGGCTGAAGGACCTGGGGTTGTTTCATCTCCAGAAGAGAAGGCTGAGAGGAATCCTCATGGCCCTGGTGTTAGGGCAAGACATTTCCTTTCCTTCAGCCTCTGCTTCCTCTTCCAGGACATGGGGATTGAATGTTGGCTCTCAGAACATCCTGAAATCTGCACGTGAAGAGGGTAAGATCTGGCCTAAACCACTCTAGGTTCAAACATGTCTCTTGGGTTTCACCTTGAGAGCAGCTTGGCTCTTGTCAGCAGGGCTCAGTGACAAGACAAGGGGCAGCTGGCACAAACTGGACCCCAGGAGGTTCCATCTGAGCAGGAGGAGAAAATTCTTTGGTGTGAGGGTGCTGGAGGCCTGGAGCAGGCTGCCCAGAGAGGTTGTGGAGTTTCCTGGTGTGGAGAGCTTCCAACCCCCCCTGGCCATTGTGCTCCTGGGCAAGCTGCTGTGGGTGCCCTGCTGGAGCAGGGGGCTTGGACTGGCTGACACAAGTCTTAGGAGAAGTGTCTGAGGGTCCTGGGGTTAACTAGCCTTCAGAAGAGGATGATGAGGGGAGATCTCATCTCCCTCTGTAATTACCTCAAAGGAGGTTGGAGCCAGCTGGGGGTTGGTCTCTTCTCACATGCAACAAGTGACAGGATGAGAGAAAATGTCCTCAGGTTACAACCAGGGCAGGTTCAGGTCGGATATCAGGAAAAATTCCTCCCTAGCAAGGGTTCTCAGGCATTGGTAGAGGCTGCCCAGGGAGGTGGCAGAGCTTCCAAACCCACTTGGCCGTTGTGATCCTGGGCAAGCTCAGGCTGCCCCTGCTTTAAGAGAGGGGTTGGACAGGATGATCTCCAGAGGTCCCTTCCTTCTAAGAGTTTATTGCCTTCTCAAACTCCTCTCCAAGGCAGACAGGAGATGCCCAAACCTTTCAACCCCAACCCTGCCGAGACTCCTGGGACTCAGGAACTCCGTGACCACGACGGTGGAACCCAGCCCTTGCAGCAGAGTGCTTTAAAGCATCTGGCAGAAAGGGGGCAACACAATAACAGCTGCACAAACCTTCTGGGGGGCGTCCTCCAAGCCGAATTCTTTCTCATCTGCACGTTTTTTTTGTCAACCTCTTAATGTGGCCACGGCCGAAGCCGCAGCAACGCTTTGCGTGGAGCAACTTTGCAGCATCCTTTCCCTGGAAGCAGTTTACAAACATTCATTGATTGCTTGACAAGCATGAAAAGGCAAAGGGGAAGCCTTGTGGAGGAATGACAGGAATGAAACAATAAAGCTCTTGGATTTCAGGGGAGGCTTCTTGCCTGGCAGCTCTCCGAGCAGATAAGATCGCCGACTAACGGCAGCCCTTTCGCTGCTTAATTAACAAACGCAACGCAGCCAATGGCCAAGCTTGCAGATAATGGCCTTCCAACCCTGCTTCACATGCCTCCCATAGCATGAAGTTTAACTGGCACACTGAACACCAGGTTGTCAGGCAGCCTTGTCAGTTTTTCTCCTCTCCTCTCCTTGTCTCTCCTCTCCTCTCCTCGTCTCTCCTCTCCTTGTCTCTCCTCTCCTCTCCTCCTTCCCTTCTCTCCTTTCCTTTCCCTTCCTTTACCAGGAGCAGCTGTAGGGAAGGAGAAGCTTGAAGTGCTGAGGTGATGCAGTGTGGCAGTAAAAAAAGCCTTGAGGGAGAAAAACCCTGGCTTGTTCCCCATCACAGCTTTGAAGGCAGTTGAGTGCTCACAGCCAGCCCCTGGTGTTGTGTCCAGGACATTGCAGGGCTGCTTCCCAGGCTGCTTGGGTTATTTTCCCAATCCCTTTCCCTTTTTTCTTTCTTCTCTTTTTTTATTTTCCTTTCCCCTCTCCTTCTTCTTTTTTATTTTAATCCAAGAATGAGGTTTGCCTTTTTTTTCCCCAAGAAAAAAAAATGTTTATTTTCCAATGATTTTTTTCCTCTCCTTCTTACACTCTTTGACTCTTTCTCCAGGATGTGTGTGGCCTCTGAGTTCACAATCCCTTTGCCAAAGCAGGTTGGGCACCACAGGAAAGGCAGCTTGGCTAAGCATCCTCCTCACAGGGCCTGAAACACCTAAAGTCCTATTTCCATGAGGCAGAAGAACCACAGGACCCAGGAACACCCAGATTCCCACTTCCACTCCCCAGGAACACCCAAAGTCTTACTTCCATGAGACAGAACAACCACAGGACCCAGGAACACCCAGATTTCTACTTCCACTCCCCAGGAACACCCAAAGTCTTACTTCCATGAGACAGAACAACCACAGGACCCAGGAACACCCACAGCCCCCAGGAACACCTAAATTCCTACTTCCTGCCAGCAGAAGAACCAGAGCCACAGGAACACCCAAACTCTTACTTCCAGTTCCTAGGAACACCCAAATTCCTACTTCCAGACCCCAGGAGTACCCAAATTCCTGTTTCCATGAGGCAGAAGAACCATAGCCCCCAAGAACACCCAAACTCTTACTTCCAGTCCCTAGGAACACCCAAATTCCTACTTCCAGTCCCCAGGAACATCTAAATTCCTACTTCCATGCAGCAGAAGAACCAGAGCCACAGGAACACCCAAATTCTTACTTCCAGTCCCCAGGAACATCCAAATTCCTGTTTCCATGAGGCAGA